>NC_090021.1:329737654-330067967 GCF_037176765.1 Anolis sagrei
CGGAGGTTTTACCCTTGACGGGGAGGAGCCAGGTAGAGGGAAATAGATGGGTGGAGGGAGGGGGGATCCGGTTGTGCCCCTCCAAAATTCTTCTGACTCCTTTCTACAATAAAGGGGGTTGTTTCATTGACTGTTGCAGTTTCCGTGTGACACACGCTGTCTGGTTCCTATCGGCTTCTATTTGCCTATGTCCCCATTCACCGTATATCCCAATTCTCCGTATCTTAATATCTTGGTATCGCTAAGCCTCAGCGAGAGATTGGGTTAGCCAACTGTATGGGCTATGAGTAGACGTTTAAGTTAATATGGACAGCTGTCCTGGATATGACTGCATTCCCATAATATTATACCCCGTCAGTTCTTTAGACATATGATATCTTCAGTCTCTTGTATTTATTCCTCCTTTTGTTGACACCAGTATATGGGGGATTTAATATACTCACAGAGATGCTGTGTAGCTGTATAGCTTCTTTCTTGAGAGATATGTGTGGTGACGGCAAAGAGGCCGGAACCGGCTTACTCAGCCGGCCGGCTCGCGTTTCGGCGATCCGCTACCCTACGAGGGGCCACTATTACCGGGTCTTTTTGCCCCCCACCCTTGAGGGGAGGGGGGATTTAGACCATCGGCCGACCCCCCTACGGGTTTGCGTCCATCCCGGTCTCCATCTGCCGGTTATGGGGGAGCGTATGGCTCTCCAGATCAAGCCGAAAAAGCTGAGGGTTGAGGAGCTCTCAGCACCTCCGTCTTGCCGCCATGAATCCACACCGGAAGTCCCCCGTTTCCCATTCTTGAGTTTAGAGTAGAGTAGCTGCTTTGGGAGATGGTAATTGGGCATTCAGACATCGTGGCCAGTCCAACGGAGTTGATGGAGGAGGACCATCGCTTCAGTGCTGGTGGTTTTTGCTTCTTCCAGCACGCTGACATTTGTCTGCCTGTCTTCCCAAGAGATTTGCAGGATCTTTTGGAGGCAATGCTGATGGAATCGTTCCAGGAATGCACGTGGTGTCTGTAGATATTTCACGTTTCACAGGCATATAGGAAGGTTGAGAGGACAACAGCTTTATTAACAAGCACCTTGGTATCCCTACAGATGTCCCAGTCCTCAAGCACTCTATGCTTCACTTAGAAAAATGCTGCACTTGCAGAGCTCAGACAGTGTTGTATTTCAGTGTCAGTGTTGACTTTTGTGGAGAGGTGGCTGCCAAGGTAGTGGAAATGATCAACATTTTCTAATGTTACACCATTAAGCTGTATTTCTGGCATTGCAGACAGATTGGCTGGTGCCTGCTGGAAGAGCACTTTGCTTTTCTCGATGTTCAATGAGAGGCTGAGCTTCTTGTATGCTTCTGCAAAGGTGTTAAGAGTGGCTTGTAGGTCTTCTTCTGAGTGTACAGATGACATTGTCATCAGCATATTGGAGTTCTATAACAGATGTTGTGTTTAACCTTGGTTTTGGCTTTCAGTCTGCTGAGGTTAAATAGTTTGCCATCTTTCCACTCCGGTGGGAAGCTTCCCATCAACAAGATGAAGTATCATAGCGATGAAGATGGAAAATAATCTTGGGGCAATAACACATACTTTTTTGACACCTGATTCCACCTTAAATTGATCACTTTGGGAGCCATTGCTGTCCAAGACTGTTGCCATCATGTCATCATGGAGGAGCCACAGGATGGGCTGTTGTAGGTTTTTCCGGGCTATATGGCCATGTTCTGGAGGCAATTTTTCTCCTGGCGTTTCGCCTGCATCTATGGCAAGCATCCTCAGAGGTAGTGAGGTCTGTTGGAAGTAGGAAAAATGGGTTGAGAGGACAACAGCTTTATTAACAGGATGTTCACAAATTTGTCAGGGCACCTGATTTTTTGGAAGTGAACCCTGATGTAGGTGAACCCTAGTGGATCTTACTCCTCAGTAGAGTAGAACTACATTGTCGATTTCCCTCCTCCCCTTATTAAAAAGAACACTTTTTAAACTTTCAGTAATGTTTTTGAACAAAGCAACCTATTTGTTTAACTGGGGGGAAATGGGTTGAAAAAATCCAAATTCTCCTCTCCAATGGGAGTCAAACTATTTCAAAGGCATAATTTTTCAGTTAGAGCCAGTAGACTAATATTGAACACTGCTGAACTCATTACTATTTAGCTTCAGAAAGGCAACATAATTCTACCTGCAGGGTGTCAATCAGTGGCGCTGTCATAACACGCCTTTTCAAAAACAGTCCTGCCTTATTTGCAGTGAGACCTTAGTGTTAGCACCAAAGCGGACTTCTTTTTTCTCTCCTCGAAAGAAAAGCCAGAGGTGGGAGGGAGGAGAAACCAACATCTGGCTGGGTACTGTATATACTATACTGTGCTTCTGTTATACATAAAACAGGGCGGAAAAGAGGGCCCCCAACGTGTTATTTCCCCACCAGTGTGAAACAAGTGGCTTATTCAGTAGGTTTCTCAAAGAACAAAGGGAAAGGGATTAGCTCTGGGAGATGTTAACCATATACTAAAGCAATGCAGCTTATTGTAGATTTTAACGGCCGGGCCATAGAGGGGCTAGCAAGGGAGAGGGAGAAATCCATAAAATCTATCATCATGATGTCCAGCTGGGACTTTGCACTTTCGTGAGGAAATGTGAGCTGTGAACCACCAACAGCTGTCTCCTTGCCAGTCTGCAGAATCGCTTGTTAAAGAGAAAGGACTTTTCATGAACACCTCCAGAGGTGGCTTAAGAGGCGACCGGTGGAATTGCCTAACCTTTTCCCCATTGAGCTACAGGCAGCCTAATTCTGGGGAACCACTTCAACCGATTCCTAGGTATGGAAAAAACATGCACCATTATTTGTTTCCCAGGTTTAAAAATGGGATTCTGGACACTTAGAAATCCAATTAGGATCCAGGTTTGAGTCCTGTACCAACTTTGACTCCCATTTAATTTATTTATTGTCAAAGGCTTTCATGGCCGGAATCACTGGGTTGTTGTACACAGAAACTTCAACCAGAGAAGTCAGCCATAGCAGAGCACCTGATGAACCAACCTGGACACAGCATATTATTTGAGAACATAGAAATGCTGGATCACTCCAGCAACCACCATGTCAGACTACACAGAGAAGCCATTGAAATACACAAGCATGTGGACAATTTCAACAGAAAGGAGGAAACCATGAAAATGAACAAAATCTGGCTACCAGTATTTTAAAAACTCCAAAATTAGAACAGCACAACAACAGAGAGGAAACAAACAAGGACATCTAATCACCTCTCAACAAAGGATTGCTCCAGGCACTGCCAGGCAATCAAATGCTAATCAAGGTGATCAGTTGAAACATTCACACCTGGCTCTAGCAGACAAGAGTCCTTTGTCCCGCCCTGGTCATTCCACAGATATATAAACCCTTTTTCCTAGTTCCAACAGACTTCACTACCTCTGAGGATGCTTGCCATAGATGCAGGCGAAACGTCAGGAGAAAATGCCTTTAGAACATGGTCATATAGCCCGGAAAAATCTACAACAACCCAGTGATTCCGGCCATGAAAGCCTTCGACAATACAAGATTATTGTTGTTGTTGTTGTTACAGTAGAGTCTCGCTTATCCAACTTTCGCTCATCCAATGTTCTGTATTATCCAACACAGTCCAGGGTAGGAGAAAGAAAGAACCCTTGTCTGTTTTGGTGCCAAATTTGTAAAGACAGTAAATACTAAAGTTACTGTATACTGAACTGCTTTTTCCATCAATTTGTTGTAAAGCATGATCTTTTGGTGCTTAATTTATAAAATCATAACATAATCATCACGTAATTTGACGTTTAATAGGCTTTTCCTTAATCCCTCCTTATTATCCAACATTTTTACTTATCCAAACATTCTGCCAGGCTTGTTAATGTTGGAGAACCCTGTATGCCAAGAGAAGATGCCCATGGCTATATTTATTTATTTCTCATGTCAGGGCAGCCAGTCAAATATATTACATTTCTAACAGAACAAAGCAAACAAACAGAGAAAATACAAAATGTGTGAGTTTGGTAGTTGATATAATGTCCTTTGACCAGTATCTGGCCACTTGGAGTGCTTCTGGTGTTGCTGCAACAAGGTCCTCCATGGTGCATGTGGCTATATGACACCATTCTTTAATAGACGGCAACGCACTCCAGTTCACACCACAGAATCCTTATAAAATTTCTGGCCCTGAAATTCCTCTAGTGTTCAGGAGTCCTAGCCATTGATAGACCTTTTTCTGCTGGGCTTGTTCATGTTGGAGAAGCGAGACTCTACTGTATTATTATTTTAATACACAGCAAACAAGATCACTATGCTGGCTATAGTATTAGCTCACACTTCGAACACCTCCAAGTGTCTAGGACTATGAGATGTGTCAGTGAATAATGCATGCAGATCCGATTGGATCTGACAGTAATTTTGTCAGTGCCGATTGTTTTTAAATGCAGGCCAAGGTCTTTAGATAATGCAC
Organism: Anolis sagrei; assembly: GCF_037176765.1. Classification (NCBI taxonomy): domain Eukaryota; kingdom Metazoa; phylum Chordata; class Lepidosauria; order Squamata; family Anolidae; genus Anolis; species Anolis sagrei. The sequence goes on from NC_090021.1 coordinate 329,742,116, forward strand.
CCAGTGTGCCAATCATTACTGAGACCACCATTACTGGTTTGTGGCAGAATAATAATAACAATAATAATAATAATAATAATAATAATTGACACACAACAAGATTAATACACAGCAAACAAGATCACTGTTCTGGAACAGCTGTTCCAGGAGCTCCAATTTTATTTGCTTTGAATTAAATGTCTGTTTGCAATCCCAGGCTTGGGATTTTGCAGCAGGGTGGCTTCCTGTTATAGTTTGCAATCATAGGGCAAGCCACTTGTCAATTATAGTTAGGTTCCTTGGTCCCACCTCTTTTTGAGTTTTGGAGGGAATAGGAGCCTTTTTGAGTCAGTTCTCACAGAGAAGCCTTTCGCACAGGACATAAAACGAAGAGCTCCTGTAGAAAGCTTCATCTTCTACGGCTTGGCCGGGGAGATATATAGCCTACAGCTTGGCCGGGGAGAAAAGGCCCCACAGCTTGGCTGTGGATTTTGCAACCTTACAGCTCCTTTGCTGAGGGACTTCAGACAGCCATCACAGCAACCTGAACTCCTTCTTTTCCCCTGGAAGTCTACAAAGCTCTGCTTGGTAAGGGTCGCTTGCGGAAGCCAGACACAGTTGGTACCGGGTGCAGGGGCTCCACGCCAACAGAGGCAAGTACAGACTGCCCAGATTAGAAGTTAAGGATTTCCCCATTAGTTATTATACAGTTATGAAGATAGTGCCTGTTCCCAGTGAACAAGATTGCAAGAGCCTATAGACTGTTAAGAAAGCTTTAAAGTACCTGTTTGTTTTTCATCAATAAAGAACTTTGTTTTGGGGAGGTCCAAGGGCCTTTAATCTGAGGCAGCCCCGGCGTCCCGTTGGGCACACGGAATTTATGTCCTGTCTACAGTCCTATGCACAGGCCCAACGTGCGACAGCACAATCACTATGCTGGCTTTTGTATTTGATCACACACCAGACACTTCCCAAGTGTCTAGGACTGTGTGATGTATCGACAAAATAATGCATGCAGATCTGAGTAGCGTTGCCTTTCACAGCTAACAGATGGTAAGTTTTTCAGTGCCGCTTGTGTTTAAGTGCAGGCCAATGTCTTTAGGCACTGCACCCAGTGTGCCGATCACAACTGGGACCCTAATTACTGCCTTGTGCCAGAGCCTTTCTCTTTATATCTTTAAATTGTCATGTTGTGTAAGCTTTTCTACTTGCTTCTCATCAATTCTGCTGTCACCTGAGACTGCAACATCGACGATCCATACTTTCTTTTTTTCCGTGATCGTGAGGTCAGGAGTATTGTGCTCCAAAACTCTGTCAGTCCCAGAGTAGTTTGTTCATTTCCTGTAACTTTTTCAGGTTTGCGATCCCACCAGTTCTTTGTCACAGGCAGATGGTATTTGTGGCACAATAGATTATCTGAGCAACGGTATTATGCCTCTGATTGTGTTGTTGTTGTTGTTGTTGTTGTTGTTGTTGTTGTTGTTGTTCACAGGAGGAGGAAGACATTTGCTTGTTTGCTGGAATTTACATTTTCTGAAGTGTCTGGGGGAAATAATTCATCAAATGGAGATGAGCACCGACCCCCAGAGTCAGAGACAACTGGACTTAATGTCAAGGGAAAACCTTGACCTACTTCATAACAATAGCAACATTACAGTTATGAAGTAGCAATGAAAATAATGTTATGGTTGGGGGTCACCACAACATGAGGAACTGTATTAAGGGGTCACGGCATTAGGAAGGTTGAGAACCACTAGCTTAGAAAGAGACTGCATTAAAAGCGGCTCCAAAACACATCATGTGTAATGTTGTTTGACCAATTTGTCTCAACTTGACCCTGTTTAAGTTTCTGTTTGATAGTTTCTCATTTGAGTGAACAGATTGGGGGGGGGGGGGGGACTTGGACAACAAGATTGACCAGCAGCAGCAAAAAGAAAAAAATCACCCAGCCAATAAGCGGGTGATGTCTACATTATCAGCATCAATAGAGGCACTCTTTCTACCTCACTTCAAAGACCGGTATGGCTCCAGACTTTGCTTTTAAGTCCCTGCTATTGTTCCTGATGACAGGCTGCCCTTTTGTCAGCAAGATCCCATCAATAAGCCCCTTTGTGCAGGGCCCCTGGATTTGGGCACCTCAGCATAAGCTTTCGCCTTTGTTTCTGCAAGGTTCAGCTGTGCCAGGAGGGGCAGGGATATACACGCCTCGGGGCAAAAGCAACCACAAAAGTTCAAAGGCTCTGGTTGCAAATTAACAGGTGAGCTTAGGAAAGACTAAATCCTGCACTGGGGAAGTTTCTTTTGGAATAATAAGGAAGGGGGTGAGGGACGCAGCAGAGCATGGCCATTGTTGAAGCTTGCCTTTTTAGGAGGCGTTTTGCAGAGTGCGAAGATGAAAGGCAGAGGTGACCCACTTGGTTGCTAAGAAAGACCCACTAATAAAAGTAATTGCCTTCGTATCCATATGCTTCATCGGCTGTTGGAAGGGGAAGGAAGGTTCAGAGGTCCAGTTCGTCCTCAGTTTAAAAATACACATGATGAAAAAAAAATGCATACTTTTCCCCTATTTACCACTCCTGCCACTTCCTTTGATGACTTTCCCCTGGTTCAGATTTTACATTAGAACTCTCATAGAATCATAGTTGGAAGAGACCTCATGGGACATCCAGTCCAACCCCCTGCCAAGAAGCAGGAAAATTGTATCTCATAGAATCATAGAGTTGGAAGAGACCTCATGGGACATCCAGTCCAACCCCCTGCCAGGAATCAGGAAGCACCCCTGACAGATGGTCATCCAGCCTCTGCTTAAAGGCCTCCAAAGAAGGAGACTCCACCATACTCCAGGGCAGAGAATTCCACTGCCAAACAGCTCTCACAGACAGAAAGTTCTTAGAGTCATAGAATCATAGAATCATCATAGAATCAAAGAGATGGAAGAGACCTCATGGGCCATCCAGTCCAACCCCCTGCCAAGAAGCATGAAAATTGCATTCAAAGCACCCCCGACAGATGGCCATCCAGCTTCAGCTTAAAGGCCTCCAAAGAAGGAGCCTCCACCACACTCCGGGGCAGAGAGTTCCACTGCCGAACAGCTCTCACAGTCAGGAAGTTCTTCCTAATGTTCAGATGGAATCTCCTTTCTTGTAGTTTGAAGCCATTGTTCTGCGTCCTAATCTCCAGGGCAGCAGAAAACAAGTTTGCTCCCTCCTCCCTATGACTTCTTCTCACATATTTATACATGGCTATCGTGTCTCCTCTCAGCCTTCTCTTCTTCAGGCTAAACATGCCCAGCTCTTTAAGCCACTCCTCATAGGGCTTGTTCTCCAGACCCTTGATAGTTTTAGTTGCCCTCCTTAGGACACATTCCAGCTTGTCAACATCTCCCTTCAATTGCGGTGCCAAGAATTGGACACAGTATTCCAGGTGTGGTCTAACCAAGGCAGAATAGAGGGGTAGCATGACTTCTCTGGATCTAGACACTATGCTCCTATTGATGCAGATCAAAATCCCATTGGCTTTTTTTGCCGCCGCATCACATTGTTGGCTCATGTTTTACTTGATGTCCACGAGGACTCCAAGATCTTTTTCACACGTACTGCTCTCAAGCCATGCGTCCCCCATTCTGCATCTTTGCATTTTATTTTTTCTGCTAAATGGAATATTTTTCTCCTGGGATTCAGACCTGTTTTATTCGTACTAAAGCAATGGTGCTCAAATTTTGGAGAGAGCCAGCAAGGAGTAATGTTGGACTATAATGTTGGAGTGCTCTGATTGTGTATTCCTGCACAAAATGGGGTTGGATTGGATGGCCCTGAAGATCTCTACTAAGTCCATTATTTTATGGTCTTGGCAGCCCCATCTATGCTACTGTATAATGCAGTTTGAACTACATTGAACTGGATTATATGAGTCTACACTGCCACATAATCCAGTTCAATCAGCATTCTGAAACTAGATTATATGGCCGTGTAGATGAAGCCAGCATGTCATATTGTGGCTCCATCTATACTGATATATAATGCATTATACGGACAGCGTGGACTCATATAATGTAGTTGAACTGGATTATATGAGTCGACACAGATCATAAAATGCAGTTTCAAACTGCATTATATGGCAGTGTAGATGGGGCCTGTCTCAACCTCAGAGGAAGGCAAATGCAAAGACTGTCTGAATACATCTAATATTCAGTGCTGGCTTTGGCCTATAAAGCCCTATAAAGCCCTAAACGGTTCTGGCCCAAGTTACCTATCCGATCGCATCTCCACCTACGAACCCACTAGGACTTTGAGATCTTCCGGGGAGGCCTTGCTCTCGATCCCGTCTGCAACACAGGCGCAGCTGGCGGGGACGAGAGACAGGGCCTTCTCGGTGGTGGCCCCTCGGCTGTGGAACGCCCTTCCCACGGACATCAGATTGGTCCCCTCATTGATGGTATTCCGGAGGAAAGTGAAAACCCTTGATCATTTTAGTCGCCCTTCTCTGGACACATTCCAGCTTGTCAATATCTCTCTTGAATTGTGGGGCCCAGAATTGGACACAATATTCCAGGTGTGGTCTAACCAAAGCAGAATAGAGGGGTAGCATGACTTCCCTGGATCTAGACACTATACTCCTGTTTATGCAGGCCAAAATCCTTTTGGCTTTTTTTTGCTGCCACATCACATTGTTGGCTCATGTTTAACTTGTTGTCCACGAGGACTGCCATATAATCCAGTTCGATGCAGTTAATCAGGATTCTGAAACTGGATTATATGGCAGTGTATATGAAGCCAGCATGTCATACTGTGTCTCCATCTACACTGGCATATAATGCATTATACGGACAGTGTAGACCAGTGGTTCTCAACCTGGGGTCCCCAGATGTTTTTGGCCTTCAGCTCCCAGAAATCCTAACAGCTGGTAAACTGGCTGGGATTTCTGGGAGTTGTAGGCCAAAAACATCTGGGGACCCCAGGTTGAGAACCACTGGTGTAGAATCATATTATGCAGTTTAACTACATTGAACTGGGTTATATGAGTCTACGCGGATCATCAAATGCAGTGTCAAACTGCATTATATGGCAGTGTAGATGGGGCCTGCGTCAACCTCATAGGAAGGCAAATGCAAAGACTGTCTGATCACATGTAGTCAAACACTGTGATAGGTTTGCCTTAGGATCACACTACACTGGAAACAATTTGAAGGTACACAACAATTCAGTTTCGGTCTTTCACACAACTCTGGACATGTCTTTTAGATAAAGCAGAGAGCAGCCTCGGAAATATATTTTGTGGCCTCTTAATTCCCCCACCATTCTCCCAGCTCTCCCTTTAAAAATGATTCTAAGGCAATTCTTGCCTGTAAATTACACAGAAATTCCCCAAATAGATAAAAACACCCCCAGAATCCTCTGCTATCTCCATTTTCCTCTTTAGTCTCTCTCAAAAGGGTGATAGGGAACATCCACCATTTTGGAAGGAACCTAGAGGGAAACAGACTCAACAAGCTTCTAAATTTCCTGGCTAAGGGAACCAAAACAGTAAGAGGCACCCGGCCATACGATGCAGCCAAAGCATTTGGAGGGAGTCTATGGACTGATACAGGCTCACACTGAGGGAGCCCTTCAGCCGATGCCAATCCCCAGAACATCAGCTGCCAGTCTGCAGAAAATTTCCAAGAAAGAAAGAAACAGTAATATATCATCCTGTCCTTGGCACATTAGGATAATATTTTTTTTTAATCCAGTTCCTCACATCCAGGAGGAGAGTCAGTATGGTGTAGCACTTTGAGTCATGGGCTGGATCTGTACTGCCATATAATGCAGTTTGAACTGTGTTGGACTGCATTATATTGGTCTACACTGACCATATTATGCAGTTCAAACTGCATCCATCCATCTTACCTTGTAGGGAAAACACCCAATAGACCAATTCCCTTTGGGACTGTTTTGTGAAATCCTGGGTATGGGATCAAACCATTGAAGACTAGGCTGACCTGTTGGCAAAGCGACGGTTTTAATGGACTTGACGGACTGCTTTCAGGACAATGACTTAAATCGGCGACTGACTGTTTGAATGTTTTTTACTGTTTTTATATTGTTTTTATTTAAATTATATATTTATGCTTTTGGTTGTGGGCACCATGGTGTGCCGGTTGTTAGCCGCCCTGAGTCCCTTTGCTGAGGTTGAGATAGGATGGGATACAAATGTCTGAAATAAATAATAAATAAATTGCTGTCTATACTCTGCCCAAAATGTGGGATTCCTTCAGAGTTTTGCCAAAACTCCAGAGCAGTCCTCAACTTTCCTTAATGCAGGGCTAAACTGATTCACTCTGGCTTATCCTGTCTTAATGTTCTGTCACCGCTGGATCTGAAATGAAGCGCCTTTAAGAGAGGATGTGCGGCTTGAATCCAGCAGGAAGCCATGGGGCCCAAAAAGGAGCCTTTAGGAAAATTTCCCTCATTAAACAGTCTTTAGGAGGCTTGAGCTTAAATATAACAGTCTTTTATTGATGAACAAACAGGAATTGTAAAGTTTGCTTGGTAAAGAAACCAGTTCTCTCAAACTTGTCCACAGGAAACAGGCACTATCTTCAATAACTTTGTTCAAAGGAAAATTCCCCTTTTTCTAGCTCCTCCCAGGCTACTGTGAACCTAAACCTGACTGATTTGAATCCACTATTGGCTGAACTGCATCTCAGAACTGAGCAGACGTACCAGCAGGTCTGAAGTCACTTAGCTGGAGATATTGGTGATTAGAGCTGCTATTCCCTCCGAAATTCCTCAGGGCTGTTTCCCCGGAACCTTTGGGAATCTTTAGAGGCTTAAGACTCTTCTCCCCCAGGAAGTCTTAAGGGATGAAGCCTTTGTACAGGAGGATGTCTGTACACATCCTCTGCATTGACTTCCTTTGCTGAGACTAACTGAAAAATGGCCCCTTCCCTCCAAAAAAACCCAGGGAGGGGCGGGACCAGGGATCCTAATTATAATTGACAGGTGGTTTTTCCTATTAATGCAGCCAAAGGAAGCCACCTATCTGCAAAGTCCCTGAAACTTAGGACTATGAACAAACACTCAGTGCAAAACACAAAATTGGAGCCCCTGGAACAGCCGTTCCAGAAAACTTAAGGTCCTTGTGTTAAGGACTAGAAGGTCCTGGACACCCAGAAGCAATTTCCGGTCCACTTTTGGATTGGGGGCTCAGATAGACTAACATTCAAACCTTTGAAAAGTTACTTTTCCAGACTCTGCTTCTTGATCCCTTCAAGTCAGCCTGTCCAATGGTACTGCTGGCTGGGGGACTCTTCCAAGACTAACTCTTCTGAGTTCTGCCATAGCTTTGGATAGGCCTGCCAATTTTTCTCTCAGCCCCTGAAGGATACAGATGCTGGCTTCATCTGTATCCTTCAGCAGGTGGGGATTTCATTATCATGCTGTGAACAGCATCACTGGACCGGTATCAGAGCGAGAGATCAGGTTGCTGATAGAAAAGCATAGGAAGAGTCCAGTTCATTTTCCTCCCTCCTTAAGTGTGGTCAGTAGGGAGCCTGCTCTCAGCTCACAGAGAAACCCCCCTCCCTTGTCTGTTAGTTTTGAAAATGTCTTTTAATGGCAGAGTCCCGTTTCCTTCGCCGCAGTGTCCCACTAGCCTGTGGCATTCAATTAGCAGAGTTACAAGTCTATGAGCCAATTAGCAGTGAGTGCAATGGATGCTTCAGCCGGCTGCAGTTGTCAGCCGGTGACCTTGCAAGGCACTTTCTTCCCTCCCTCCGGACAAGTCTGCATTAAATCCACATACTTGTGGCAGCAGCTCTTGTGTGCCTGTGTCACTTTTGGCCTTTCATTTCCAGGGAATCGGCTGCAAAGAGAGAAGGGTAAAGCGAGGGAGGGTCAAATCAATGTAACGCAAGCAGTAGCTCGACTTGCTTATCAGACATTTAATCCTATTGCCACCTTTTCTGAAAACCGCAACAGTATTGACTTACCCTTCAAAGGACCATTGGAATCAGCAAGTAGATTCTTCCAGCATTCGTTCACTCACCTCCAGTCTACCAGTATTAACCATTACCTGGATGCTGAGGAATGTTAGGTTTGAAAAATTAATTCATTTATGGTACCAGTTTGGAATGGAAGGAATTGAATTTTTTTAATTCTTAATACTGTGAAGATGAGTATTTCATTTTTGGTATTATCACCAATTAAACTACAGTTAGTAAAACTACGAGTTAGTAAAAAAAAAATGGCACTACACTACACCGCCCCCTATAGTCACATTTTGTTATTGCCTCTTGAAAAAATTCTGTTTCCACAATTTTTAATTACCTTCCCCTGTCTGGCACTTTGCAGATACATTGCATTACAAATCCACAAACTTATCAATAGCTCGGGCTGTAGCTGGGGTGGGGGGTAGTTCAACACACGCCCCCCCCCCCCCCAAATGTGAATTAAATGAATCCAGGAATGTTTTGTTTTTTTCTTATGTAGTCCACTTATCTGCATTGATGCATGTTTGTCTTCCAGCCATATACATGAACCCACAGAGACCAGAACAAACATGATTCACAAGGCAGCTTTGCCACACATCCCTAAGATCTATGGGCAGCTCTACACAGGAACTAAATCTGAGTTTAGTACCTATCGGCGCATATCTGCAGACTTTTAATAAAAACTATAAAAGGAAAATGAACTTTGGGGGGAGACTTCGGCTGCTTGTCTGTCTGCCAGTCTTGTCTTTGGTTGAAATTGTGGAAGCTTGGTGGAAGAAAAAGGAAAAGCATATTTTTTTTTACCTGGTGCCTTTAGTATCATAAAATCATAGAATTGGAAGAGACCTTATAAGGAAAATTAAAAGATATCTGGGCAGGGGGGAACAACAAATCCCACTGCTGCCACCAGTATAACGGAATTTGAGGATATCTAGGGCAGGGGGGAGACAACGAATCCCACCTCGGCCACCAGTATAATACAATTTAGAGGCTGACCCTATGTTAAAGATATCAAGGGCAGGGGGGAACAACAAATCCCACCTCTGCCACCAAAACAAGGGATGAAAAGGTATTATAAATGACCGATGTTGCTTGGTAGGTATGACTGCCACCACCTCAGCTTCTATTGGCCTGAGGAACCAAAGGTGTGAATGTGTTATAGGTAAGGTGTGTTTGGGCTCTTGGTTCTTCTACTGCTTCTTCACCGGATGACTGGACTTTAAAATGGGTTTGACAGACTTGGTTCTGAGGAGATGGATAGACTGAGGCATACACCAGTTGAAAGTGAACTAGAAAGAATTTATTGAACTTGGAACAAATATCACCTCATAGCATGAGGGGTACAGAAGCGTAATTCAGTTGTAGAGACTTAGTTACTTAAACAAGTAGTTCCCCTGACAGTAAAGCTTTTATCAACTGTGAGATTCCTTAAACACACTGCTCTATCTTTAGACACAGTATCACTTGAGAACAGATCCCTATCTGTCTCTCCCACAGGGCAAATAAGCACTCTTATACTTTTCCTCAGTATAAACAGGCAAGTCTTTCTGTTACTGATCCTACTAATACAGTAACCCTAGCCCTTGTCTGTCTGCTTATTCCCTATTCTAAAGGCTCACTTAAAACTTTCTTTCCCTGTCAGATTCCTACTGTAACTTCCTATCTTAACATTTCATCCTTCTGTGTCTGATGTCAAGACACTACTCTCTCTCTGTCAAGAGCTGACAGCTTATTTCCCTCTCTCAACCGACTCCTCCCCTAATTGCTATACCCAATCAGGAGTCGGCTTGACTCCTCCTCCTGTCTCTGCCTGCCTTCCAAGATGACAACTACTGTCATGCAGGCTTCGGCCTTGTCGTCTTAAAGGTAGATTCCACTACAGACCTCATGGGCCATCCAGTCCAACCCCTGCCGAGAAGTAGGAAAATTGCATTCAAAGCACCCTCAACAGATGGCCATCCAGCCTGTTTAAAAGCTTCCAAAGAAGGAGCCTCCACCACACTCTGGGGCAGAGAGTTCCACTGCTAAACAGCTCTCACAGTCAGGAAGTTCTTCCTAATGTTCAGATGGAATCTCCTTTCTTGTAGTTTGAAGCCAGTGTCTCTAGGGCAGCAGTAAACAAGCTTGCTCCCTCCTCCCTCTCACATATTTATACATGGCTATCATGTCTCCTCTCAGCCTTCTCTTCTTCATGCCCAGCTCTTTAAGCCACTCCTCATAGGGATTGTTCTCCAGACCCCTGATCATTTTAGTCTCCCTCCTCTGGACACATTCCAGCTTGTCAATATCTCTCTTCAATTGTGGTACCCAGAATTGGACACAATATTCCAGGTGTGGTCTAACCAAGGCGGAATGGAGGGGTAGCATTGGTTCCCTGGATCTAGACACTATGCTCCTATTGATGCAGGCCAAAATCCCATTGGCTTTTTTTGCTGCCACATCACATTGTTGGCTCATGTTTAACATGTTGTCCATGAGGACCCCAAGATCTTTTCCACACATACTGCTCTCAAGCCATGGAGAATTATAATTCATCAGGTTGGGAGTGCTGTGTTTGACAACACCATGGCCAGTGTCAATGTTTCAAGGAACGGGCACAGATGGAAAGTTCTCTTGGCCACCTCAGAAAGCTGGGCTTCCAGGTTCAAAGGTGAGTCGAGGAGTTTACACAAATGATATGTCTCTAGGAAGAGTGTAACCCCATCTAAACCAAGCTGAATCCCTATACCTTGATGGGCTGCTCAGCTGAATAAGATCACTCCTGTCATGTATGGATTAAATTTCAGTTTGCTCGCCTTCATCTGATCCATTACTGATGACAAGTTTCAGGTGCCTGGGCTGCTCAGTTCTGGAGCTCAGGGAGACAAAAACAGCCATGCACATTTTTAGTATTATTATAGTTTAATATACTGGGCTTGGAGCTGTCAAACAGTGGCATGATCAATCACTTCAAATTCTCCAGTTCAGAATGAGCTAAAGTTTCTATTAGTGGATTTACCCAGCAGAGGAACAGGCAAGCTCTTCAGCAGAGAGACCTTGCTACCGGCAAAGCCGCAACCCAAGGAAAGAAACACAAAAGCAATACCCCAGCGGTGGTTAGACATCGACATTTCCTGTATAATACAGAAAGTCTTTTTGTACTGTGTCTCTTTTTCTTTTTCATTTTGCCCAGATTACAGCTTCGGCATGCTCAGCAAACTTAAAGGCAGTCATAAAATGCCAGATCAAATAAACGAGACAGAGAACAAGGAATCAGGAGGAGTAAGTGAGCTGGGGAAGGCGGCGGAAATGAGATTGCAAGTGGAAAATATGACTCTATTTTACCTGTCCACGGAAGTGTTTTTATACATTAGGTTCATGTCAATGAATGCACTCAATGTATATGGCTAAATGTGTGTTGTATTTATGAGATTAGATAGAGCCAAAGCAGACTTTGGGAAATTCCGGGTTTTTTTTTTTTTATGATTACAGAAGCAAAGCAGCCAATGTGGTCTAGTGATTTCCTTATTGTAAGGTACTACGAAACTCAGGTTCAGATCTCTGGGCACTGAAACCCATTTCGAGCAGGTTACATACTTTCAGCCTCAGAGGATAGCAAAAGCAACAATCCCTCTGAAGAAATCTTGCCAAGAAAACAGCACAATAGGGTCAATTAGGATTGCTATAAGTCAGAAATGACTTGAAGGAACACCATGACCAGAACTACCTGAATCTCTATGCCCAGTGGGTGTGAAATTCTAGGAGCTGTGATGATTATAGCCAGATAGGCATCCTGACAGATGGCCATCCAACCTTTGCTCAAAAACCTCCACCACAAGGCAAAGCGTATTCTACTGCTGAACAGTGTTGGGTTTAATCTCTGGACTGCACAAGTTTTTGTGTCATCAAGTTTCTAGTCCTCAGTGAGTAACTAGACTAGAGACAAGGTAAGCTGAGGGATTCCTTCCCCCACATTCTGATTGATATTTCCCAAAAGGGCTTTGTTTGTCCTCTTTACTGCTAACCGCTCTATCCTCCCCTTTTGATGATGTAGTCTTCCTCTTCCAAGAGGAAGGCGCATCAAGCCAACTCCGACCGAGACCATCTTCCACCTGGAAACCAATGCCCTCACTGTGGAAGAAGATGCAGAGCAAGAATAGGGCTCCACAGCCACATACGGACCCACAAGAATACTGGAAGACAATCCTCCTCGGAAAACGAGGGATCACCTAAGTAAGTAAGTAAGTAAGATGATGTAGTAATGGAATTTCTGTGAGGGAACTTCCTCTTAAGTTTCAACTGCCCTGGGTTGACCATGCAGTCTTCACCATGTTAGGGACTTCTGCTTTTCTTTTATCCCAGTGAGGATGCATTTTGCCTCTCTCTTGGCAAAATGTAGCTGCATGGATATTTTTTTTACCTTTTACACCTTTTAGAAGATGAAACTGAGTAAGCTAGTTAGCTCCAAGACCTTTTCTATCAAGAACGTATTTTCTTTGCTTCAATAAATATTTTTGAACCTGAAGTTCTCACTCTGCAATTCTAAGCCATCCTAAGGAATAGAAACCTTCCCTTGCTCACCACACGTTAAATTTCTGCTGATTATGGAGTTTACTCCTGATACTCTGCTATATTTATGGTAGAAGTGCCCCAACTTAGCCTCGCATCTCAGATTCTCCAACAAACAGGAATCTCTGTTTAGATGGAATCTTTTTTCCTGCCATTTGAACTTCTCTGTATTACTATCGACTCTATACCAAATATGTAGTTATTTATAGTTTGCCAATGCTCAATTTTTCCTTCTAGTAAAAGGAAGAGTTATCTTACCAAAGACAGATAGAAATTCTTGAGGGATTCTCTGTCTCATGTATCAAAGCATCATGGCTGGCTTTAGGTGCTAAACATATAGAATCATAGAATCAAAGAGTTGGAAGAGACCTCATGGGCCATCCAGTCCAACCCCCTGCCAAGAAGCAGGAATATTGCATTCAAATCACTCCTGACAGATGGCTATCCAGCCTCTGTTTAAAAGCGTCCAAAGAAGGAGCCTCCATCACACTCCGGGGCAGAGAGTTCCACTGCTGAACAGCTCTCACAGTCAGGAAATTCTTCCTCATGTTCAGATGGAATTTCCTCTCTTGTAGTTTGAAGACATTGTTCCATGTCCTAATCTCCATGGAAGCAGGAAAAAAGCTTGCTCCCTCCTCCCTACAGCTATCCCAAGACATTTTTCAGCCTGATGCACAGCAGCTAAGTGAGTCTCCCTAAATCCTCTTTCTGTCCCTACTAGAATAATAACAACATAGACCACTAATTTTAGATCTTTGTGTGACACCAACTCTTCTGGCATTAGCAATAACTTCGTGGTGTGTTCCCCATCTTGGTTCAGCCATCTGGTCCATCATATTTTCTGTCGCGTCTTTGCTGCTGTACACAGACTCCATGCTTTCCACAAGACACTAAATGGCCAGGTTAAAGAGGCAGTTTGAGGAGAGAAGCTGGTCAATGTTGAAGGTCAGAAAAAAGATCCAATTCTGCAACAACTGGAAATTGTGGAAAGTAGTGAACCTTATTCTTTGGTATACTTGGACTAGAAGCATACCATAGAATCACACTGGAAGATCTAGGGAATCATACAAACACTTCCAGGAGAGGATGGGGGTGGACAAGTGAAAACATATATATTGAATCTGTGGATAAAGGGGGGTCAGACTGTATGTGAGATCCTGGCCACTTTTGTCATCCCACTTTCTCAGCCATCTTTGAAATATCCCAGGTCTTCTCACTTCCTTTCACTTTCCCCCCTTGACTTCAGCTTGCTTCCATTGCTCCAACCTGAATTAAAATTGCAAAAGCAGTTAGCACTCAATTAACTCAGCTGGGGGGGGGGGGCAGAATCCCATCCTTCCCTGTAGATTCAGGAAAAAGCAAACTGCTGCAGACTCTCATATTTGTGTTATTCATCATTAATAACCTTTTCCACCTTGAACAAACACTGATTTTGTTTAGCCACATGCATCCTGGTTTTCATCCATGTATGTAGGAAGTTTGTCTGAGTACAGTCCAAATTTCTGATATCAGCTCTGCAATTACTAGTGACACAAATGACCTTTAGGGAAGGAAACTTTTAACAAAATAGCAGGTACATGAAGCAATTCTGTTTGCTAGCATTTTCCCCCTTCCTCTCTCTCTTTCTCTGGTCAGGAGGAGACAGCAGGAACAGATTTCCAAGATGCTTCTATGCTTTTGCCAAATGGAATTGGCAGGGAGGAGAAAGGTTGCATCCAAAGACATCAAGAATGAAGGTCAGAAGCCACAACGAAGAAGCCAATAATCAGAAAAAGGTCTTAAGGGGAAATAAAAGAAAACAATTGCAGCCAGATGAGACATAGCGGAATAGCCACTGTGTTTGCAGAAGTAAATGAGAACATATCTAAGGAGTAGGATCTGATCCTTGAGGCTCTGAGGCATCCACTCATCTCCCCTCCCTGATATGAAGACAGAAAGTGAATCTACATTAGCAAGAAAACCCAAACTCACTCCAAGCATAAGAAGAGCTGCAAGACCAAGAACAAGCCACGAGAATGAAGAAGAAGATCCATCCAGAGGAAAAGTGTTCTTGCCATACATCAAGGGAACCACTGACCGCATAGGGAAGCTGATGAGGAAACACAACATACAAACCACCTACAGACCCACCAAGAAAATCCAACAAATGCTACATTCAGCAAAGGACAAGAGGGATCCTCTCACTTCTGCAGGAGTCTACCGTATACCATGCAGCTGTGGACAAGTCTACATAGGGACGAAACGCAGCATTGCCGAAACACGAATCAAGGAACATGAAAGGCACTGCAGACTACTTCAACCAGAGAAGTCAGCCATAGCAGAGCACCTGATGAACCAACCTGGACAAAGCATTTTATTTGAGAACACAGAAATGCTGGACCACTCTCACAACCACCATGTCAGACTACACAGAGAAGCCACTGAAATCCACAAGCATGTGGACAATTTCAACAGAAAGGAGGAAACCATGAAAATGAACAAAATCTGGCTACCAGTATTTTAAAAACTCCAAAATTAGAACAGCACAACAACAGAGAGGGAACAAACAAGGACATCTAATCACCTCTCAACAAAGGATTGCTCCAGGCACTGCCAAGCAATCAAATGCTAATCAAGGTGATCAGTTGAAACATTCACACCTGGCTCCAGCAGACAAGAGTCCTTTGTCCCACCCTGGTCATTCCACAGATATATAAACCCTTTTTCCTAGTTCCAACAGACTTTACTACCTCTGAGGATGCTTGCCATAGATGCAGGCGAAACATCAGGAGAGAATGCCTCTAGACCATGGCCATATAGCCCAAAAAACCCTACAACAACTCACTCCAAATTGACTGCCACCTGTCTCCTCAACATTTGATTACTTCCAGTGGATATCACATGTTTTATAGGATTTTAAAGGGTTGCCCTATTTTGGGCAAAGTCAAAGGATGTCCTGTTTGTTCCAGAGTATCCCATGGCTTGAGGGCAATCTAGACAGTAGGATTGGGTCCAATTTGAACTCCAAATTGACTGTCCAGATGGGACACTCACTTTATCACTCTTTCCTTCTGCTCATCAATGTAATGAAAGGGAGTGGATCTTGCCCATATCACCAGTGCTACTCTCCCAGACAGCCACAAAATGCTATGTGAATTCCTGAACATTGTGGGGCGGCCCATTCGGACATCAACAGATTGGCTCATCTGATTTCCTCAACCTCACTCACTGATGGGGAGACAGAAACATCATCCTGTTTGACAGAACTGACCTCCATCTATTAGTGTTTGCCAACAGTTAAGATGAGCAAAGGGTTGACTGGTTTGGGTTTTTTTTGCTACAATACAGAACAGCAGACCTGATTTGCTTTGTTGTCAGCCACTTGGAGTTACGATTTATGAAAACGTGATGTACAAATGTGTTGGGAATCAGAGCTGTTAGGCTCAAAACAACTTTCACTTGGGTTGATTCCACCAAAAATATAGTAGAGTTCTAGAAGCAGAAACTTATGTGTGGCGAGTCAGGATTAGCTCCAAATCAACAGGATGGCACAGGATTGCAGGGTCACAACTTTTAGGTTCAAAACTATATTTATTGAAGTAAAAAGAAATCCATTCTAGATAGAAAAGGATCTTGGAGCTAACTAGCTTACTAAGCTATCTTCTAAGGAAGGTAAAAGGATAAAATATCAAAAGTATTTGATTGAACTTGGATGCAACTACATTGTTTTAATAATGTTTTAAATTGATGTTTTATAATTTAATGTTTTAATCAATGTTTAACTGGTGTTATATTGTTATGTTGTATGTGTTGGCATTGAATTGTTGCCGGTTGTAAGCCACCCTGAGTCCCCCCTAGGGAGTTGAGAAGGATGGGGTACAAATGTTTGAAATAAATAAATAAAATAAAGAAATCCATGCAGCTACGTTTTGTCTGGAGAATGACAAAATGTGTCCTCACTGGACGGAAGACAAAAGCAGAAGAGAAAGGGGCAATGGAGAATGGCCACATGGCCAACAAGCTAGGGCAATAAAAATACCTTTAAAGAGGAAGTTACTTCATACCCCACAGAATTTTTTTTATCAAAAGCATTGCATAGAATCATAGATTCAATGAGTTGGAAGAGACCTCATGGGCCATCCAGTCCAAACCCCTGCCAAAAAGCAGGAATATTGCATTCAAATCACCCCTGACAGATGGCCATCCAGCCTCTGTTTAAAAGCTTCCAAAGAAGGATCCTCCACCACACTCTGGGGCAGAGAGTTCCACTGCTGAACGGCTCTCACAGTCAGGAAGTTCTTCCTCATGTTCAGATGGAATATCCTCTCTTGTAGTTTGAAGCCATTGTTTCATGTCCTAGTCTCCAGGGAAGCAGAAAACAAGCTTGCTCCCTCCTCCCTGTGGCTTCCTCTCACATATTTATACATGGCTATCATATCTCCTCTCAGCCTTCTCTTCTTCAGGCTAAACATGCCCAGCTCCTCATAGGGCTTGTTCTCCAGACCCTTGATCATTTTAGTTGCCCTCCTCTGGACACATTCCAGCTTGTCAATATCTCTCTTGAATTGTGGTGCCCAGAACTGGACACAATATTCCAGGTGTGGTCTAACCAAAGCAGAATAGAGGGGTAGCATGACTTCCCTAGACCTAGATACTATGCTCCTATTGAGGCAGGCCAAAATCCCATTGGCTTTTTTTTTCTGCCATAAATTAGTATAAAACTCATAAAAATAGAAGGAGCACAAGTAGCTAAATATCTTTTGACCAAAACCGGGCAACAGCAATGGCATTGTCTGTAGCCACCAACACTTCTTCCTCTGTACATGAGTCATAGGAATGTGAGGGGAGGAATCCCTCACTCTTCTTCTAACTAGTCTAGCTACTCATTGAGGACGGGAGACTTGTGCAGTCCATGGATGAAACCCAACAAAATGGATCAGTTTATCGGTCAATTTATGGATCATTCTCTCGCTGGAGAATCTAACATTCTTCATTCTTCCACTTAAGTCTTTCCGTCTTCTTCCAGCCTTTACTGTAGTTTTGCAAGTTTTGCACAGTTAGCAGTATTTCCTTCCCGCGTGCATGCCTCCCACCCCTGTCCCTCCATCTCTTTTCCAGACCACCGCTCCTGCTCTTCCTGGGGATATTTGCCATCTGTTTTATAATTTTGTTGCTATCTGATGGTAGGACTCAACGACCTTTCCAGTCTTTTAATTAAAATTTTATTTCTTTTGAAAACCATCTTTGTCAAGCTCGTCCCACTAAATCATATCTTTTAGTGGGGAGCTGATCATTTTGACAAGATACGTGGCGGAAATTTATTAATTACTTTTTGCTATTTTTCCCAGAGTTATCTCTTAATCCGCAAGTGAACACAGAGAGTAGGTGGTTCATTTGTAGGCCCAGTTCAAAGTATAGCTGCTAATCCTACAAAACCCTTTACAGATTATGATCGCTGAATCTGAAGGAACATCGAAAGGCCCTGATCCGAATGCCTTCTCGTCTTCTTATATGATAAGTGATTATTTGGAAGTGAAAATTTTCAGTAGTAGATTTGCCTTCATCCTTCCATCTTCTGGGTTCTTCTTCTGGATTCAAAAGATGGAAGGATGGAAGGATGAAGGCAAATCTACTACTGAAAGCAGGGAGCTTTGAGATGGTAGAACAGAAGCTTTCCGAAGCTCTAGGTGCTCTCACTGCCTATTACAGGGAAAACCAGCTGATCCCCAACCCATCTAAAACACAGACATGTGCCTTTCATCTCAAGAACAGACAAGCATCCCGAGCTCTGAAGATCACCTGGGAAGGAATCCCACTGGAGCATTGCAGCGCACCCAAATACCTGGGAGTCACCCTGGACCGTGCTCTTACCTACAAGAAGCACTGCCTGAACATCAAGCAAAAAGTGGGTGCTAGAAACAATATCATACGAAAGCTGACTGGCACAACCTGGGGATCACAACCAGATACAGTGAAGACATCTGCCCTTGCGCTGTGCTACTCTGCTGCTGAGTATGCATGCCCAGTGTGGAACACATCTCACCACACTAAAGCAGTGGATGTGGCTCTTAATGAGACATGCCGCATTATCACGGGGTGTCTGCGCCCTACACCACTGGAAAAATTACACTGTCTAGCCGGTATTGCACCACCTGACATCCGCCGGGAAGTAGCAGCCAATAGTGAAAGGACCAAGGCAGAGACATCTCCAGCTCATCCCCTGTTTGGGTATCAGCCAGCATGTCAACGACTTAAATCTAGAAATAGTTTTCTAAGATCTACAGAGACACTCACTGGAACACCTCAGCAAGCGAGAGTCCAAAAGTGGCATGCTCAAACCCAGAACCTCAACCAATGGCTGATACCAAATGAGAGACTCCCTCCTGGGCACACAGAGGACTGGGCGACCTGGAAGGCACTGAACAGACTGCGCTCTGGCACCACGAGATGCAGAGCCAACCTTCAGAAATGGGGCTACAAAGTGGAATCCTCAACATGCGAGTGTGGAGAGGAGCAAACCACTGACCACCTGCTGCAATGCACCCTGAGCCCTACCACATGCACAAGGGAGGACCTTCTTGCAGCAACACCAGAAGCACTCCAAGTGGCCAGATACTGGTCAAAGGACATTTAATCAACTCTCATACTCACAAATTTTGTAATCTGCTTGTTTGCTTTGTTCTGTTAGAAATGTAATATAATTTGACTGGTTGTTCTTACACGACAAATAAATATCCTTCCATCCTCTGCATTTCAGGTGACATGCTGTATTTATAACCTGTTTTTGTCCAGAAGCATGATGTACTCTCCAGCCTTTCACAAATTAAAACTGGGACATGTGTGTCTAAACAATATTGGAGCGTTGTTAAAATGGCTAAAGTTATTAATGAGAAATGGCTCAAAAGTTAGGAGACACTGCAGTGGTTTGCTTTTGTCTGAGTCTACTGGGAAGCCATGATCAACCCCTCCTCTCCCCCACTGCTGAGTAAATTACCTTTACCTTTTGAACACAGTTTAAAGTAAACTGGATGAAGGAGGAATGAGGGAGGAAGAAAAAGAAACTGGGACATTGGAAGAGTAGATAAAAAAGTGGGATGGACATCAAAGGATTCATTGGTGATGTTTTTGTCACAACAGAACAGTTGGGGGTATGGTGTACCACTACCAGGACATTTTGAAGACTTTCTAGATACCATGCATTTCTGGCTTGCTGCAAGTTTTTCGGGCTGTATGGCAATGCTCCAGAAGCATTCTCTCCTGACAATTTGCCCACATCTATGGCAGATTTGTGAGGTCTGTTGGAAACTAGGAAAAGGGGGATTATATATCTGTGGAATGTCCAGGGTGGGAGAAAGAACTTTTGTCTGTTGGGAGGTAGATCCAACAGACAAGAGTTCTTTCTCCCACCCTGGACATTCCACAGATATATAAAACCCATTTTCCTAGTTTCCAACAGACCTCACAACCTCTGAGGATGCCTGCCATACATGTAGGTGAAACATCCGGAACATGGCCATATAGCCCAAACAACTTACAGAAACCCAGTGATTGCAGCCATGAAAACCTTTGACCATGCATTTCTATTTGAAAGCCACCTCGAATTCCAGTTTTGGTGGGGTGGTGGGGTGTAGATGATGATATTGATGATGGGAACCCCCTATGGCAACAATGAATTAGTAAACTGGAGTTATGTACTCTCAAGTGTTACGTATTGATGATCCGCACATAGCTGCTAGTTTAGGAACAATGCAGAGACTATGAAAGTCTTCCAGTCTGTACTTCCAGGCAGCAGTCACTGCAATTGACAAGCGTTTCTTCCCTGTTGCTTGTGAAGCACCTGGCTGCCATTCCTACACACACCTTCTGCGCAAGGGATAATTATGATATGGATTTTGTTTCTGCCTGTTAAATTGAGGATTACTCACGGGAGAGAGTGCGAATGGCAGCCAGCTGCTTTCCAAACAACAAGGAACAGAGCTGTGTTGAAGGCAGCAGCTGCTACATGGTCAATGGTGATGTGGGACTGTGCTGGTACGGCTGTACCAGGAGCTCCAACTTCATTTATTTCTATTGAGTGTTTGCATGCATTCCAAGGTTCCATGCATTTTGCAATAAGGTGGCTTCCCTTGGTTTGCAATTATAGGGCCAATGACCCATCAGTCATTGTTAAGTTTTGGTTGCGCCCCTTTCCCTAGGGCTCTGGGAGGAGAGGGAGCCATTTCAGATCAGTCTTGCATTGGAAAGCTTAGCTACAGGACGTGGATTGGCTCCACCTGTAGAGAAGCTTCATTTCTCACAGCATCCGGGGGAAACAGCATCCGGGGAAAAACAGTTCCAAAGGACTCCAGCTGGAGAATCTACAAAGCCTTGACTGGTAGGTTTACTCGGGACCCAAGAAGCAGTTTGGAGCCAGGAGTAGAGCCCACACCAGGAAAGTTTAGAAAGTAGATTGCCCAAGGAGAGGTTAGAAAGGGTTCATGAAGCCAGCTGCCTGTCCCTTGTGGACAAGATTAAGAAAGCCACCAGTTGATTCAAAGCTTTGAAGCATTTGTTTAATTTGTTGAAGATCTAAGAAGTATTTGCTTGTTTGTTGAAGACTAAAGCAGTAATAAAGGACTTTGTTAAACCTTTCAAGCTTCTAAAGACTCTGTATAGGAAAATCCTTAGGGCCTCTCACTCGAGGCGCCCCGTCTTCCCGCTGGGCACAAAGAGCACGTCCTGTTCAAAAGCCAACTGCTATAGGCCCAGTGCATGACAGCACAAGGACCATTGAGCTAGAATTCGCCATGTAGAATTGTTGCTACAATGCTTATATATATGTGAAAATCTCTGGTTGCTGATTTCATTTAAATGTTTAAGTATTCAACTAAATTCATTGCAAAACTTGTAATGAGAGGCAGAGAAGGCAAAACATGAGCAGTGCTCATTCTAAAAGCATCGAACTATATACAGTTTGCTTCAGGAGAGACAATATATACTAAGCCAGTGTTTCTCAACCTGGGGGTCGGGACCCCTTGAGGGGTCACGAGGAGATATCAGAGGGGTCACCAAAGATCATCAGAAGACACAGTATTTTCTGTTGGTCATGAGGGTTCCATGTGGGAAGTTTGGTCCAATTCTATCGTTGGTAGGGTTCAGAATGCTCTTTGATTGTAGGTGAACTATACATCCCAGCAAATACAACACCGAAATGTCAAGGCCTATCTATTTCCCCCCAAACTCCACCAGTGTTCACATTTGGTCACACTGAGTATCCATGCCAAGTTTGGTCACACTGAGTATCCATGCCAAGTTTGAGTCCACAGTGCTCTCTGGATGTAGGTGAACTACAACTCCAAAACTCAAGGTCAATGCCCACCAAACCCTTCCAGTATTTTCTCTTGGTCATGGGAGTTCTGTGTGCCAAGTTTGGTTCAACTCCATCATTGGTGGAGTTCAGAATGCTCTTTGATTGTAGGTTAACTATACATCCCAGGAACTACAACTCCCAAATGACAAAACCAATTAGCCCCACCCCCAACCCCACCAGTATTCAAATATGAGCATATCACATATTTATATTAAATACATCCTGCATATCAGATATTTATATGATGATTCATATCAGTAGCAAAATTACAGTTGTGAAGTAGCAACGAAAATAATGTTATGGTTGGGGGTCACCACAACATGAGGAACTGGATTAAGGGGTCGTGGCATTAGGAAGGTTGAGAAACACTGTACTAAGCAAAGCTCTTCTTATTTCTCAGAAGTTCTTTGCAAAGTTTGTGAATCCCTGGATTTAGTATAGTAACCTCTTTTTCTCACATTTGTCGCACACTCATCGAATTGTACACGAAATAATTATTCACAGCTGTTTGGTGTCTTGCCACTGATTTGATGATGGAGCCCAAATTTACGCAGTCCCAGTGAAGATTTCCCAATATAAAAAGCAGCTGGAGAGAACTGGGGGGAAACCGGCATAATTGCATTTTTCAAATTGCCTACCTCCTGTTGAAAACGAAGCGGGCCATTGTTATTAAAAATGAATAAACAGGTAGCAGGCGGGCTTCTCAGCAGAGCCTCGCAAATAATTTTGCTATTGGCACAGATGGTTAAGACACAAACAGATTCCACGAGACTTAACACTCCCCTTTTTCTATAAAAAGCCTTTAAGTGCACTAAATTGGTTTTTGACTGACTTTTGAAGGAATTGTTTATCAGACAACGCCCCACTCTACAACCCCGTCTATATCACTTACCCCACACTCCCAACACCCATTCACTCTATAGTTTGCTAGAAATAGTGCTTAAAAATCATAGAAGCTCTCACAAAACAAAAGTTGAGAAGTACACTGAAAGCAAGACAGCTTTTTTCACCTTCCACCATAGAATCATAGAATCAAAGAGTTGGAAGAGACCTCATGGGCCATGCAGTCCAACCCCCTGCCAAGAAGCAGGAATATTGCATTCAAATCACCCCTGACAGATGGCCATCCAGCCTCTGTTTAAAAGCTTCCAAAGAAGGAGCCTCCACCACACTCCGGGGCAGAGAGTTCCACTGCTGAACAGCTCTCAGAGTCAGGAAGTTCTTCCTCGTGTTCAGATGGAATCTCCTCTCTTGTAGTTTGAAGCCATTGTTCCGTGTCCTAGTCTCCAAGGAAGCAGAAAACAAGCTTGCTCCCTCCTCCCTGTGGCTTCCTCTCACATATTTATACATGGCTATCATATCTCCTCTCAGCCTCCTCTTATTCAAGCTAAACATGCCCAGCTCCTTAAGCCGCTCCTCATAGGGCTTGTTCTCCAGACCCTTGATCATTTCAGTCGCCCTCCTCTGAACACATTCCAGCTTGTCAATATCTCTCTTGAATTGTGGTGCCCAGAATTGGACACAATATTCCAGGTGTGGTCTAACCAAAGCAGAATAGAGGGGTAGCATTACTTCCTTAGATCTAGACACTATGCTCCTATTGATGCAGGCCAAAATCCCATTGGCTTTTTTTGCCGCCACATCACATTGTTGGCTCATGTTTAACTTGTTGTCCACGAGGACTCCAATATCTTTTTCACACGTACTGCTCTCGAGCCAGGCGTCCCCCATTTTGTATCTTTGCATTTCGTTTTTCCTGCCAAAGTGGAGTATCTTGCATTTGTCACTGTTGAACTTCATTTTGTTAGTTTTGGCCCATCTCTCTAATCTGTCAAGATCGTTTTGAATTCTGCTCCTGTCCTCCGGAGTATTGGCTATCCCTCCCAATTTGGTGTCGTTTGCAAACTTGATGATCCTGCCTTCTAACCCTTCATCTAAGTCATTAATAAAGATGTTGAACAAGACCGGGCCCAGGACAGAACCCTGCGGCACTCCACTCGTCACTTCTTTCCAGGATGAAGAGGAAGCAAGATGAAGAGGAACCATCTGCCAATGATTCCAGCAAGGCCTTTAGCTGCCCCTGCTTCTGGAGTCATTCAGTATCACAAAATCAAAGAGTTAGAAGGGACTTAAAGGACCTTCCAGTCCAGCCCAAATCTGCCATGCAGGAATACTTATTTATTTGTTTGTTTGTTTGTTTGTTTATTATTTACAGTATTTGTATACCGCTTTTCTCACCCCGAGGGGGACTCAAACTGATTTACACATAAGTAATGGCAAAAATTCAATGCCAGTACAAGCAATTACAATTACACACTACAGTTAGACATAAATTAAATTTAAAAATACATCTATAAGCAATAAAACAATCATTAAAACAATAAAACAGTCTCGTCCGTCGAATCGCCGTTCCAGCCATTGTCTTTCCAAAATGCTGCATACATTTACTTCTACTGCCCGAAGGCCTGGTCCCAAAACCATGATTTTATTTTTTTTAATTTTGGATCTTCTCGTGGTCCAAGACACTCTCAGAATGTTCCTCCATCACCACAGTTCAAACCTTCAAAGTCAAAGTCTCCCATTCAGGTACTGACTTAGACTGATCCTGTTTAACTTCCAAGATCCAACAGGACATGGTGTCTTTAGGGTATTTAGACATTTAAGGTATTTGGACATTTAATCATCTATCAGACAGATGGCAAGCTGTTTAACCTCAGCAGACTGAAAGCCAAAACCAAGGTTACAACAACATCTGTTATAGAACTCCAGTATGCTGATGACAACGTCATCTGTGCGCATTCAGAAGAAGATCTACAAGCCACTCTAAACACCTTCGCAGAAGCATACGAGAAGCTCGGCCTGTCATTGAACATCGAGAAAACCAAAGTGCTCTTCCAGCAGACACCAGCCAACCCCTCTCCAATGCCAGCAATACAGCTTAATGGTGTAACATTAGAAAATGTTGATCATTTCCGCTACCTTGGCAGCCACCTCTCCACCAAAGTCAACATCGACACCGAAATACAACACCGCCTGAGCTCTGCAAGTGCAGCATTTTTCCGAATGAAGCAGAGAGTGTTTGAGGACCGGGATATCCGCAGGGATACCAAGGTGCTTGTCTATAAAGCTATTGTCCTCCCAACTCTGCTATATGCCTGGGAAACGTGGACTGTCTACAGACGTCACATGCAATTCCTGGAACGATTCCATCAGCGCTGCCTCTGGAAAATCCTGCAAATCTCTTGGGAAGACAGGCAGACAAACATCAGTGTGCTGAAAGAAACAAAGACCACCAGCATCGAAGCAATGGTCCTCCGCCATCAACTCCGCTGGACCGGCCATGTTGTCCGGATGCCCGACCACCGTCTCCCAAAGCAGTAGCTCTACTCTGAACTCAAGAATGGAAAACGGAATGTTGGTGGGCAGGAAAAGAGATTGAAAGATGGGCTCAAAGCCAACCTTAAAATGTCTGGCATAGTCACTGAGAACTGGGAAGCCCTGGCCCTTGATTGCTCCAGCTGGAGGTCAGCTGTGAGCAGCAGTGCTGCAGAATTTGAAAAGGCGCAAATGGAGGGTGAAAAAAAGAAACGTGCCAAGAGGAAGGCGCGTCAAGCCAACCCCGGCCGAGACCACCTTCCACCTGGAAACCAATGCCCTCACTGTGGCAGAGGATGCAGGTCAAGAATAGGGCTCCACAGCCACCTACGAACCCACCCCCAGGACACCAAACTTGGAGGACCATCATCCTCGGACTACGAGGGATCGCCTAAGCCAAAGACATTTAATTAAATATATGAAGAGATGTCATGTAGAAAATGGAGTGAGCCTGTTTTCGTCTGTTTCAGAGACCATGACATGAACCAAAACATTGTCTATCCATGATGTTTATACAGAAGCATGTGTTTCAGAGGGAGGAACAGATACAACCACCTCTAAGTATTCATTGCCTAGGAAAACTACAAATTAATGATGACAGGTGACCTTGAAGGCACATACAAACAGGTGTCTTCTGTTGCCACCAGCTATCAATGCTGATTAAGGAAGAATCTTCTCTATCATCGTAGGCCATTGAGCAGGTGGCTTTCCCAAGATTTAGAAGCATTTCTACCCCTTTGCAAGCAGAAGTGGTTGCCTCCTTCTCTGATGTTGTGGAGAAACATTTCAGCTGCCCTATGGGTGTTCAGAATATTCATTAGTTTCATTAAACTGCGCTTGTTTAAAAATGGAGAAAGGCAGCTCTTCCGAGGCTAGAGGCTTGCCAGACAACTGTATTTTCCTCCGCTAAGTGTGACATGCAAATAAAAGTATTTCAGATTTCAAAGCCAGGGTTGTTGTGGGTTTTTTCCCCCTCTGCTGCCCTGTTTTTACCTCTGAATTTCAGGGCTTTGGGGACTTGTTAGAGAAAAGATCAAACATAGTGTCTGCGTAAATGCATAATACATATATTTTCCTCACAGGGGTATTGAGGATTAATTAGTTACTGATTGGAAACCACTTTGAAGATGAAAAGCTCCATATGCACTCTAAAGATTATAAATATTTTTGTTGTCTGCGGAAGCCAGATTTTTTTTTTAATTTTATAAAAAATGTGTTAACTGTAAATTGTTAGAAAATAGTGTTGTTCTTGGCTGGAAGGAGACTACCAGTAATTACAGAGGAGTTGCTTTAATAGCTGCTGTTCAAGTAGCTGTTGGTGGTTTTAGGAGTTCATCTTAGCGACATGACAGTCCAACCCTCTCCTTCACAGGTGGTTAGAAACCCAAAGAATGAAGCATCAACATGTCATTGCAGGTCAAAAAGACACTGAAGAGAATGCTTATGCCCTCGGATCACACTGTTTTCCTTTCAAAACTGAGATTGCTTCACAGGTGCCATATATACTTATGCATAAGTCAACCTGGTGTATAAGTCGAGGACAGGTTTTGGGACCAAAAGTATGGATTTTAATAGGTCCAGACAACCAAAAAGGTCTTTTGCCACTCTACTCAAAGAAAGGGATAGCTCCTTTTTTGGCATAAGATTTGGAAAAAGCATGGATCTGAATCCTGTGCATTCTCCCATTCTGTGTTCCTACATTACACTAAGTAACATGATTTTTATTCCTAATTTACAAATGTCATTTCCTAATTGGTTCTATCATGAAAATATTTAAAAGTTTATTAAATTGTAAAAACTTTTTCTTGTGGGACATCCTGTATTGCATTTTGCTATAATTTTTCAATTAAAATCTCATAAAGTCTCAGCCAATTCAACATAGTTTGTGCCTCCCCTCCCCAAGAAAAAAGTTTCTGGAGTATGACAACTACTTTCAAAGTAAGTGTCACACATTTAAACAGAAAATAGCTCTTTAAAACTAGGAACATTTTTTTCCAAATTGTGTTATTACAATTCCAACATATTTGGAGGGGTTTTTTTTTTCCCCTGACAACATTTAATTTTTAACACATACATGCCAGGCAGGTGCAACATAGTCTTCATCATGCTAGAAAATGTTAAAGATATCAGCCAAGATCTTGCATCAAATCAATGGGCTACAACTTAATGCTCACTAGTCCTGTGTATGGTATTGGTTTCTTCTGTTTCGGTCATTTAACATTCTGATACTACAGAAAGGTCTCTTATCCAAACAGTCATTCTGGGAGCTAGGGGAAGTATAGTATTGGTGGAAGTGAGAAAAGTTTACCTCAAAAACTCATTTTTAAAATCCTAAGGCAACTTGGGTTGGTGGCATCTTTAAACCAAAATAAGACTAAAAGACAAACAGCGTTCATTCTACCATTACACATATCTATCTACATCTCGCTACCAAATTGAAGGCACAGGGGCAGGATTTTTTAAGAAAGAGTGAATCTTTGGGGAAAGAACCATCCTGCCCAGACATATTATTAATAAGCCTCCAGCCTCGCATCACTGGTTGTGATATTTTCCTTCTTACTGGTGTCCAGTAGTCCTGGGTAACAACGGAAAAATTTGTTTCTAAAATCGATTCGTTTTTGGGGGGTTTTTGCGTTTCGTTATTTAAAATAATTACAAAATTTTCCTTTAAAAAAGTTCGATATTTACGAAATTTCGTAAATGTGAAAAAAATTGCAAAACAATAACGAATCGATTTCCGAAACAATAACGAATCAATTCGTTAATGGCGGACGCGACCGCGCAATACGCTAAAAAACCTCCAAATGGGACAGGGGGAACTTTTGAAGCTTAATTACACCAAAAACAACTATAAAAACCCTTAGAAAACCAAAAACAACTATAAAACTTGCCCCAGACATGCGGAAATAATAACGAAACGACCTCAAAACGATAACGAAACGAATACAATAACGAAATACAAAACATTTACGAAACGATTTAAAAATTCGTTTTTTAAAAAAAAATGCTCCAGACTGGTTCGTTATCGTTTTGTAATTGAAAAATTAACGAATTTTTTAACGAATTACGGATTAACGAAACGAAACCGCCCAGCCCTAGTGTCCAGTGGTGTAATATCACATACATTCCTTTATAGTGGTGTCCAGCGGCGTGATATTTGGTGATATATTATATAGGGATCTGTTATACTTGTGTTCAGCTGTGGAATATTATAGTGTGTTTGTTATAGCATGCAAAAAGGAAAATGGGGGGGGGGAGGGGCTTATGAGGAAAACAAACTTATACAAATAGCAATTCCATACATATGCACAAGCCTAATGCTCACAGGGTAGCATAGCAGTTATGAAACACCATCTTGTTAATGAATTACAGTATTGCATATACACAATCAAATGCACAACCCAATGTATCTGTATGCACATTGCCTGTGTTTATTCATGCACAATTCCACATTGGACAAAAAGGTCCCAACCTTTTTCTAGAGATCTTAAACTTACATAAGCACCAGCAGGATTCCCACCAATGAATTTGGCCACAGAGATGGGTGAAATTTTTGACCAATTCATTTTTAAAATAACAACAAATTCAAAACATTGTTTGTGTCCCTGAGATAGAAAAGACTCGAGTGTGTTTCTTAACAAATGAGAGAAAAGGGTAATCTGAAAAATTCTCCCATCCATCACAAAGATTTTCACACAGCTAGAGCAGACAACACTTTTTCACAGACACCCACACAATTGACAGGATCCATATGCAATTCACTATGAATGACAGCAGTCAGAGATCTACCCTCTTCCCACAACTTGTCTTTCTTCCCAGGAAAAGCTAATTTGGTTGTTAAACTTACGGTTATTAACTAATTTCCAGAAAACAGGAAAAGAAATTAGGAAAAGGTGTCTGTGGATAACTGGTGGAAGCGAATCTGGGATACCTGGTTGTGAGAGAAATTGTCAGACATCGTAAGAACTACCAAGAGACTAATAAGCCAGGGCACTTCTGTTGAAAAATGCCGTCCATTTATTGAATTTGTCAATACAGAAACACAATCAACTCTACATCACCTTGGACTTTGGATTGACATTTTGCATCTGAACAGTCAGTGCTGTCGATAAGAACGCAGATCCTGCCAAAGGTTTCATCCTTTGAAACAAATGGCTGATGAAACTGGAATTAAGAGCACTGCACTGATTTATTATTTGTGGAATACATCTTGTTAGTGATTATTATTACTTCTGTTCGTATTTTATTGATTTGATGATATTCCCATTAGACGTACAGTTGGGCCCCCACACCCACAAGATCTGTATCCATGGATTTAGCCATCCACACTCAAAAATATTCAAAATCTCACAAAATTTCAGAACGCATTGGAGCTTTTGCCATTTTATCTAAGGGACATTGACTATAATGGGATTAGAGTATTTTGTATCCATGGAGGAGAGTAAGGGAACCAAACTTCAGCAGATACCTGAAAGCCTTCTGGATTCACTTTTAGGTATACTAATTCAATAAAAGACATTAAAAGAAGCTGGGGAGATTTAAACTGCTCCATGTTGGCAACCAGTTATTTGGCAAAGAAGGAAGCAAGGGCAGTGGTGTCTTTAAAAATAATAATAATGTTTTAACATTAAAAGGCTCAAATAAAGAAAATAACACTCTCTCTCACTCTCTTTCAATAGAGATAGATAGACACACATACATACATAAACATACACACAGAGAGAGTTTCTCCAACAAAGATACATACAACTCTAGGTTTTAGGTAAAGTAAAGGTTTTCCCCTGACATTAAGTCCAGTTGGTGCTCATCTCCATTTCAAAGCCGAAGAGCTGGCGTTGTCCATAGACACCTCCAAGGTCATGTGACTGGCATGACTGCATGGAGCGCTATTACCTTCCCGCTGAAGTGGTACCTATTGATCTACTCACATTTGCATGTTCTCAGACTGCTAGGTTGGCAGAAGCTGGGGCTGACAGTGGAAGCTCACACCGCTCCCTGGATTCGAACCTGCGACCTTTTGGTCAACATATTTAGTAGCTCAGCGGTTTAACCCACTGTGCCACAGGGGGCTCCCCACATCTAATTAATATATAAAACTCTAAAAATACATACATACATGCATGCATTCTTAAACCAATCTTAAAAGAGGATGTCCTGTTTCCCTTTGGTTAGTTTTTGTATAATGCAATGTTTTTTTCTTCCTACTTATACTTATATCCACTTCCTACTTATATCCACTTATATCCACTTATATCCAGTGAATTATCCCAACAGTTTCTATTTCCAGACAGTCTTCTGATGGCACATGCCTTCATTCATTCATTCATTCATTCATTTAGAATAGGCCTGGGCTGGCCCGTAACCAGGATTTTGATTTTGGGTGGGGGGGGGGGGCTGAATTTCATTCGGGGGGGGGGACTGAGTCTGAGTGAAAGAGGGTCTACCCTAGCAAACCTTTTGTATCGTTACCCCAATACCCCCGTGCATATGGGATATATTGAGCATGGTGATCAGATCATTATATGAATAAACATAACAGTTTAAATAATGTACCAGTAAGGGAAAGTTCTGAGAGTGCCTTGGACTGCGAGAAGATCCAACCAGTCCATCCTCCAGGAAATAAAGCCCAACTGCTCATTGGAGGGAAGGATACTAGAGACAAAGTTGAAGTACTTTGGCCACATCATGAGGAGACAGCAAAGCCTAGAGAAGACAATTATGCTGGGGAAAGTGGAAGGCAAAAGGAAGAGGGGCCGACCAAGGGCAAGATGGATGGATGGCATCCTTGAAGTGACTGGACTGACCTTGAAGGAGCTGGGGGTGGTGGCGGCCAACAGGGAGCTCTGGCGTAGGCTGGTCCATGAGGTCATGAAGAGTCGGAGACGACTGAACGAATGAACAACAAGGCCTTTTCGCAGACCATCATGAGAATTTCAGGGAGGGGGTGGCTACATGCCTGGGCAAACTTGGCCCCTCCAGGTGTTTTGGACTACAACTCCCACAATTCCTAACAGTTGGTAGCTGTTAGGAATTGTGGGAGTTAAAGTCCAAAACACCAGGACAGCCAAAGTTTGTCCATGCCTGGTTTAGACTCACCTTTCACCAAATCCTGGAACTGCTGTCATCTTAAAGAACATAAAACTGAAATGTTTATGAAAACGTATTTAAAGTCATGTAAAGTGTTTGCTGAAAGAAAAGCAAACAAGGCAGGGAAGACTTTAAAGCAAATACGTTGTTTAAAAAACAAGATAAAACCCAGTAAAACAATACTCCACTGAATCAACACAACGCTAAAAAGTCCTTACAGTCACTTCCCGAAATCCTGTCAGAACAGGAGAGTTCACACGTTCATTTTCAAAGAGTTGCATCTCTGGGAATGTAACGTTAAACTTTGTCTCCTTGATGTAGGATCTCTTCCAGAAAATGTGTTGAGCTGCTCTACTGTAGTATCAAATGCCTGCTTGAAGGTGCAATCAAATGCATAACCAAATACACATTCCATACACCTCTTACGTCTTTCCATACGCCTCACATGCTCATGCACATCTGCATGCACAACTCTGCTTCTGCCACATTGAACTTAAAACAGATGTTATGTGGTAGATAAAGGTTTCCAGTCACTTATGCATAATGGACCAGCAGGGTTCCAGCCATTGAAATGCAATCTCTGAACCTGTGGTGCTTCTCCATTGTCCACTACTAATTATTTTCCTCCACCTCTGGCCTTGTTCTTTATCTCTCTCCCCTGACTCCATTCCCCACAAAGAACTACAAAGGGAGCCCAGAAAGACAACAAAGAGTTGGGCCTCTTTTCCTCTTTTTAAACTAGGTGTCAGATGTCAGCTTTTTTGCTCATCTGGGATGTTAATAATACAAACAGTGACATAGAGGCTCCCCAGTTTAGAATAAGCCACAGGAAACTTGCCGAAGAATCGATGGGTTTCGGTGATGGCCCATCTTCCCAACCAACCTCCTGTCTCCATGGCCCTGTCTTATCCTCAGAGGACAACAAGGGAAGGACGTTTTGCTGGTCTGTTTGTTTGCACACCACAGCATTGTGGCAAAGTTGCGAAATAATTTAATTAGACTTGAATTAAACAGCAACAATGCTCCAAGCCCAAGTGTGACTTTCTGAAGAAGAGGTTGGTGGTATCAGTGCTACCTCTGCATAACCAATGTTTGGGGGGGGGGGGGGGGTCATGAACTTTTAAGTTATATTACAATACAACCCGTGTATCTGATAGGCATCACACTGGCAACGAAGATCTGCATAGTGTTTCCCAACCTTCCGAATGCCATGACCCCTTAATACAGTAACTCATGTTGTGGTGACTCCCAACCATAACATTATTTTTGCTGCTACTTCAGAACCGTAACTTTTCTCCTGTTGTGAATTGTAATGTAAATATCTGAGATGCAGGATTTATTTTCATTCACTGGACCAAATTTGGTATAAATACCAGATACGCCCAAATTTGAATACTGGTGGTTAACTATAAATCCCAGCAACTACAACTCCCAAATGACAAAATGAACCCCCAACCCCACCAGTTTTCAAATTTGGGCATATTGGGTATTTGTGTCAAATTTGGTCCAGTGAATGAGAATACATCCTGCATATCAGATATTTACATTACAATTCATAACAGGAGCAAAATTACAGTTACAAAGTACCAATGGAAATAATGTTATGGTTTGGGGTCACCAACCCATGAGGAACTGCATTAAGGGGTCACGGTATTAGGAAGGTTAAGAACCACTGCTGTAGATCTTAGAAAACTATTTCTTGATTTAAGTCATTCACATGCTGGCTAATACCCAAACAAGGGATGAGCTGGAGATGTCACTGCCAAGCAGGAACACACAATCAAAACACTCCCAACAGATAAGTGGAATCTCTTTTCTTGTAGCAACAATAGCAACAAAAGCACTGTGATATTGCGACACTAATATTATGATTATTTACAGCAAAAACAGGTAAAGTGCCACCTTGAACTACATGGAGAGGGCCCAAAACTGCTTTTTTGTTGTTGTTCCTTTATGGTGTTAGACCCAGCTTCTGCCAACTTAGCAGTTCAAAAACATGCAAATTGAGTAGATCAATAGGTACTGCCTTGGCGGGAAGGTAATGGCACTCCATACAGTTATGCCAGCCAGATGACCTTGGAGGTGTTTATGGATAATGCTGGCTCTTTAGCTTAGAAATGGAGATGAGCACCATCCCCCAAAGTTGAATATCAGGGAAAACCTTTACCTTTACCTTTATGGAATCCTTTCAGAGCTCCAAACTATACTTCTTTGGATTGGAAAAAAAGGAAGCGTTGCTTCTTCTGGAAGTCCTTCAGTTCTGCTTTTAAATGTGAAAAAGACGTATGATTGAGTGCACATTCAGCTTTTTAAATTTTGGGTTTTGACAGCCTCCACTGCAGGCACCAAGAATAGGAAATTGGCCCTTGGACATACCACGGCAATCCGCAATGCTTTATGTGTGCCTGGCCCAATATGATGCATTCAAGAAAGGCGGAAACAGTGGCGGGTAAAGGCTTCTTGTCTGTAATAATTCTGATCCAGAGACAACAATATGGAGACCGATGCTTTAAATAAAATATTAGAAGTGAACATTTGTACAGTACCTGGAGGATAAATCTTCACTCTCCATTTCTGTGAAATTCAAGAGGGAAATAACAACAAAAATACAATCCCAAAGTGTATGACTGTCACAAAGAATGATTGATAGGATGCTATTTCTCTCTCTTTTCTCCCCCCGCCACCGACATACACACATTCTGTTTCAGAGAACCATAACACATGAAACAACTCCCTTGCGTGAAATATCAACTAGCTTTCAAAGAGGGAGAGAATGCATTTCCAGCTTTGCAAGGTCCCTATGGCGGCATCCCTTAAAATTCAGGGCACCGCTTTCACTCCTCTGATTGCCTGTTGTGCTTTTAATTTCTACCGGATTTCAGTCTGAGGATTGCGATTGATTGCCCTGTTGACACACACCTGCGCCCAAATATTTATGCCATGCTCTGGCTGGAATTGCCTGCTCCATTCGTGTTGAGCATATTAGTGCATCTCTCTTTTTCTCGCTACTGAATTGCAGGAACTTGGCCCAAACAATACTTTATTACTGTGGTATTGTATCCAGACACCCAGCAATATGATGTGAGAGCACAAAAAAACTAGAAACTGCTGCCTTTCTGCCAAAGGAAGGAAGGAGAAAAGGCAGGCAGGTAGACAAGGACAGGATTCAATTTAATTTAAGCCAGGACTCCCACAGTGTCTACATTAAAAGAAATAATAGTACCGTCCTACTCAGTATTGGTCAGACCTCATCTGCAGTATTGTGTCCAATTCTGGGCACCACAATGCAAGAAAGATAGGCAGTGAGTTTTATATATCCAGGGTGGGAGGAGAATTCCAGGCAAGGCTCAATCAGGGCCAGCTAACACCTCCCAACAAAGGATCCCCCATGCAGTAAACAAGCTTTGAAGCTGCAAGTCCATTAAATGCTAATCAGCGTGGTCAATTGCAACATTCACACTTGCCTCAAACAGACAAGAGTTCATAGAATCATAGAATCAAAGAGCTGGAAGAGACCTCATGGGCCATCCAGTCCAACCCCCTGCCAAGAAGCAGGAATATTGCATTCAAATCACCCCTGACAGATGGCCATCCAGCCTCTGTTTAAAAGCTTCCAAAGAAGGAGCCTCCACCACACTCCAGGGCAGAGAGTTCCACTGCTGAACAGCTCTCACAGTCAGGAAGTTCTTCCTCATATTCAGATGGAATCTCCTTTCTTGTAGTTTGAAGCCATTGTTCCTTGTCCTAATCTCCATGGAAGCAGTAAACAAGCTTGCTCCCTCCTCCCTGTGGCTTCCTCTCACATATTTATACATGGCTATCATATTTCCTCTCATCCTTCTCTTCTTCAGGCTAAACATGCTCAGCTTCTTAAGCCACTCCTCATAGGGCTTGTTCTCCATACCCTTGATCATTTTAGTCGCCCATTCCAGCTTGTCAATATCTCTCTTGAATTGTGGTGCCCAGCCTTTCAGCCTTTACTGTAGTTTTGCAAGTTTTGCACAGTTAGCAGTATTTCCTTCCTGCGTGCATGCCCCCCACCCCTGTCCCTCCATCTCTTTTCCATCATTGTCTTTTACAGCTCTCACAGTCAGGACATTCCACAGATATATAAATCTTACTTGCCTAGTTTCCAACTGTTGGAGTTCAGCCTGTGATTGTGTTTCAGGATCAGGGTGCTTTGGATGTGGGAAGTTCCAAGTATGGGAAATATAGTCAGATGAAGCATCATTTGGAATCAAGGAAAGTTCTCATTCTATGATAGCCATGTATAAATATGTGAGAAGAAGCCACAGGGAGGAAGGAGCAAGCTTGTTTTCTGCTTCCCTGGAGACTAGGACGCGGAACAATGGCTTCAAACTACAAGAAAGGAGATTCCATCTGAACATGAGGAAGAACTTCCTGACTGTGAGAGCTGTTCAGCAGTGGAACTCTTTGCCCCGGAGTGTGGTGGAGGTTCCTTCTTTGGAAGCTTTTAAACAGAAGCTGGGTGGCCATCTGTCGGGGGTGCTTTGAATGCAATTTCCCTGCTTCTTGGCAGGGGGGTTGGACTGGATGGCCCACAAGGTCTCTTCCAATGCAATGATTCTATATATATGTGTAAGTATGTATGTATGTAATTATATACCTTGGAAATGGGATCCAAATCTCAATATGAAAATCATTTATGTTTCATATACCCTGAAGGCAATTCTAGAGATTGGAAGAACTGGCTCAAACAACGAAGTTCTCAATTAAGTTGCACATTCAATATGGATACATTCAACTGAATTGGATTTGTTAAAGCTTGGTAACAGTTTAACTGAACACAACAATCCTTTTCCCACACCTTTTCCTATTTGTTACCCAGACTGCCCATACCATTTGACAGACACCCTCCATCAGTTGTATCCCTCAGCGACATCCTTCAAGCCACGCAGTCTGTTTCCGTTCTTCTGTTTCTTATGTCATCTATGCAATGTTCCAAGGAAAGCACTTGTCCCTGCAGGCAAAACAACTGGACAGTTTCTCTGCCAGTTTA
This sequence comes from Anolis sagrei, assembly GCF_037176765.1. Lineage (NCBI taxonomy): Eukaryota > Metazoa > Chordata > Lepidosauria > Squamata > Anolidae > Anolis > Anolis sagrei. The sequence goes on from NC_090021.1 coordinate 329,778,422, forward strand.
TGTGCTGCTCTTTCCTCCTCAAAGGCAAGGCTGGCTTAGTCTGGCACTACGTCACCTCAGCAATTAACGGAGCCTGCCTTTTCTCTCTCTCAGCTTTTCCATCCATCTTATCGCTCTTTGAGCCTCAGAGGCTGGAGGAGATAAGTGCTAACAGGGCCGGGTCAGAGGCAGGGCAGGATGGAGGACTGATGAGGAGCGAGTGATACATGACCAAACACACTCCAGATAGGGAGGCCCCTAAATCCTGGCTCCACCGTATTACTGATTTAAGTACCCTGCTATCTGGTGACTGATGGTGGCTTCCATCCTGTTCGGAAGCCACTGCCCTGAGTTTTCAGGGCTTTGTTCACCAGGTTCCTTGGAAGCCTATCATTCACAAGAACATGATAAGTCAAAGCCAAGTTGACAGCAAAAGACAACAAGACGACAACGACATTATTGAAGGCTTTCATGGCTGGAATCACTGGGTTATTGTATGTTTTGGGGCTATATGGCCATGTTCTAGAAGCATTATCTCCTGACATTTCACCTGAATCCTTGGAGCCCCCGGTGGCACAGTGGGTTAAACCCCTGTGCCGGCAGGACTGAAGACCGACAGGTCGCAGGTTCAAATTTGTGGAGAGGCAGATGAGCTCCCTCTATCAGCTCCAGCTCCTCATGCAGAGACATGAGAGAAGCCTCCCATAAGGATGATAAAAACATCAAATCATCCAGGCATCCCCTGGCCAATGTCCTTGCAGACGGCCAATTCTCTCACACCAGAAGTGACTTGCAGTTTCTCAGGTCGCTCCTGACACAACCAAAAAAACCCAAAAACCTGCATCTATGGCAAGCATCCTCAGAGCTTGTGAGGCCTCACAACCTCGGAGTATGTTTGCCATAGATGCAGGCGAAATGTCAGGAGAGAATCCTAGAATCCCTCTAGAATATGGCCATATAGCCCAAAAAACATACAATAAGCCAACAATGACATTCATCCAGGTCTCACAGAATGAACAGCACAATCCATGTTTGTAATTTTGAGTCCCCCCAGGGGTGAGAAAGACGGTATATAAATACTGTAAATCAGGGGTCCTCAAACTAAGGTCCAGGGGCCAAATGCGGCCCTCCAAAGTCATTTACCCGGCTCTCACTTAGGGTCAACCTAAGTCTGTAATGACTTGAAAGCACACAACAACAACAACAACAACAACAACAACAACAACAACAACAATCCTATCTCATCAGCCAAAAGCAGGCCCACACTTCCCACTGAAATACTAATAAATTTATATTTGTTAAAATTGTTCTTCATTTTAATTATTATATTGTTTTTTAGTGGGTTTTGCACTACAAATAAGATATGTGCAGTGTGCATAGGAATTCATTCATGTTTTTTCAAATTATAATCCGGCCCTCCAACAGTTTGAGGGACTGTGACCTGGCCCTCTGTTTAAAAGGTTTGTGGATCCCTGCTGTAAATAAATAAATAAATAAATTTTCGTGTCAGGAGTGACTTGAGAAACTGCAAGTCACTTCTGGTATGAGAGAATTGGCCATCTGCTAGGACGTTGCCCTGGGGATGCCCAGATGTTTTGATGTTTTTACCATCCTTGTGGGAGGCTTCTCTCATGTCCCCGCATGGGGAGCCAGAGCTGACAAAGGGAGCTCATCCACGCTTTCCCCGGATTCGAACCTGCAATTGATATCGAGCTCTTTTGGGGGGCTTTCCCAGCGAGGAAGGCCCCAAGGGACCGCCAAGGGGGTCCTTAACCTTGGTGAGCAGCCAGCGAACGCCAATCCAAAGATGCAAAAATACTAAGAATTAATCTCACCAGAGGCTTGAAGAGGTATCAGGGACCGAAGCGTTTATTTCTGCGATTCAGCTGAAAAGGATGCGTTACAGGGATAATTCCACTATAAGCATACAGTATAGTGATTTTCAGGCATATTTATACAAGTAGAACAAAGAAAACCCAGTTTGAAACTCCCGCCCGCCTTCTGTCAGTTTTCTCCGCCCTGATTGGCTGGCTCTGGAACAGCTGGGAGGAGGCTCGGCCGCTTGTCCCGCCTCCCCTCCAATCGCCAGGCGCTGTCGCCTCCAGGGGGCCAATCAGAGCCCTTAGAGCGCCTCCGAAGATGGTCCAATCAGCGGCCAGGAGGCGGGACGTGGTTTGACAGCTCGGAGGGGGCGGAACGCCTGGGAGGCGTCCGCCAGCTGATTGAGAGCCTTTGTTCTCACACGGCAGGGTGGCAGACAGGAGAAACAAAGGATTTCCTGATTTCTGATTGCAGATATGTATAGACATGAAAAGGGGCTATTGATGGCATTTGGATCTCGAACTCTGTGGACAAGGGGACCCTTAGTCACAAAGGAGCTTACACAAATGCCATGATTGATTTAATCAGTCTGTCTTCCGGGTTTCGGTTGACCCACCTCTGGCTTGTTTGTCTGACTCTGAAAAACAAACCTTGAGGTGAATGCCAACCCTGATCCATGCAAAATGTCAATATGAATGGGGTTATTCTGAGGAAATTGGATTTCCTCAACGGTAGCCTCAGGTCACATCCTTTCTTAGTAAGGCAAAGTTCAGAGGGGAAAAGTAGGGAAGAAAAAGAGGGTACATCTCATAGATTTCATATCATATATATCATATACATTCTTCATATATCTCATAAAAGGGGTCCCCATCCCAACCCAGCAAAAGTTTATTAGAGGCATTGACAGTCGATAAAAGCAATCCATTTCTGCTTGAGGTATGATCTTCTAGGCTAGGGCGCACACACACAGGCGGAGACTGTTCTCTCCCAAAAGGCCTGGCTCAGAGTCCGTGGAGGAAGTTCATGACGATGGGGTATCAAGTCAATCAGTGAGGGCAAAGAGGTCCGCGAGGAGTTCACAAATGGTGGGGAGGGGGGCAATGTCCTTTAGAAAACTGCATCTCCCAGCCGAGGCCCGGGACCCATCTGCCCCCCCCCTCCCCGGGGCTCCTGTGGCCGGCTGCCGCAGGTCCCAGGCGTCCAGGATCAACGTGGAGCGAGCACTGCCGTGGAGAAGCGGAAAACCCAGCCAACTGACAATCAGCTGTTTCTCTGCAAGACAGAAGTTCTCAAAACAAAACTAATTTTTCCTCGGGTGGAGCAGCCCAAAACGGAGAAAGGGAGATGGCAGTTAGGCTTAGAATTAGACATAGAAAAATGTAAAATTGGAACGGCGGCGGTCCGCCATGTTAAGTGTTTTCGTGGATGACGAGGTTTGTAATGGCGGTTTCCGTATCCGCGGTCTGATTGAACACGGATTTGGGGTCCAGGGGGCGCCTGGGGGCGCCCCCCGCGGGCTCACGGCCCTCCGGAGCCCAGAAAGGAGTCTATTGAGGGGTTTTGGAGTTTTGAGCCAAAAAGGGATACAAAAGTAACATGCGGAGAGATAGAAAGTTTCAAGTTTCAAGCACTTTATTGGGGAAAGATACAAAGTAAAGGGAGAGGGGAAGTTAGCTGAAGATGCAGGCATTCCTGGTCTTGGAGCTAGCGGCTGGGGCGCATTTCATCTGCTGGCCTCAAAAGCTTGGCCCAGGAACTGCGGAACTCCCTGCTGCAGTTCACACTAATGTAAAGGCGGGGCTTTCAGCGGCGCTCGCCGTCACAATGTTTGTGATCAAGAAGGGTAAGTTAGGTACCTCAAGCAGCAGATTTATGGATGTCAATAAAGGTCAACAGATAGGGTTGTTACAATCAAGTTGGCTTCGGCTTATGCCACGAGAGATCTCAAAGAGATCCTATTTGGCTGCTTCAATGAGTCATTCCACCTCTAACATAATTTCCACTTTTCCTTTAGCCTTTAACTTTTCTCAGCGTTACCATCTTTTCCAATAGGCCATGTCTCCTAATGTCCAAAGTATAACAGCCTGAGCTTAGGTAATTTGACATCTAGCAGGAGTTCATCTTTGATTGGCTCGTGTAACCACTTATTATTTCTTCTGACGGTCCACACTAACTGCAAACCTTTCTTGCAGCTCCATATTGGCCTATGCCCATGCACGCACACACACTCACAAAACCAATTGGATCCCAGGCAATTCCCCATCAGCGGCAGCATCCGCATCATTGTCGATTGGAAAGGGAGAGGCTGACGAAACAGGCCTTTCATTTGGGATAATGAGGAGTCCTCCTTGAACCACTCTTGATCAATTGCCTTTGCTTTCTGTTTTTCATATGCAGCTCTCGAGTCGAGATAATTAGGCTGCATGACTAATAAGATAATAGTACATTTAGTGTACAGCTGACTCTTCAGCGTCAAAGGGCTTTAGAAATATCAACCAACAAATCCTCACAACACCCATTCGGGGCGGCTTTCCTTGCAGAAAAATCAGAAGCAAAAAGACTTGGGGACAGTCAGCTTTTTTAGTTTGAGGTGGGGATTTTGGGAATGGGTTGGTAAGAACCTTCCTCATTTTAGAGCTTTCTCCCACAGAAAAACAAAATTAAACCTCTAGTTCAGTGTTTCTCAACCTTTCTAATGCCGCGACCCCTTAATACAGTTCCTCATGTTGTGGTGACCCCAACCATAACATTATTTTCATTGTATTGTCGAAAGCTTTGATGGCCGGAATCACTGGGTTGTTGTAGGTTTTTCCGGGCTATATGGCCATGGTCTAGAGGCATTCTCTCCTGACGTTTCGCCTGCATCTATGGCAAGCATCTTCAGGGGTAATAAGGTCAGATGCAGGCAAAACGTCAGGAGAGAATGCCTCTAGACCATGGCCATATAGCCCGGAAAAACCTACAACAACCCATTATTTTCATTGTTACTTCATAATTGTAATGTTGCTACTGTTATGAATCATTATGTAAATATCTAATATGCAGGATGTATTTTCATTCACTGGTTCAAAATTGGCACAAATACCCAAAACGCCCAAATTTGAATACTGGGAGGGTGGGGTGTGTGTGTGATTTTGTCACTTGGAAGTTGTAGTTGCTGGAATGTATCATTAACCTACAATCAAAGAGCATTCTGAACTCCACCAACTTGGCACACAGAACTCCCATGACCATCAGAAAATACTGAAAGGGGTCTGGTAGGCATTGACCTTGAATTTGGGAGTTGTAGTTCAACTACATCCAGAGAGCACTGAAGACTAAAACAATGATGGATCTGGACCACACTTGGCACAGATACTCAATATGCTCAAATGTGAATATTGGTGGAGTTTGGGGAAAATAGACCTTGACATTTGGGAGTTGTAGTTGCTGGGATTTATAGTTCACCTACTATCAAAGAGCATTCTGAATCCCACCAAGAGTAAAATTCAGCCAAACTTACCACACAAAATCTTCATGACCAACAGAAAATACTGTTTTCTGATGGTCTTTGGCAACCCCTCTGACACCCCTCATGACGCCCCCCCCCCAAGTGTCCCGACCCCCAGATTGAGAAACACTGCTCTAGTTCTTTCTATTTAAAATATAATGAGAGGAGCACATTTTGGTAAATTTTGATAAATTAAATTCATCAGTTTGCTCCAGTCAACTTCAGTAGGCCCAACTATTCCCATGATTGTGCCTTCAAGAAACCCATATATTTATACTGACTCCATGAATTCCATAAAGCAATGCTTCTCAACCTGCAAGTCCCTGGATATTTTGGCCTTTAACTCCCAGAAATCCTAACAGCTGGTAAACTGGCTAGGATTTTCTGGGAGTTGTGGGTCAAAACATCTGGGGACCCACAAGTTGGGAACCACTGCCATAAAGTTTTCATAGTAGAGGTGGCTGTGCCAGGTGTTTCTCTGAAATACAGCCTTCATCACCTGACATTCATAGGAAGTCTCCCATTCAAGTACTAACCAGGACTGAGCCTGTTTAGCTTCCAAGATAAAACAGGACCTGGTGTTTTTAGGCTATATAAGCACTTCTTTAAATATATGAAGGGATGTCAAGTAGAAGATAGAATGAGCTTGGTTTTGGTCTGTTTCAGCAACCAGAACATGAACCAAGATTACAAAAGCATGTTTCTCATAAATCAGATTATCAGTGTGGCGTAGCACAGATTAATTAGGATATTTATCAATGGCTGTTAGTCAGCATGACTACTCAGAGCTGCCCATTCAGAGGTGCTAAATATGCAATTGTGCAATGCAGGCTGATCTACCTGCTTTGGGCATGAAGCCTCAATGAAGTGGTTTTGCTAGTTCCTTCTTCTGGGATATAGCCTATAGCGCTTGATATTAACAGGTAGTCTCTGATTCAAGTACCAACCAGGGCTAACCCTGCTTGGCTTCCAAGATCAGATAGGATTTGGTGTCTTTATTGAGTTGATTCTCAACCTGAGGGTCGGGACCCCTGGGGGGGGGGTTGCGAGGGAGGTGTCAGAGGGGTTGCCAAAGGCCATAAGAAAACATGGTATTTTCTGTTGGTCATGAGGGTTCTGTGTGGGAGGTTTGGCCCAATTCTATCGTTGGTGGGGTTCAGAATGCTCTTTGATTGTGGGTGAACTATAAATCCCAGCAACTGCAACTTGAAAATGTAAAGGTCTATTTCCCCCAAACTCCACCAGTCTTCATAATTTGTCATATTGAGTATTCGTGCCAAGTTTTATCCAGATCTATCAGTGTTTGAGTCCACAGTACTCTCTGGATGCAGGTGAACTACAACTGCAAATCTCAAGGTCAATGCCCACCAAACCCTTCCAGTATTTTCTGTTGGTCATGACAGTCCTGTGTGCCCAGTTTGGCTCAATTCCAATGTTGGTGGAGCCCAGAATGCTCTTTGATTGCAGCCAAACTATAAATTCCAGCAACACACCTCCCAAATTCCAAGCTCTATGTTCCCCAAACTCCACCACTGTTCACATTTGGGCATATAGAGGATTTGTCCCAACTTTGGTCCAGATCCATCTTGTTTGTGTCCAGAGTGCTTTCTGGATATAGGTGAACTACAACTCCAAAATTCGAGGTCAATGCCCACCAAACCCTTCTAGTATTTTCTGTTGGTGATGGGAGTTCTATGTGCCAAGTTTGGTTCAATTCCAATGTTGGTGGAGCCCATAATGCTCTTAGATTATAGGTTAACTATCAATCCCAGCAACTACAACTCCCAAATGACAAAATCAATTCCCCTCAACCCCACCAATATTCAAATTTGGGCATATGGGATATTTGTGCCAAATTTGTTCCAGTGAATGTAAATACATCTTGCATATCAGATATTTACATTACGATTCATAACACTAGCAAAATTACTGTTATGAAATAGCAACGAAAATAATGTTATGGCTGGGGGTCACCACAACTTGAGGAACTGTATTACGGGGTTGCAGCATTAGGAAGGTTGAGAACCACTGCTTTAGTGTATTTAGGCCCTTCCCCTTGGCCTCTATTTGCCCATCTCCTGCTCTAAACCCCATTAAGTTTGGAAAAAAGTACATTTTTGGATCCTAGAGTCTTCCAAGTCAGCAGGGCTAGCAATGGGTCACCCTTCACAGTCATGCAATGCCTGCCCTCTTGTTCTAACAACTCTAAACATTTCTTCCCACCACTTTGAAGATATCAGCCAGTCAATGAACTCCTTACAGACAAGTGGATCCCTGTTATCACCACTGCCGTTTCCAAGTTCCTGAAGGAGCAGCGGAACTAGCCTCCTTCTGACCTCCCGTCCTGATTTGTTGCTCCAACAGAGGAGACTGCAGAGGAGGAACGGATCCAGCCTCCCTTTGAAGTAGCAGCGTTTGTGATGAATTGGTCTGACAAGCCAAGTCCTTTGGACCGCTTGCGTGCAGATGCAGCTCATGCTGCCCCCGGGCAGAACAAAAACCTTTTACATCCAAGTGGAGGAAAGGGTACTTGTCATCGAAGGATCCCAAAATTATAAAACCTGGGCAGGGGAAGTCATGAAATAATTTTCTTGGACATATGTATTTCAAGTCCCAAACTTCATGCTGCATTTTTTTGTTTTATTGTATTTACTTTTAACTGAAAACCACTAGCACTTTGACCTCAATATTTTATCCAGGAGTGGTAGAGGCTCCTTCTTTGGAGGCTTTTAAACAGAGGTTGGATGGTCATCTGTCGGGGATGCTCTGAATACGATTTTCCTGCTTCTTGGCAGGGGTTGGACTGGATGGCCCATGAGGTCTCTTCCAACTCCATGATTCTATAATTCTATGAGTGTGCCTATGATTCTGGAGACCAGGTTCAAGTCCCTGATTGGCTTTCGAAACCCAGTTGGTAAGGCTGGGCTAGTCCAACTATCTCAGCCTCAGAGGAAAATAATGGCAAACCTCCTCTAGACAAATCTTGCCAAGAAACCCTCACAAGTTCACCTTAGGATTGTCCTAAGTCAGAAACAACTTAGAGGTACACAACAACAACAAAGTATTTTATGCAACTGATGTTGTTGTTCATTCGTTCAGTCGTCTCCGACTCTTCGTGACCTCATGGACCAGCCCATGCCAGAGCTCCCTGTCAGCTGTCACCACCCCCAGCTCCTTCAAGGTAAGTCCAGTCACTTCAAGGATGCCATCCATCCATCTTGCCCTTGGTCGGCCCCTCTTCCTTTTGCCTTCCACTTTCCCCAGCATAATTGTCTTCTCTAGGCTTTGCCGTCTCCTCATGATGTGGCCAAAGTACTTCAACTTTGTCTCTAGTATCCTTCCCTCCCAGATTTATGCAACTGATGAGTACAGCATAAATCTGGTAGTGTGAGTTTTAGCCCCAACTTCAGAGGTGCTATCCAAAGCTCTGCACTCTACTGCCAACAGAAGTTTTGCACCTTTGACTGTTCTGTTGTGTGCCTTCAAGATGTTTTGGATTTGTGACAACCCTAAGACAAGATATCATGGGTTATTCCAATATATTCCATTGCTTTTTCTCTGAGGCTGAGAGCATGATTTAGGTTGCTGTGAGTTTTCTAGGCTGTATGCCCATGTTCCAGAAGTATTCTCTCCTGATGTTTCACCCACATGTATGGCAGGCATCTTCAAAATTATAAAAAAAATAACTTAAATATTACACTTATGCTATCAAAGAATTAAATTATCCCTTTTTGTGCCTCAGTGGTGCTATGAGTTAAACCACTAAGCTGCAGAACTTGCTGACTGGAAGGTTGCTGGTTCAAATCCGCAAGAGGTGAGCTCCTGTTGTTAGTTCCAGCTTTTGCCAACCTAGCAGTTTGAAAACATGCAAATGTGAGTAGATCAATAGCTACTGCTTTGGCGGGAAGGTAACTGCGTTCCATACAGTCATGCTGGCCACATGTCCTAGGAGGTGTTTATGGACAATGCCGGCTCTTCAGCTTAGAGATGGAGATGATCACCACCCCCCAGAGTCAGATTCAACTAGACTTAATGTCAAGGGGAAACCTTTACCTTTTTCATCTATATTAATAAAAATGTAATGTTCGTTTGTGGGATTAACATAACTCGAAAACCACTGGGCGAATTGACACCAAATTTGGACACAATACACTGATCAGGCCAACGAGTGACCATCACTCACTCATAAAAACACTGAAAAACACAGCGGAAGGGACTTAAAAAGCCAACCCCCCCTCCAAAAAATTACATTACAACACATGTGCATATATATATATATATATATATATATATATATATATATGCTCAACCACACATATACACAAATATATACACACACATATACACAAAATACATATACATGGATTGGGCCACCCCAACACGTGGCAGGGGATGGCTAGTCATAAATATAATGTAATGGAGTTATATCTTAGCTATCAGCACGAGTATCTGATTATAAGTAACTTGTTATTTGTAACTGGTTCCTAATTCTGTGTTTGTCTTGTTTATTGCCAATGAAGCAGAGCTGCCCAGGTCTGATTTACTGAGATCCCCCCTCCTCCAAATCCACTCCCATCTGTCAGTAGCAATTACAGACAATTGTATGCGGATAAAAATGTACAGAGATCATCCTCCGTTTTTCTGGTACAGAGTGACAGGCAAAAGGGGTTTAAAGACTTCTTGGCCTCTGACAGCTTGCAGAGCATCTCCTTGGAAAAGGGAAAAGAGGGTTAGATGGACAGAGAGAGGAGAGGATCTTTTTGGAATAATTATAAGTCTTCTTCTCTTCCTTCTTGTTACACAAATTCCAGGCGAAATTATCATCTAATTTCAGAGAGCTCCATGACTGAGATTATCGGTGAGTCACTGGTAATTATGTGCCAGATTGTATTAAAGCATGAAAATACAAAGGGTTCTCATCAAACAGTAAGAGGCAGAAGGAATCAAATTACATTTTGCAGGCAGGGATAACAGTTCAGACTACATTTCAAATTGATGGCATAGTTCAGATGCAAAAGTGAGGGGGAGGACGACTGGGAGGATGGGGTGGGGAGAACCGAACAGCTTGAAAAGAAGGCAGTGCCAAAGAATTGCCACGGACCCAAATGTGCATAGTATAGTAGAGGATTGCCCACAGTCCACGGCTAAGAGGCACCAGCTGGGTGACAGCTGCTGAAAATAGAATGAGATGGATCTTGGTGGCAATTACAGAATTTGGGATAAGTTACTAGCTGGTGGATTCTGGAAGTTGTTGCCCAAAACAGTAACTTATCTTATATCAGAATTGTGGCAAGTTCTTTGTGGTATGGGGATCCCAAGTCACCTTGTCTGTCTCCTGAGGAATCTGTATAACAACCAAGTAGCAACAGTCATAACTGACCATGGAACAGACTGGTTCAAGATTGGGAAAGCCATATGGCAGGGCTGTCTACTCTCACCCAACCTATTCAACTTGTATGCAGAACACATCATGTGACATGCGGGGCTTGACGAATCCATGGCTGGAATTGAAATTGCTGAACAAAACATTAACAACCTGTGCCATCGTGCCCGGGGGCTATAACTCTTAGTGAAAGAGGCATGGACATGACATTTTCCCCCCATGGGATTGCTTCTTGCCGTCCTTTAGGAAACTGGAACTCCCAAAGATCAAAACACTGTAGATAACTCAAAATAAGTTTAATTGTTCACAAAGAGGTATCCCTTTAAGGCAATAAGCTGGAAGTTTCAAAGGGGTAAAGGAAAATATACATTACAGTCTCTGGTTGTCTTGGGTCCAAGGAGTTTTGCAGCTGAGAAGCATTTCCAGGTCCCTCTTTCTCAATGGCTGTGAATATTGGAATAATCAAAACCCCAATTCCAATGGCCTATATTTTGAAGGGACTAAGCCTTCCTCTGGTGCCAAAGAACTGGTTTGAAGGCGCTTGAGACTTCTCAGTGTCATCCAGGTTGATCTGAACATGAAGCATAAGTCTCAAGGGTAAGAACCTTAGAATTGGTGCTGAGAGGTAACTCAATCAAGGGCTTTTAGAGCCAAGTCTCTTTCTCATGTCCATCTGATAGAAATTCTGATGGTGGAATGGAAAAGGAAAGCACTCCCACCAGGAAGAGGTGGAGCCAAACAATTGAGCTGAGGCAGCAATAGAACTGGTGCAAACAACATTGATTGACAGCTATAAATAACCAATCAATCCAACTATGCATAGGCAGGGTAAAAAGGCAGGATTAAGCATGATACAACAGTTTAAATCTTGCAACTAACAGTTCTACATATAGGTGGTGCCACTTGCGCCGTCACACAACCTTAGATATGCAGATGATACCACTTTGATGGCTGAAAGTGAATAGGAGCTGAGGAGCCTTTTAACCAAGGTGAAAAAAGAAAATACAAAAGCTGAGTTGCAGTGAAACATTAAATAAAACAAGATTATGGCAACCGGACTGATCAATAACTGGCAAACAGAGGGAGAAAACGTGGATGCAGTGACAGACTTTGTATTTTCTTCTAGCTCTCTTTGGCCATGAGGATGGAGCAAGTTTTTTCATTTCCCTTGTTATCCAGAAAATGCACGTATATTTTGTACCTGGAAATTCCAGGACGATTTCCAATTGGCCCCAATCAAGCCTGCGCTTGACAGTCACACTCCGTACTATAGTTCCCTACATCCTCAAGTAATGATAAGGGATTATGGGGGATTCATTCCAAAATGCCTGTTTGTCTATTCCTGGGCTTGAGAGAGATTCACTTTTGAATTGCATTATGTTACCACAATGGGAACACTTATCTCTTCCTCACTTCTGTTGAAATTGTGAAACCCCAACCTGATGAAGAACTGAAAGAGGAATTAGAACCAGATGAAACAAAGGAAGTAAAGAAACCTAAAAAGATTATAGTACTGTAGTTCATAATCTGTTGAAGTACAGCTTGAAAAGCCTGCTACTGCTTCCTTCATTGTCATCTTGAGAAAGAGACTTGGAACCATCTGACAGCTGCTAAAGACTTTATTGACGCTTTAATGTTGTGTTGTATCACGAAACACATACTACAAGGAGGAGGATGGGAGGGCCCAGTATTGACAACAAGCCACGCCATGGCAAAGATGTGTCATTTCTCCCCCGAAAACACAATATTTCTTTCCCCGTTGCTAATTAAAGAGACATAAGATTTTGTGCCCTTTGAACATCTCATAATTCTTATACGCATCTCTGCTTTTATTCATAAAGCCCTTTGATGGCACACAGCTTAGCGCTTATCACAAGATTTTCAGCGATGGAAACGAAAGGTTTTAATGTACAATTCCAAACTGTTTTGTGCTTATGAATATTCATGGAGGAGTGTGGGGAGATGCCAGCTTCCATTTTCCACCGTGTTCTTCTTTGAACATCTTGATGGCCACTTTGCTCATGATTTTAGGTACAGTGTGCTTACCTTGAATCATTGGAAGAGACCTCATGGGACATCCAGTCCAATCCTCTGCAAAGAAGCAGGAAAATTGCATTCAGAGTACCCCCAACAGATGGCCATCCAGCCTCTGTTTAAAAGCCTCCAAAGGAGCCTCCACCACACTCCAGGGCAGAGAGTTCCACTGCTGAACAGCTCTCTTTCAGTCAGGAAGTTTTTCCTAATGTTCAGGTGGAATCTCCTTTCTTGTAGTTTGAAGCCATTGTTCCTTGTCCTAGTCTCCAGGGCAGCAGAAAATAAGCTTGCTCCCTCCTCCTCATGACTTCCCCTCAGATATAGTGTTCCCTCGCTTCGTGGTTTGCTTTTTGCGGACTTGCTGTTTCGCAAGTTTTTAATAAATATTAATGTAAAATATTTTGTATTTATACATAGCCATCATGTCTCATCACGGCCTTGAATTCAGTAGATATCACCTGTAAGCGACATGAGCAAGACTGAAGTAAGGGGACTAAACTCACTGACCGAAGGCATGCGGTCCAATCCAAAAAGCCTGAGATATACCTCCTGGCTTCTCCAGTTAAAAGGATCATAGCATCATAGAATCATAGAATCAAAGAGTTGGAAGAGACCTCATGGGCCATCCAGTCCAACCCCCTGCCAAGAAGCAGGAATATTGCATTCAAATCACCCCTGACAGATGGCCATCCAGCCTCTGTTTAAAAGCCTCCAAAGAAGGAGCCTCCACCACACTCCGGGGCAGAGAGTTCCACTGCTGAATGGCTCTCACAGTCAGGAAGTTCTTCCTCATGTTCAGATGGAATCTCCTCTCTTGTAGTTTGAAGCCATTGTTCTGTGTCCTAGTCTCCAGGGAAGCAGAAAACAAACTTGCTCCCTCCTCCCTGTGGCTTACTCTCACATATTTATACATGGCTATCATATCTCCTCTCAGTCTTCTCTTCTTCAGGCTAAACATGCCCAGCTCCTTAAGCCGCTCCTCATAGGGCTTGTTCTCCAGACCCTTGATCATTTTAGTCGCCCTCCTCTGGACACATTCCAGCTTGTCAATATCTCTCTTGATCTCAGTTTGCATAGCAGAGAGATCCCTGTCTACACTGCACTGCAGAAAAATTGCCACCAACCACAGACAATGCTAGACTGAGAATCAGCTTTCTGCTGTGCAATACATCCAAATACAATGCTCTTACGTTCATGTTGCAATGTCGACTTCTAGTTGTGCTGGACAACCACTTTCCACATGCCCAGTCAGGATGGCTGCAACACCATTAGTGAAAGGAGAAAGGTAGTAAGGGGTGTCCAGTACCTATTGTTTGGCAGCAATTCCCATTTGATTTCAATACTTTTGAATAAGATGAAACTATTGAGGATTATGGTTTATTTTGGACAGAATTGGACTCCCCAGAATTTCAATCAGCAATATTGAACTTAGCTGAAATCCAACGTTGCATAGGTACATAGCAGTGGCCACAGTGGCACAACAGGTTAAACCATTGAGCTGCTGAGCTTGCTGACCTTAAGACTGGCAGTTTGAATCTGCGAGAGGCGTAGAGCTTTTTCGACCTATGCTCCAATTCTGTGGAACTCATTGCCTCCATACATTAGAGCAATGTCGGAGTTGCAACCTTTTGTAAAGGCACTCGAGACTTGGCTGTTTGGTTGTGCATTTAAGTAATCAGATCTAATTTGCCAAACAGTCACTGTTGAATGTTTTTATGCTGAATGTTTTTATATTGTATAAATGCTATTTTAGATTGTAAGTCGCTCGTAGCACCTTGGTGGAGATCGACTAATTAAGAAATAAAGTGAAGTGAAGATGGGGTGAGCTCCCACTGTCAGCCCCAGCTCCTGCCAACCCAGCAGTTCGAAAATATGCAAATGTGAGTAGATCAACAAGTGCTGTCTCGGCGGGAATGTAAAGGGGTGCCCCATGAAGTCATTCCTGCTACGTGACCAGGAGGTGTCTATGAACAATGCAGGCTCCTTGGCTTGGAAATGGAAATAAGCACCTGCCCCAGAGCCAGAGATGAGCACGGCCTCCAGAGCCGGAGGTGAAAGGGGAAGCTTTTACCTTTGTCTGCGCATTTGTGTTTCATTATGTTTCAAAAGCATTGAATGTCTGACTGTGTTTTTGTATTTGCTGGAATCCGCTCTGAGTCTCTTCAGGGAGATAGGGTGGAATACAAATAGTTATTATTATTATAGCTCCCCACTCCCCAAAAGAAACCCCCCTAACGACCACAGAGGTATCTTAGCTCCTGCATTTAACAGGTGCACAGAAGGTGATATATTAACAGTAAAGGTAATGACAAAAGGAACCCTTTGTGAAATCAGCCATAATGCTTAACCAGAAAATGATACAGGTTGAGCATTCCTTGTCTGGAATTCTGAAAGTATCCACATGGGCATTTGAGATAATGACACCTTTGCTGTATGCTGAACACAACCATTGCTTCCTGCACAAAATTGTAAAAAAAAACATTGTATAAAATGACTTTACTCATTACTTTATTTTTATCTTGCCTTTCTGCCAATATAGGGACTCAAAGCCAATAAGAGTATATGACATATAAATAAATATTGTGTTTAGATTTGAGACCCATCTTCAAGACATCTCATTATATACATATATGCAACTCCAGTTATTACAAAATTAAAAAAACCCCACAAACCAGATATTTTGAAAAAGGATAGTCAACCTGTACAAACCTTCTTTTCATGGTATGTGAACCAACATCTTCCCAAAACACCTTGTATGTCAATTAATACTGACTACCATTACACCCAAATCAGTTTCTAACACTAATGGGAATCTCCTCCCTTTTCTAGATTCATAATGAAGTTGGGTCTTTGGCTCCATTGCAATGTCAACATGCATGCGACAGGATTTGAGAAGACTTCTGATGTGAAGCTCTCAGTGTTTTCCTTCTCTATAGCAACAGAAGAAAGACCACAGCAGGACATCCATTACGACCACAGAGATGAGAGCTACAAAGAAGCTCCACTTCCTGTGACTCCTGACACTTGCCACAGCAGGCATTGCAGACCTCTTAAAACAGTGGTTCTCAACAGTGGACCTCTTAAAACAGTGGTTCTCATTAAGGGGTCCCCTTAAGGCAGTTCCTCATATTGTGGTGACCCCTTAAGGCAGTTCCTCATATTGTGGTGACCCCCAAACATAAAATTATTTTTGTTACTACTTCATAACTGATATGCAGGATGAATTTTCATTCACTGGACCAAATTTGGCACAAATACATGATGCGCACAAATTTGAATACTGGTGGGGTTGGGAAGGGGATTGATTTTGTCATTTGGGAGTTGTAGTTGGTGGGATTTACAGTTAACCTACAATCAAAGAGAATTCTGAACTCCAACTATGGAATTGAACCAAACTTGGCACACAAAACTCCCACATCTAACAGAAAATACTGGAAGGGTTTTGAGTTTGGGAGTTGTAGTTTCCCTACTTCCAGAGAGAACTGTGGGCTCAAACAATGATAGAGATGGACCAAACTTGGCATGGATACTCAATATGCCCAAATGTGAACACTAGTGGAGTTTGGGAAAATAGACTTGACATTTGGGAGTTGTAGTTGCTGGGATTTATAGTTCACCTACAATCAAAGAGCATTTTGAACCCCACCAGTGATAGGATTGTGCCAAACTTCCCACACAGACCGCCCCCCCCCCCCCCCAATGCTTTGAATGGACCCGCTGGTGTGAGTCTCCCTCCAGCCTCACATGGTCTCCCTCGCCCATACATATGCACCATGCTGCCATGTGCTGAGCATGCTTGCTGTCCCCTCCCCGCTTGGAGTCTCAGGAACAGCCCTCCCCTTGGCTGAGAGGCCAACCAATCACAGCGGAGGAGGGCTTTTGGTGGGAGGATTCGCTGTCTGTTTCCAAAAAAATAAGAGAAGGACAGGCGGAGAGATCTTCAGCCTTCTCTGCCAATGGGGTTTCTAAGACCATCAGAAATATGTTTTCTGATGCTCTTTGATGACCCCTCTGAAACTCCACTTGTGACCCCCTCCAGGGGTCCCGACCCCCAGGTTGAGTAACACTGCCTTAAAAGATCCATAGCAAAAGTGAGAGAGATAGTGTTGACTCTATTGTGAGCTGGACCTACATACATTTCAGAGGAAGGGGCCAATGAACTTGCATTCCCCAATCACTCATGATTCCATCCCTTCGTAATAGGTCCTCTTGTATTATGTGAAACTGGTTCAGAAATTAGAAATTTCTGCCTCTTGCAATTGTCCAGTAGGCTAAGGAAAAGGAACATTTGGAAGAGTCCCTGACTACTGCTACAATATGTGGTTTGGAAAGAGACAAGAGAGCCGCCTTTAAAGAAAACACAGGACAAACTTAAATTATTACAAATGGCTTGCTTCATAGAGACAAAATAGGGCTTACACACGGAGACTGTACACTGCTGTCCAAGTTAAAACAGTCATTAAAAAACAACAACAAAAATAACAACCACTTTCCAGCCAATAGAATGCCAGCATTTGCAAGAACACATAATAAAAATGCGACATTGAAATATTTACAGATATTACATTTGTTGGAGGAAATAAGACAAAACAGTGGGAGGCGGCTCTTGTTGCCGGTCTACAGGGCCATTCCAGCTGTTGCTGATCATTTGGATTTCCAGGCCTGAGTGTTTAGGCTGGCCTTGTTACTGAGGGCAACAAGCATTACAGTTAGCACTGAACAATGCATCAAAATGGCAGGTGGTGATGAACTCTCCATCTGCAGAGAATGCAAACAAGTAGAGCGAGGGCTACAATGGAAGCCACATTTGAACAACACAATGTGCAAGTAAAACCAATATGTACGGAACAGTAGGATCCCCTGTCGGCATTTTCCACCCCAGTCCAGAGCCTCATTCATATATGTGTTCTCGTTCTGGCATTATCTTAACCCCTGTGCTCCACACAACAGGCAACATCTGGCTTTATTATCTAGTGCTAAGTCTAGGTTTGTGTGAGATGGATTTCCCAAGGAAGATGGAGGAAGCGACACTTGGGAAGACTGAATCAGTAAAATCTGGTATGTGTCAAGAATGCCTTAGTCTGCCATCTTTGTGACAGCATTGGTGGCAAGTCAAGGCACAAAAAGGGGCAAGAAATGAAAAGGAGTCCAAGATGGAGAAGTCATGCCTCAACCGGAAGATTTTGCATAATTTAGTATCTTGAAAAAAACCATAATATGCATCTCATGATCCTAAACTAACTTACTCTTAAAACCCTTTAATCTCTCATCATCATTTGCATTGGGAAGACAGCAAGATCCCAGGAAATCCATCAAAATGCCTCCTGCAAGGTCATTCGGATACACTCACTGCTCTGACAAGAGTTAACAGTTGAACTTGCCTTTTTAACATTTGCTGAAGCAGTTAGGAAAACAGAAAATGGCATCTGCTAATCCGTTTTACTTTCCCTGAGCTTAGTCATAACATGGCGAAATGAATATAAGAAAATGAACCTGAAAAGGGAAGGGTGGGGGAATCCTGATCTAATATTAAATGAATTAGAAATGTACACGGCTGAGCCATAAAAATGCAAAGCTATATCAAAATGACATCTTTCTGGGCTCAAAAGACAGATTCCTGCCCCTCCACCAAGCCTGAAAATAATCATCTGTCACTAAACGCAAAAGACTACATATAGTGTAGCTTTCTGCAATTGGGAATGATTCCCATTATCCTTGATTATTAAGGGCTGATGAAAACTGTAGTCCAAGACATTCAGGTTGGAGGAGGTCTTAATGTGCCATTGTCTGCCACCTGTTTAGGGGACTAAGACAGGGGTGGGAGCCATGCAGCCCCTAATGTTGTTCGAGTGCAGCTCCCAGCAGCCTCTGGCAGTATATCCAATGGCAACAGATGTTGGAAGTTGTAGCCGAACATCTGGAATGTTTCATGGCTCCCATCAGACTTAGGTCTAAATCCAGTTGCTTACCCTGATGGGAATGATCATGAAGTCTATTGTAGTCAGTCAACACTCTTGTAAATCCCATTGATTCAGTACCTTAACTGGGACAAGCAACTGCATTTAGTCTTAGAATCTGGAAGCAGACTAAAAAGGAAACTAAATTTATCTTTGCACTTAATGAACGAAAAGCTGGTTTAGATCAGTGTATGACTCTTTTTGGACAGGGCACAGAGTGGTTTTTTCTTTCTTTCCCTTTGCAGACAGTCCTAAGTTTCCCCCCTCCATACCTGTCATGCCCACTTGCTAGTCCTTACAAGTGTGAAAGGGAGGGAAAGAGCAATTCAGAAGAGAAAGAAGTTGTCAGTCTTGCATTCAAAAGGAAGGAAAGTGTATAATGTATGAGAGTGCCTCCTTGTTTCTTCCTTCCTATGAGCCTGGACCTGCTGTATCTTCTGCCCTTCCTTTTAGTAAGGCTAAAAGCTAACAGACTGGGAAACATGAAAATGCACAAATGGAGCATTACACTACAACTGCTGGGTATAGGATCTTATCCAATGTGTTTTTTAAAAATGCTAACAGCACCTGCTGAGGAAAGGGAAGTTAACCTGCCTGCTGCTGTTCCAATGACAATGACTTCTTTGAAGCTGCAATTTGCATTGGAAACAGAGTTCCTGTTTGCACTAATCTGAGATTCCATCCCAAGGCAAAAAGAAGCCACAAATGGGTGATCCTCATTAGGCAAAGTCTTTGCCTCTCTTACAAAATAGCACTTAAGAATATTAAGTATAAGGACATTTCTAATTAAATGCCTCTTGGCTCTCAGACCCATAACTCAGGAAAGATGTAGAGCTACAACTCCTAAGTACCAAATTTTGTCAATGTAATTATGTTGCATTTCTCTCAGATCTAGATTTTCTCAGTGCCCTATTTTCTGCTTCACTGTTGGGATCTTTAGTGCTCACCTCATTCTGCTGCCATGAGAACGTCTGGACCACGCAAGTAAAGTCCACGGTGAAGCCATTCACCATGAGAGCTTCAACCTTTGAAAGACCAGTATGAAGAGAGGACATGATAGGGAGGGGAATTTCTGCCATCTGGTAACATGGGACATAACAGCATCATAGAAAAAGGACAGGAGGAACCTCATGACCTTGCAAATGTTGGACTGAAGTTCCAATGACTCCATGCTTTTGGCTATGTTGGCTAAGGCTGCTGGATATTGGAGCCCTGCCTGAAAAGAGGGTTGCACTGTCCAGGAAGAACATTTTTGGAAGGCTCAGATACTCCAACATGTGTGCATTCACAGAATCCTCGAAGAAAAAAACACGACTCTCTCCTGTGTGTTGGAGACATGATCCAAGGAAAATGGAAGTAGAAGCAGCTCCAAAATGAACCTGAGGTTCTCAATTTCTCTCACCCCGTGATCACTCCTGAAGTGCATGAATAGTACAAGTAACTGCATTCTCTGGCCAGGACCCAAGAGAGAATGGGTTCTGCTAAGACTGTGTTTTTAGCAACTCAGACTGTTTAGGCTTCCAAAATAAGTTTAGGTGTGTACCACATGGAATGTTACAACATCTTCACAGAATTAAGTTTCACATGAATTCCAAGTGCTTGAGAGCAGGTTGACATGGAGATCTTTACAACAGCATGGAAGACACCTACAAATGATTCTATTTCAAAAAC
Source organism: Anolis sagrei (assembly GCF_037176765.1). Taxonomy (NCBI): domain Eukaryota; kingdom Metazoa; phylum Chordata; class Lepidosauria; order Squamata; family Anolidae; genus Anolis; species Anolis sagrei. Next base: position 329,798,757 of record NC_090021.1, read on the forward strand.
ATGTCTGACCTTTAGTTTTAAGAGCCGGGCTCTCAGAAATACATGTATTAAACGTTTTTGAGTCATGGAAGATATCACAACAATTAAGGAGTGGTGGCAGTTTGTTTGTTGTTCCCCAGGAAGCAAACACATTTGTCACAAAGCCAAACAGTAGTAGCCACAGTGCTACTAAAATGGGAATCTTAATTTTAGAAGCTAAAGTTGAGTAATTTCAGAACTTAGGTAAATAAAAGTCTGAAGTGTAGTTTCCCATTTGTGCGTGAACAAAGCCTTGGAATTTTTTTAGGAAGCATCTTTTTCCAACTGAAGGAAGTAAAAGGACCTACCAGGCCTGAGCTGTAATAAAGCCAAGCTGCAGCAGTGAAAGACATGGTTGTGACCTTTGACGAGGACAGGCCCAGCATGGACAATTAGTTATGTTTTGCTTCTTTAGATGATCCAGGGAACTAGTTTCCCACAAAGGTGATCGAGTGCACCATCCTTGCCCACCAAGCAACAGAGATGGGAATGCTCTAAGTAGCATTAATGCTTTGGTTTCTAACAGCAAATATATAGAGTAGTCACTGCAAGACAAGGGAGCAAAGCACAGTTCACAATTAACATTCAAACCAAGATCAGAATCCAGAAAGGTCATCCTTTGAGTTTGAGACTAAACACCCTTGGTCTCTTTTACCCTTAAATTCAGGAGGTCACAAAATAAAGTTCACCAGAACAAATAAAGAGACTGTAAAGCCTGGTCAAGCTTTCTGCATGGCTGAGCCCTTAATCCACCCTTGCCAATCTTATTAAATAGCATTACATTAAATTACATCAGGGAGAGGAACAGAGCAGTTTGCTTAAAAAACAACAGTGTGTCCTTCTGGAGACTGCACTACACATTTAGGAAGTGAGTAAGATTTCCCAAGACCAACATCTGAGAACTTGCCACCCTTATCTTATAAGGCTATACATTATTCTTAAAACATAATGGCTATGATGGGGATACAAAAGCTTGGGAAGATGGTCCATAGTCAGGAGTGTGGGCATCATGTTTCTTTCTTGAATTTTGTCCCATCCATCTTCTCTTCACCATATCTTTACTTCATTTTTGTAGGCTTACAATTTCAAGAATTCCCAAATGAGCATGGCCAAAGGCCAAAAGCCATGCTGGATAGGAGTCTGTGGACATGGTAATAACCAAAAGAAAACTTCACGAAATACTACTTTTTCTAAAAAAAAGCAGCGAGTGATAAGAAATCTTGGTTTACTTGGAACAAGAATGATAACTATCTCCACTAAAATATCCAACATGGTGCCAGCACCCCTGAGGCCTTCATGCTAGCACAAGAAACAATCTTGAAATAGAAATAATATTCCTGTTATTTCCACTTATTCTTGAAAACAAACATACTACTGCTGTCCTATAGTAGTTAGGACATGCCAGCCTGAGCAACTCTGCAGTAAACGCTGCAAAGGGCAATACTACAGCCGGACAAAGTACATGCATAAGCCTATTTCCAAGGGGCAGTTGCCAGGGTGCAGCATGCACCCCACTCCATGGTTTTCTTTTTCCGCATGGAAAGATGGGTGCAAGGTTGGAGCACGTGCCCTGCTATTCGTGAATTGGTTCCTCTCTTTATATACACCTTCACAACAAGGTGGCTTGATTCAAGAGTCATCCATGAGGCAGGTCCTTGCTCTGAGATCGCAACCACTGGGTTCTTGTCCTTGATTCTCTGGAGCTGATGCATCTGTTAAACTCTGTTCCATAACATGATCAAGTTCAAGCATTTCAAAGCCAATGGCCAGCCTACAGGGCGATGCGATAGATCCCAAGGCCAGCATAACAATCATCAGATATGGATCAGAGTCCACGGTGAATGGAAGCACCTCTGTTTAGACATAGGATGAGTTTTCTTTACAGTCACCAGGTAACTTCTCTCACTACTTAGATTAATATCAGATTAATATCCATCATCTTCATCTACATCACAGCCGTAATCTGGAAAAACACAAAAAGAGGAAAAATCAGAACAACCAATATCATGTATTGTTGAAGGCTTTCATGGCCGGAGTCACTGGGTTGTTGTAGGTTTTTCGGGCTGTATGGCCATGTTCTAGAAGTATTCTAGAAGGCAAGAATACTTCTAAAATATGGCCAAACAGCCCAAAAAACCTACAACACCCCAACCGATATTATACCTCCTCTATCTTGTTCATGCCCAGCATTATTTAACTTTAATTACATTTGGCTCAGCCATAGTTTTTAAATGTGTTTTGTGCTATTGTTCAATGTTTATGCTATTTGTGTATGAGTTTTTATTTTTAATTGCTTTGTATTAGTATTTGTATTTTGCTTTGTATTGTGGTTGTTATTGCATGTATTGATGTATTGTGGGCTCGGCCTCATGTAAGCCACACCGAGTCCCTTGGGAGATGGTAGCGGGGTATAAATAAAGTATTATTATTATTATTATTATTATTATTATTATTATTATTATATTCTTTCCATCTTGACATCCCTAAGGGAATTCTGGGAGTGACTTGTAGAAATCTCAAGTTTTAGAGAGACATCTCCCTGCCCTATTCAGCCTCTCCCATGTACACATAGGCTCATTCATATATACCTTTTCATTGACTACACAGAATTATTTGTTGGTGGGAGGTGCTATGTTGAAAGGGGAAAGATAGTCTAGGTGTTTGTGCCTCTTCAGCCTACACTGGCTGGCAAATCAGTTAACTGACAATTCCCCCACTCTAAAAATTCAGGAACACTTCCCAACAGGTCAACATTTTTGGTATCTGCCTTTTCCAGTTAAAAATCAAATTAAAACAGCTCAGACTCAAGTTCTAAGCAGGCTTAAGCCTGATCCGTTTGAGCCCTTTTAAATACAGAGTTCAAAAATTTCTCACTTCCTCAATTTGCATTAGATTAAACATCCTCCATCGTCTTCCTATATTTTGATGAGCTTCCTCTAAAGAGTCTCTCTCCCTTTTCAAACCTATTATCTATCTTTTTGGGTAATTCGGACTGAAATACATGTTTTGTAGCCAAGGGGGAGTCTAAGTCTGGATCTCCCTGGTCTAATTGCTAGCACTCCAACTACTATGGCATATAGTCTTGCCAAACTGAAGTTGAGTGTGTGTCTTCAAGTCACCCATCTACTTATGGCATCCACATGAATTTCATAGGGTTTCCTTGGAAAGAATATTCAAGAGATGATCCAGAGAAAGGAACTAGCAACCTAGTTCCTTCCTCTGAAATATAGCCTATAGCTCATAAGGGTTTGGTGAAATTAAGCTTGAAGGCACATACACACACGTAAATGATAATAGCAATAAAAAATATGAATCTGTATGTAGCAGAAATTTAACTGGCTGCAGCAGTGCCATGCTATTTTACAGGGGTGTTTGGTTCCGTTAAGGCTTGATTCCAGGTCTTCCTCCACCATACCATGGATACCACCATCTCTGGATGTTCAAGTCCCATTATGTACAATGATATAGTAAAATGGTGTCCCTTATATAAAATGGAAAAATTGAGGTTTGCTTTTTGGGATATTTTCATGCCATGGGTATAGTGGACTGACTGTGCTGATGCAGGTTAAATATATGGTTGTTACTACTTATATCAGTAAATATCTGACGGATGCCTTCATTAGTGATTTGGTCCATAAATGCTGCAACCTCCTAGAGAGGGGCAAGGGAAGGCAATAACTGAGCACAGCTCTTGTTTCTGTATCCTGCCTTTGGGTTTCCTGTAAGCACCTGTTTTGCAAATGAATGGAACAGAGACAAATAGGCTCCTTTAATGTTCTACTAAGTGGTTCAAATGGGCATAGGCACCTTGGCTCCCCGTTCTGGGGGGAAAGTAAAATGTAAATAAAGATTCTAATCCTTGTCCACTTCATCATCGTCATCATCTTCAATTTATCAGTGGAGCCTGTAAAACTCTAAGGATTACTACTATTTGAATCACCTATGACAGGAATAGGCATAGGTATGGTGCTACAGAATAATACTGCCCCTCCCCTTCCAATTTCATTGTGTGCTCAGCAAGCCCAAATATCTCTATTTTGTTCTATGGACTCTTTCAAAGTAAGAAGTGAAATTATATGATTTGTTGTTGCTATTTTGAAAGGGACTGCAGAATATAATAATAATAATAATAATAATAATAATAATAACTTTATTTATACCCCGCCACCATCTCCCCAAGGGGACTCAGAGCGGCTTACATGAGGCCAAGCCTGACAACACATCAATAAAACAAAAAACAATAAGAAAAAAAAAACCAAAACCAACTAATATAACTCACATGTAAACAGTAACACACAAGGATTTAAAAACCTATGACCAGGCCAAATGTAATAATTTAAAATTTAAAAAATAAATGCTTGGCATGAACAGAGAAAGGTTGTATCTGATAGGAGGGTTTTAAAAAAATGATGGGAGAGCAACCCAACGAGTAGTTAAAGTGCTTCTGAGGACATTTTGCTGGAGATTATTTCCTTATTCAGGGAAGGCACACTGGAACAACCATGTTTTCAGGCTCCTCCAAAAGACAGCCAATGTGGGAGCTTGCCTGATATCCTTAGGAAGTGAGTTCCAGAGCCGGGGGACCACCACAAAGAAGGCCCTCTCCCTCGTCCCCACCATTCGTGCCTGCGAAGGGGGCAGGAGCGAGAGCAGGGCTTCTCCAGATGATCGAAGAGATCGTGTGGGTTCGTACACAGAAATGCGGTCACGCAGGTAGGCGGGTCCCAAACTATTCAGGGCTTTGTAGGTAATAACCTGCACCTTGAATTGGGACCGGAAAATGAACGGCAGCCAATGGAGCTCCTTAAACAGGGGGTTAACTGCTCCCTGTAAGTTGCTCCAGTTAGTAGCCTGGCTGCCGCCTGTTGTACCAATTGAAATTTCCGGACCGTCTTCAAGGGCAGCCCCACATAGAGTGCATTATAGTAATCCAATCTTTCTTATATCCCACCTCTATTTCCCTGAAGGGATTCAGGGTGGCTTATTTATTTTATTTTATTTATTTGAAACATTTATATTCCACTCTTCTCACCCCGCATGGGACTCAGGGTGGAGCACAACATATATACGGCAAGCATTCAATGCTGGAACATAAAACCATAAATATATACAAACATTAAAATCACTTATATCCACTTTAAAATTAATTTCTTAAAAACCATCTCAGGACACTATTATATTATTGCCTTGTTGCAATCCCCAAAGACTTGGTCCCAAAGCCAGGTCTTCATCATCCTTCTGAAGGACAGGAGGGAGGGAGCGGATCTAATACTGCCAGGAAGGGAGTTCCATAGCCCGGGGGGGGGGGGGGGGGGTGTCACTGAGAAGGTCCTGTCTCTCATCCCTGCCAAATGTGCCTGTGACAGTGGCAGGACCGAGAGCAGGGCCTCCCTAGAAGATCTTAGTCTTCGTGGTGGTTCGTAAAGGGAGATGCGTTTGGACAGGTAAACTGGCCAGGGCTGTTTAGGGCTTTATAGGCCAAGACCAGCACTTTGAATTGTGCCTGGTAACAAACAAGCAGCCAGTGGAGTTGACGTAACATGGGAGTTGTGTGCTTCCTGTATGCCGCCCCAGTTATTAACCTGGCTGGCTCTCATTGGACTATTTGAAGCTTCCAAACCGTCTTCAAAGGCAACCCCAAATAGAGAGCATTGCAGCAGTCTATCCTGGATAGACTTATATAGGGACCATGCCCAATATAAACAAAGTTACAAAATAACATAATTAAAAACATATAACAATCAATTATATTAAAACAATAAAACCAATAAAATCTAAGACATCATAAAACATAATCAAACAGCAAGCAACCAATGGCCAAGAAAAGTGGGCATGTGGAGATCGGAGACTAATAGGGCAGGGCTAGTAAAACATAAACTGTAAGGACGGGGGCTGGGAATAAAGTGCTGGAGATCCTACCAAAAAATGAGGGCTAGGTCAACTTGGATCAGTCTTTGAACTAAATGGGAGACATTTGGATTTCATACAGAAGGCTGTGAAGGTGGGCTAGAGTATTCCAAAGCAATTTCATGTGTTGGGAGGCTTTGTGTGTAATTTGAGAGCAAAAACCATTTCAAAAGCTTTTTGTAAAAGGGGGGTTGGAGGCTTTGGGAGACTGGTGGCCACAAATATGGGACTCAGAGGCTGTGTGTGGCCAATAACAACAACAACAACTTTATTTTGATACCCCACCACCATCTCCCCTAGGGGACTTGGGGAGGCTTACAAGGGAGAAGACCAAAAAATTACAGATAAAAACAGAGAAAAAGTTAAAATCAATCAAATAAAAATAATAAAACATAACACAGTTATAAACAGCATCTTAAAAACAATATGGGTGAGATAAAGGTCATAGTTGAGTTCAGGCTCAATGAGTGCAAATAATTCCTAAAAGGAGCCAATGGAAAGTACAGAAATTGAATGAGGGGCTAGGGAATACCGTTGACCAAAGTGTCGAGGTAGCCAATAAGAGGGCCAAAATAAAGTGCAGAACTTAAAGTAGGGGCAGGAAGGTTCTCTGGTGAACTGCCTAATCAAAGGCACAACGGAACATCCAGGTTTTTAATTCCTTCCGAAAGGAGGCCAAAGTGGGAGCCTGTCTGATTTCCCTAGGGAGGGAGTTCCAAAGCTGGGGGGCCACCACCGAGAAGGCCCTCTCCCTTGTCCCCACCAACCGCGATTGGGACAGTGGCGGAAGAGAGAGCAGAGCCTCCCCAGATGATCTCAGAGTACGAACTGATTCATAGGGGAAGATGCGATCACAAAGAAAGGAAGGTCCCAAACCATTTAGGGCTTGGTAGGTGACCTTGAATTAGGACCGGAAACTTATTGCATGCCAGTAGAGCTGTTTAAACAGGGGGTTGACTGCTCCCTGTAACTAGCTCCCGTAAGCAGCCTGGCCGCAGATATTTGGACCAACTGTAGTTTCCGGGCCGTCTTCAAAGGTAGCCCCACATAGAGTGTGTTGCAGTAATCCAACCTGGAGGTAACTAGGGCATGGACCACCACGGCCAAGTCACACTTCACAAGGTACGGGCACAGCTGGCGCACAAGCTTTAACCCTCCCAGTCACTGCCGACACCTGAGCATCAAATGTCAAAGCAGAGTCCAGAAGGACCCCTAGACTGCAGACCTCTGTCCTCAGAGGGAGTGTGTCCTTATCGAGCACAGGTAGCCACCCTGTACCCCGATCAGTCCCACAACTGGCCAGGAGGATCTCTGTTTTGTCAGGATTAAGCTTCAGGTGAACTATGCCAATTTCTGCTCCATGAGGACCATGAGAATATATAAGTAAAAAGGTATATTTACTTTTTCAACTCTGGTAATCAGAACAGAATTTTGTGCAGGCAGGCATGCATAAACTATTTTTATCCTGCCAGCTATCTTTCTTGCGCTTTGTAAAAATTTTCCTATGTGCATGTTCCTAATACAAAGGTATCAGCATGATCCACGATACCGAGACTAACAATATTTTTTTTGGAATGATTCAAAAATACCTACAATAGTGAGCGGGGGAACAGTTCAGTGACCTTTAACAAGTTTCGTATAGTTACTATCATTATTATTATGAGTTTCCTTCAGCAGCAACAGACACGCCTATGCGGGTGCCGTTCTCTGGGAAAGCGACTCTAATCATATATGCTCCTGAAAAAAGAGTTCCCTACGGTTTGAGTGATTACTTTCCACTCAAATCAACCCCGTCTGTTATGATTATTCCACAGACCTCGCACAAAAGTTGAAATCAACATCCCCTGCTAAATTAAGGGTGCCAAGTTGCATACGCTGTACATAATCAACACTCCAGTGCCAACCTTCTCAGCGTGACACTGTCAGGCCTCACAATTAGTGGCTTCCATGTCACGTCGCTGGGTATATGTACAGATTTATACCACAGTTAAGAAGGTTCAGTGCAGGAATGAAGCTGTACATCCCAAACACCGGGGGTAATAATAATAATAATAATAATAATAATAATAATAATAATAATCAGGGGCAGCTCAACCCAGTACGCAAAGTAAGCATTTGCAGTATAATTGATTTTGCCCAGGGGCACTCTTGGGGGAAAATAGACCTTGACATATGCAAGCTGTAGTTACTGGGATGTATAGTTCACCTACAATCAAAGAGCATTCTAAATTCCACCAATGATGGAATTGAACCAAATATGGCACACAGAACTCCCATATCAGTGATTGGTTGAGGGGGGGGGGGTCAAAATACTGTTTGCTTACTGTTGAAAATTACCTAGGGCCGCCTCTGATAATAATAATAATAATCATCATCATCATCTGTATTTACACCCTACCACCATCTCCCCAAAGGGGACTCAGGGCGGCTTACATGAGGCCAAGCCCGATGACACATTACTGTCCCCCTCCCATGCACACCAAATCCTATTGACTTGATGGATCCCACAGCTGAAATATTCCTTTAGTGAGGAATGTTGACAAACTTTATTTAGACTTAGAAGTACTGCTGAAGTGCAGCCAACAACGCAAGGTTTCTGCCTTTCACTTGAAACAATAGAATGGGGTTAACATCCTTAGTCCTTGGTTGTCTCTACATTTTATTACACTATAATACATGCAACAATATTATTCGCTTGAAGGCTCTTATTCCATCACTGAGTGGGAACATTACGTTCTTAACACGCAAAAAAGAGCACTTTATGAGAACGCACAATAAAAGGACAAGAACAAATATAGCAAGTTTGAGGGATGGGAAGCAGAGGAGGTCATGGGGATTTTGTAGATCACATCGTGTTAGACAGATGCCACTTTTCAGAAAGCAGGAAAGAAAAGATCCATGATGGAAAATTAAACAGGGAAAACGTTTAAAGACAAAGCACAACAAGGAGAAATAATGTACTGTAAACTGTAGTGTTGATAGGGGTCCTGCAGTGTGACAAAGTAGGGGAAAACATAATTTGGTGCCCCCATTCAAAAGTGAGAAAGTGAAGTCTCTGCAAAGTCTAAATCATAAAAAGAAGCAAACACTAATGGCCACTTGGTAGGGATTTTTTTTGCTAAGGTTTCCTGCATTTTGCAAAGGGTAGAACTAAACGACGTTTGGAATGAGCACAAATTTTACAATCCTTTTATTTGAGATTATCATTCCCTCACATTGACTTGGCATCCTTTCTGTTTACTCCTTCCACTGGCTGCTAACATATCCAATATCATAATATGGCCACTCATATTATGCCAAAGTGTGGTTTGGCATCAACTACACAAGGAGCCCCCAGGGGCTCAGTGGGTTAAATCACTGAGCTGCTGGACTTGCTGATCGAAGGGTCGGTGGTTCGAATCCGGGGAGTGGGGTGAGCTCCCGCTGCTCCAACTTTTGCTAGCCTAGCAGTTCAAAAACATGCAATGTGAGTAGATTTACCACCCGACTAGTATTTGTTGTTAGATTTTAATTGTATTGACTTAATTGTTTTTAAACTATATATAATTATTGGTTGTTATGTACTTTATTTTGTGTATATAGAGGCATTGAATTGTTGCAGACTGGAAGCCACCCTGAGTCTCCCCAGGGGGGTTGAGAAGGGCAGGGTACAAATATTCAAAATCAATCAATAAATAAATAGCTCAATAGGTACTGCTCCAGCGGGAAGGTAATGGCACTCCATGCAGTCATGCTGGCCACATGACCTTGGAGGTGTCTAGGGACAATGCTGGCTCTTCAGTTTAGAGTTGGACACGACTGGATTTAATATCAGGGGAAAACCTTTACCTTTAGACTCAAAATTTCAATGGGACCTACAAAAATGGCAACTTAGTAGCTTCCCACTGTATTGGGCATTGTATTTTCTCAATCTGTCTGCTGCCCGTTAGTTTATTTAATATTACACCATGGGTGAGTCTCTAAAACGCTAAAATTCAGGCCTACCATTTCCGCCCATCAACTGAAGGGCGCTCACGCAGTGATCCTCCTCCTCTTCAACTTCTTCTTCTTCTTCCACTTCTTCCTCGTGGTTGTATGATACAGGCCCCGTCTCTACCAGGACATTTGCTGGCTTTTCAGCTGCTTGAGCTTCAGCCTGAGTACTTGGGAAAACAGCCTGCAAAGGATAAACAAACACAAACAAAGGTTTTGCCTAACTTTCGCTTTTGTTCTTACTCTGCTGGGGAAATGTAGTGTTGATGTAATGTTGAGAGCCTAACCCAAGATGGAATTACAAAGATACAGGGATATTATGGCCACTTAAGGCATGTTTGTTGTTCTGCTATGGTTTTATCAAGAGGCAGCATACATATTGGCATTTTGCTTTTTCCTCAACTGGCCAATATTATTACTGCAATGAAGTGACAAGTGTAGCAATGAAAGGGAGAAGGAAGAAAGGAAAGCGTATGAACAATAAAGTAAATAGGAGTGCAAGAGCCACGGACTTTGAGGATTACCACCGAGTTTTAACCAAAGTGATACAAAAAGGGGAATTCAAAAGATAGAGAGGAGCTAGGAAAATCAACAACTCCTGGTGGCATTGTGGGTTAAACCGCTGAGCTGCTGAACTTGCTGACCGGAAGGTTGGTGGGGTGAGCTCCCATTGTCAGGCCCAGCTTCTGCCAACCTAGCAGTTCAAAAACATGCAAATGTGAGTAGATCAATAGGTACCGCTTCTGTGGAAAGGTAATAATGTTCCATGTAGTCATGCTGGCCACAAGACCTTGGAGGTGTCTATGGACAATGCAGGCTCTTTGGCTTAGAAATGGAGATGAGCACCACCACCACCCCTTGACTTAATGTCAGGGGAAACCTTTACCTTTACTTTAGGAAAACCAATTTCTGTTAACCAATAGCAACTTCTTACAATGCTTTATTTATCTTGTTTTCCTTCTTCTCCTCAGAATCCTACTCACTTTTCCCACTATATTTAATGACCTTGACTTCTCAGATGGTTGTCTATGGTAGAAAGTAAACCACTGTCAAAGTTCCTGGAGAATGGAGTGCTCCCTAGCATGTGTGTGTAGAGTTGGGGTGATACATAATGTATGAACGCATAGGTAAGAGCATAGAGCCTCTGGATCACCAGACAACAGTAAATTCAGTCCCTTTCGAGTTCTGTTCTTGAGTACTTGAGTCTCAAACTATGATAGCTGAAAGATATGTTCTGAGTGGCAACAAATTTATTTATTTATTTAATCATAATTTATTTATTAAAACGTTTTTATAACATCCAGCATCACAAGCAAAATAGGGGGCAACAACTTCAAATAATTCAAATAATTTGAAACAATAAAATAATGTAAGTACACTAAAACACATTAAATAAAAAAAATAAAAAGAGCCCCTTTTAAAAAGTTAAAGACAGTTTTAAAACTGCAGATTTTTAAATAAATGAGGCTTTATTTTAGCAAACAGTCATGTTTGCACTTGGTGCCTAAATGATGCAGTATTGGTGCCAATTGGGCCTTCAAGGAGAGGACATTTTACAATTGGGGTGCCCCAATGTCCTCACATAATGTATTGATCTCACTAGTGGTACACAAAGCACATATAGGGAGAAGTGTTTCTTCAGATACCAAACTTCTGAGACACTGAAAGCTTTAAAAGTCTTGAAAAGCACACTGAATGTGGACTAGATAAGCATATTGGCAGTTAATGCAATTTAAAAACATTTAAAAGTAGGCATTATATGGTGTCTATATGGCATTTAGGATTTCTTTGCATCGTTGTGAATGCTGGGCAGTGGAGAAAGCTAATAGGAAAAGATTCAACTCAGGCTCCGTCTGCACTGCCATATAATAGTTTTATTGCACTGAACTGCATTATATGGCTTCATTTAATATATAGTGTGAAGGAAGAGTTCCGGAGATATAATATGAGTCCCCTTAGGGGGAGAAAAAGTGGACTATAAATAAATAAATAATAGGTAAAGGTTGGTAAAGATTTTCCCCTGATATCAAGTCCAGTCGTGTCTGACTCTGGGGGGTGGTGCTCATCTCTATTTCTAAGCTGAAGACCCTGTGTTGTCCATAGACACCTCCAAGGTCATGTGGCCAGCATGACTGCATGGAGTGACATTACCTTCCCGCCTGAGTGGTACCTATTTATCTACTCACATTTGCATGTTTTCTAACTGCTAGGTTGGCAGAAGCTGGGGCTAACAGTGGGAGCTCACCTCGCTCCCCGGAATTGAACCTGCAACCTTTCGGTCAGCAAGTTCAGCAGCTCAGCGGTTTAACCCACTGTGCCACCAGGGCCCCCCTAATAATGATGATGATGATGATGACAACAGGATTGAAGAGAAACAACTGGAAAAGCTGACACGATATGAGGATTTAAAGATTGAACTGCAAAGACTGTGGCACAAGCCAGTAAAGGTGGTCCCAGTGGTGATTGGCACACTAGGTGCAGTGCCTAGTGATCTTGGCCTGTACTTAAACACAATCAACGCTGACAAGATTACCACCTGCCACCTGCAAAAGGCCACCCTACTGGGATCTGCACGCATTATTGCCAATACATCACACAGTCCTAGGCACTTGGGAAGTGTCCGACGTGTGATCCAATACAACAGCCAGCAGAGTGATCTTGTTTGATGTGGACCCATCTTGTTGTGTTTCAAATAATAATAATAACAACAACAACTAATAATAAGTCTAAGACGAAGAGTCTGGAACAAGCCAGTAAAGGTGGTCCGAGTGGTGATCAGCACACTGGGTGCAGTACCTAAAGACCTTGGCCAGCACTTAAAAACAATCAGCACTGATAAAATTACCATCTGTCAGCAGCAAAAGGCCACCCTACTCAGATCTGCACGCATTATTTACCTATATTGGGAAGTGTCTGACGTGTGATCCAGTACAACAGACAGCATGATGATTTTGCTGCGTACTAATCTTGTGTATCAAATAATAATAATAATAATAATACCCAAAAGACAAATAAATGGGCCCAATAACACATCAAGCATGAACTCTCCGTAAAAGCCAAGCTAAACTGAGACTGGTACTTTGGCCACATCATGAGAAGATATGACTCACTAGAAGCAACAGTAACACCTGATAAAGTAAAAGGCAGCAGGAAAAGAGAAAGGCATTTTACAGGTGGACTCAATCAAGAAGCCATGGCCCTCAGTTTGAACTGTTGGTACCAAGGTCACTTGGAGGTCTCTCATTTATAGGGTCAATGTAAGTCAAATTCAACTTGATGGCAATTAACAATAATATGATCTTTCAGTCCACTAGTTGTCTACTTAGCTCGGCCTGGCCATAGATAAGTGATGCAATGAGGGCAGCCCCACAGAACCTTCCCAGTAAGAGGTCAAGGAGACCGGGGGCTCTTCCTTTCATGTTGCTCTGGCTTTTCAGAACAATTATGCAACTCAAGAACGCCAGCACACCACTGCAGGGAATGTGGGTATTTAAAGAAGCAGCTATCGCGGCAGCAATAAAAGTGGCACCCCAATTTATATTAATTGTTATGCCAGGAATTTCCGCCCGCCTTGAACATTTACACAGCAGAACGGCAGAATTTAAAGGAGCTACAATTGAACCATTATTTTTTTAAATTGCACAACCCTAATTAAAGCATGACCTTCTTCTAATTATCATGTCCATTTCCCAAATGCCTCTGTGCTAGAAATGTGCAGGTTTTTTTCTAATGAGGATGGCATTAAAAAAAGAAAAAGAAAAGAACACGTTAAAAAAAAGAAAGGAAACCTTTTCCCCAGACTCCAACAAATGCTGTTTTGGGAGGCAGAGGTGGGAGGAGGATCCAGATTCATATTCACTTTAAATATAAAGATGTTAAAGGTTTAGTTTAGGAAAACGTCCTGAAATGGTTTCCAACAGACGACCGAAATCACTTGCATGAAGATTGCATGTGATTTGCCCTGCATAAAAACATAACTGTGAAAAACACACGGAGCTATTGGCAAAATGAAGCAGACAAAATTTCAAAACAGTGCAAGTGTTAATAGATGAATTTTGGAAAAGGGAAGCGGGAAGGATTTAGCACAATCTGAGAACTAGTGGCAGCCATTTAAGATTCAGTAACAGAAAGATAAGTGTGTGTGTGTGTTCTTTGGATCTGGTTATCATTTATAAAAGGAAAAAAGAAAGAAGGCATCTGGTTTTCCTCAGTCATGTTTTGCACCAGAAGCACATTCATGGTTAACATTCATAGCCTGGAAAGGAATCCGAGGTCATCCAGTACTATCTATACTCAGCCCTACGGAGCTCCCATGGGTCAGTCTGCGTAATCCAGAACACAGCATGACAAAAAGAGAAGTCAGATAGTTGGAAGCAAAAAGTCGAAAAGAGCAAATAACTTCAAAGGACCCAAGGAAGAAGTTTTGCGGCAAACTTTGGGAGAAGGGATGTGCCAAGACAGCTAATTCAAGTCCTGAATAAAATGACCAATCATACTCCAAGCAGCATCAAAGCCCGACTACTGAGTCACTCCTGAGGGAAATCTCATTGTATTCCGCTTTTATAGATTTCAAAAACACTTCAGAATGCATAATCCCCATTGTTCTGCTGTTTCTTAGTGGTTGGCCCTTTCATGTTTCAAGGCAATTTCTCCACCCTCCACATTCACTGGGGTTAGGGACGCAATACTCCCATAAACATGGGAAACACTAATTTTTTAGGGGTGCAGTAGGTTAAACCACTGAGCTGCTGAACGTGCTGACTGAAAGGTTGCAGGTTCGAATCTGAGGAGCAGGGCGAGCTCCCGCTGTTAGGCCCAGCTTCTGCCAACCTAGCAGTTTTAAAACATGCAAATGTGAGCAGATCAATAGGTACCGCTTCGGTGGAAAGGTAATGCCGCTTTATGCGGTCATGCCGGCCAGATGACCTTGGAGCTGTTTATGGACAATACCGGCACTTCAGCTTAGAAATGGAGGTGAGCCATTTGTCAGACACAACTGGACTTAATGTCAGGAGAAAAGCTTTACATTTAACTATTTTTTGATCTGAGAGAACATCTTTCTAGGAAACTCTACGTTTTCCAACACCACTTTGTACTGGAAGTTGATCATAATGTCAACTTGGAGGACCTAGAGATTCCTGGAGAGAACACAGTAATCAAAGGACAAACTTAGAAAATGGTTTTTTTGTAGGTTTTTCAGGCTGTATGGCCTAGAAGCATTCTCTCCTGACGTTTCACCTGCATCTGTAGCAAGCATCCTCAGGATGCTTCTAGAACATGACCATAAAGCCCAAAAAATGTACAACCACCTTGTGATTCTAGCCATTAAAGGCTTCGACAATATATTAAACTTAGAAAAACTATCATGTTTGTTACCCGGGGACTGCTTTTATTTGGTATATAGTCAACATGGTGCAATGGTTTGAGTATTGGATTAGGAATCTGAGAAACCAAAGTACAAATCTCTGCTGAGCTCATTGGGTGATTTTCAGCAAGTCATACTCTCTCAACCTCAGAAAAAGGCAGGGGCAATCCCCCTCTGAACAAATTTTGCCAAGAAAACTGCATGATAGGGATTCCTTAAGTTGGAAACAACCTGAAGGCGCATAACAACAACAACAACAACAACTATATATATATATAGAGAGAGAGAGAGAGAGAGAGAGAGAGAGAACATAAAAGTAAATGTGACACAATTTGAGAAAGTAAGAAGACATCTTCTGTGACTTCCCAGACATTGGGGAGAAATAATTCAAAAGAAAAATTAAACGAATGCAGTACCTGTTCAGTTGCTGGCTTTTTTGCTAGTTGTGTCGAAATCAAAGGTCTTAACCTGGGGAAAAAGAGAATTCAAGATGTTAGACAGTTGAGGTAATAAAGAAAGGTTGAAAAAACAAGTAGAGTTTGCAGCCTTTGGCACTGGATTGCTAGAAAATGGGGCAAAGATAAATGCCACAAAGAAATATGAAGCCTGTGGAAGCAATCTGATGAGAACTGCGGGAGAAAAAAGATCAGGTAACAGCATTTCAGTAAGAAATAATAATGAATGGCCTTTTCCATCAACACCAAAAAATCTTATTGAAGACTCTGGTTCATCTTGAATCATTCTCCTTTTAATTGTATAAGATTTGGATTATTTATTCATGCATAAAACATTTACCTAACCCATTAGCAGAAATGCATTTATTTATTCCATTTCTAGCTTGCCTTTCTTCCAAGGTGTGAGCTTGCCAAGGCTTGTGAGCTTGCCTAGGCTTGCCAAAGTGGTTCAGACCAAATTAAAACAAAGTTCAACTAAAATACTATTAGTACAAAAAAAGTTTCATTTTTTGTTTCAAAAACATCTTTAAAACGTAGTTTTTAAAATAAATGATGAAGTCCCAAGACATCAGATGAAAAACCTTTGTCTGCTAATTGAAAGAGAGAGCAGTCAGGTGGTCAGCCTCCCATATAATAGCATAACAATAGCATAGCAATCACTGCAGTCAGCTAAATACATTTCTAAACCCCCAAATTTCAAGATTAAATCCGCAGAAGTAAACTAAACACACTCACCAGTCCTTTCTACACTGATGTATATATATATGCCTACCAACTGAGGATGACACTTCAGAGAATGGTTACACAACAATACATTTGCTACTGAATTTGTAAGACTCGAGTTGGGCTGTGAATAACATGAGAGAAAATTGATCTAGGATAGAGAGGAGTCTATGTCCATGAGGTCCATGAGACTGGTCCATGAGATCCATGAGATAGGTCCATGAGGTCAAGAAGAGTCAAAAGTGAATGGACAGATAAACACCAACAACAACACAAAGAGGGAAGGCATAGTCTCACTCCATTCTGCTTTGGTCAGACCTCACCTGGAATACTGTACCCAGTTCTGGGCACCACAAGTCATAAGGACATTGAGAAGCTAGAATGTGTTCAGAGAAGGTAAACCAAAATCATCAAGTTTGGAAACCAAGCCTAGTGAGGAACGATGGAGGGAGCTGGGTTTGTTTAGCTTGGAGAAGAGAAGATAGGGGTCATGATGGCCATGTTTAAACCTATGAAAGCATGTCACCTAGATGAGGGGCATGCTTCTTTTCTACTGCTGTAAATAATAAGGCATGGAGCAATTGATTCAAATTGCAGGAAAAAAGATTCCACATACACATACTCTTGATGATAAGAGCTATTTGGCAGTGGAATACGTTGCTACCTTGGAGAAAAATTCCCATAATATTCAAGTAGCTCTGTGTTTATATATATATTAGATACACAGGACTCTGTTGCCATTTTCTGGGTTGATTTCTGGGTTGTGGAATCTGCCATCTATGGCGGTTTTTAAGCAGAGGTTGGATGGTCATCTGTTAGAGTTCCTTTGATTGTGCTTTTCCTGCATGTCAGGAGATTGGACTAGATAGCCCTTGTGGTCTCGGTCAACTCTGTGATTCTATTATTCATTCATAGCATCGTCAAAAGTCAACTTGACAACAACAATGCTGTGTTAAACTCCCAAGTGCTCCTTAGTTCTGCCCAATCTTTCACAGAATCACATAGTTGGAAGAGACCAGGGCCAACCAATCCAAACCCATTCTGCCATGCAGGAATACACAATCAAAGTGCCCCTGACAAGTGTCTATTCAGCCTCTTTTTAAAAACCACCAGAGGAAAACCCATCTACTCCAAGACAGCATATGGCACCATTGAACTATCCAGTGAGCTTCATAAGAAACTTCCTTCCTCAAGGAGTGTGGGGCCCTTTAAGAAAATTGAATAGCGTTTGCTTCTAAATAAATTTTCCACAAATATCTTTTAAAATAAATGTATTTATTTACCACATTTATATCCCACCCTTCTCAACCCTGAAGGGAGCTCAGGCCAGCCTTACAAACACAGCAATTCAATGTTAATACATCAGTAAATAAACAAAAACTTTCAAACCAAACCAAATGTTTTCTACTACCTTATGTGTGTCTTGGGTTGGTTTACAAACTATTCTTTGACAAATTAAAAGAAAACATTTTAAAAGAAAAAAAAGAGGTTTCTTTGCTTTGAGGAGACAGACTCAAGTTAATGTGTGAAGAGCTTAAGGCTTTCATTATCTCAGAATATTAAAATTCAAAGACCTGGCGGAGCTGGAGGGAACCCACCTTTGAGCAGCAATAAGATGCTGAACAGTTGACAGCCCAAGGGAGTTAAAAAAAGGTGAATGCTCCAAGGGCACTTTGTGGTTACACAGCCACCTTTCCCAGCAATGCTTAGTGCCTGTGGCTATCAACACTTCTGGCCAAGACACCCAAACTCTGAAGACACCGTTCTTCCATGGTGATACGTATCTGATGTTAATGTTGAATTTTCAGAAGTGGATAGATTTATGACCTTTATTCTAGGGAGGCCGATTAGTAATTACAAAGCCACATGTTTGAGCATATTACCTATTCTTTTTCCTACTGTAAAATTTATTGCAAAAACTTTTAAGCATTTTCCAGAAGCTGATTTTAATGTGGTGTTTGGGGGGGGGGGGCATACCGACTTCTTGGGGCTGTGAATACGCAAAAGGATGACTGTGCAAGTTATTACAACAGTATTTTCTATAGATTATAATTACAGCAACCCAAGGAAGTCTGCAAAATGTATTAAAAATAATAATTACAAAAAGTTGGAGGAACCACTTTTTTCCAGTTCTCCCTGTGTTTTGCTTCACTGGGATGTCTCGTACAATAGGTGTGCAAACCTATAAAGAGCATCGAAGCTGTTCCAGACATTCGGCTGAACAAACAACACGCAATATGATGCATTATTTTATTTTCCATTAGCTGCAATGTTCTGGTTTTAAGACTCCCAAATTCCATTATCTGAAGCAACATTATTTATTTATTATGCGTATTTTAAAACGGTTTTCTGACTGCATTTCTATTTGTACTCTCCTAGAAATAAGTTCCACTCAACACAGCAGAACTTTTGCTTGCTACTGCTGTTTTAACATTTATTGCTTGTTTCTGAGTCACTTTTTAAAATGCAGAGAAGATCTGCCTGCAGTACATTGATCAGAAAGAAATGGAACCACAAAAATAAAAGTATCTGAAGCCATCCCACCGTAAAAAACAAAAAAAACAAAAACAAAACACAAAAACATGGAGAGGATTATTCCGTCAAGTTCCAGGCAAAATCATCCACTGAGGCTACTCAATCAGTTTTCTGAACCCTGGGTTCAATTATACCATGAAGCTTCAAAGGCATTCAATATACAACAGCAGCCTGTTGAATATGGCATACAACTTGTTATCTCGTCCCTTAAAGAAAAAAAAATTGAACAAACTAATTCATAGTCAAAATTTTCTTCAACTAATTCGGATTCCCCTGTAAGTGGTATCAGGCTTGACATAGGTTGTAGATTGAGTTAATCTTTTCTTCATTGTCTGGGTTCTGTGTTAACCAAGAAAGAACTCTTGTCTGTTCAAGGCAAGTGTAAATGTGGCAATTGGCCACCTTCATTAGCATTGAATGGCCTTGCAGCTTCAAAGTCTGGGAGTTGTTTCTCCCACCCTGGACGTTCCACAGATATATAAACCTCACTTGCCTAGTTTCCAACAGACCTCACAACCTCTGAGGATGCCTGCCATAGATGTGGGTGAAACATCAGAAGAGCATGCTTCTGGAACATGACCATACAGCCCAGAAAACTCACAGCAACCCAATAAACCCAACTGCTCATCTTTCTTTCTTGGATTTAAGAGCCTAATGTTATTGTCTATCAAGAGAACAGAAACTGTAGCAATGTGCAAATCTATCAGGTTATTGGCCATTAATATCTCTAGGTCTTATTTGTATTAATAAAGACGTCTTCAAATGCCTTAATTTCAAAAGTTGCTGAAGGTGCCTGAGATTGAAGGGGAAACCACATCATGCTAAGACACTCTGAAGATTTGCTCATCTTTCAGTTAGGAACAAGCTGTTGAGTAAGTCACCAGGGAAACGGGAATCTGATGACACTTGTTTTAAAATGAAGGAGAATGTGTTTGCACCCTTAAAGTAGTTAGGTTATCATAGATAAATACAATATTCCACTGTCTATTAAAGTAGAGTGCTACAGTAGTAATGGAACAAAATACCAAACTACTAGGAAATTTGTTAAGAACTTGTGGTGCAAACGTATTAACGACTGTCAAAGAATAACAGCACATATTTATTTTTGTATTTCTCTTCCAATATTTGGCTCACTCCAGATGAACTCTCATTATGTCTTGCATGCTGATAAATACAGGGAGAGGTTTAAAATACAAAGGACAGATTGTTAAGATAAAGACCTAAAAGCAAGCAAAGCCACAACTGATCATGAAGCTGTCTTTTGGATTTTTTTTTAAAGAAGTCTATCTCTCATTGTCTTCCTGTTCAACAGTGATCTTCTGCTGACTTCCCATCTCACTGACTCCCCCAAAATGAAAAATGCCCTGGTGTACCTGTCAGCTGTGGGATTCTGCTAAAGTAACTTCCAAGTTCTGGATGTGATCAATGTAGTATAGCATTGTATTTTTCACAGAAGCTTACCAGGTCTTTCTAAGGCTATCCACAAGTAACGTGTTCTGCTACTATTGTTTTTCAGCAGTCAGCAATGAATGGGGTGGCACTACATATCTCTTTGAGGTTCTATCTAGCCATTATGGCTAGACTTTAATAGCCAAGGGCAGCACTCCTCCTTCCTCCTCTCCTCCCCGCTCCCTCTTTTCATAAATATCTCTAGTTTCCTGTTAAACCATCAACATTGGTGGCTTTTACCATATCTTGGGGCAGTGAAATTCTATATATTCATGCCGGCCTTATGTTCATTAAAGTAAGGCTCAGGCAACAGTCAATGACAAACCATCATGTCTTTCTTCTCTGAATGTGCCACGTAGCCTGTTCTGTATGTTCTGCACACTATAACCACTGCCATGACTTATAGTAGCAGATACCATCCTACTTTCAGTGTTGAAGTAAAATCCATCTGCTAGTCTCATCTGCTTCTGTTCATACAATGACATGGCAGGAAAGTTGCCCTCCACCTAAGACACCAAAACATCTTGAGAAGGCTCTGGTGCAGAGTGAAGAAATACATCCTTTGGAAACCAATTTGCCAGTTTCATTGTATGATCTATATCAGGGCTTCTTAAACTGTGGGGGGTCCTGAGCTCAATGTTGAGGTCCTGGAAAATCTATATTCTGAACAAGACCTAGTGGCTGGTTTTAGGTCCTCATCAGATGCAGTGAGAGGAGGATCTGCTCTCCACTTCTCTCCACTGTCAGAATGGAGTCCAATGGAGCCCATCACATGACGCAGGGCAATTTCTGGTGGGAATCTGTGAGGCTCCATTCCAGTAGCAGAGAGAAGTAGAGCCCAGAGTGCCCCTAGAGTTGGGTTTTTACCCAACTCCTCATTGAACAAAGTAAAGAGGAAGTGGGAGAAGACTGATCTGAAGGGGGAAACAACGTGGGAAGACTGACGATGGACCCCGACAGGAGGAAACAGGGCCTGACGGTTCCATTCACTGTCCCACACTTTCCTCCTGCCCATTAGACATTTACACAAATCTATTGTGCAGTGAACTCTATAGGAGATCATTCATAAAAAGAAAAACAACCTATTTTTATACCATGTACCTGGGGGGTCACATAAACATTTCTCCCGAGAACAGCAAAATTTGGATGTTGTCCCCGCCTATGTTCTGCCCCTCATCTAATTGATATGATGGTGTGATATGATAGTGTAGTCTTTTAAGGAAAGTGCTCAAGAGCATGATCTCTGTCCATCTTCCTAGAGCTTCCAGCCTCTTTTTAATGGTATTCCGCAGAGAATGACTTACAGTATAAACCCGCACTGAGCAATCTTAAGCAAGGAAATGGGGGAATCACATCATATTGAAAACCCTAGGCATCAAGAATGGAGCACTAACAAGAATTTCACCAACGTCTTTTTCTCCAAAGTGCTGTCTTGGACAAAATTTTGTTTCTTCTCTCTTCTCCTCCCCCCACTCTTTTTTAAAAGAGGAAAAATAGTTTATATTTCTTGGCTGATCACATTCCCTCAAGAGAGAGATTCTCCATTTTTACTGTACATGAGGTGCAGCAAAGTTTTCATCACAGTGTGCTTCTTTTTAATGCTGCAATCACCCGACCTCCTTGTAAGAGAACAGCTTCTGACACAGCAGCCATATGGAATCGTAAATTACTGGCTGCCATGGCTACAAATATTGGCTCCTTCTGCCATTTCATTTAACCAGCGAGGGCTCAGATACTGCAATGTGCCATCACAGCTGGCATGGGAACAGACACTGATGCAGAAGCACCAAAAGTCATAGGAAATAATAGTCCAAGTTATTTTAGCTAACTTTGTTATTCCCACAGTTGGAGTAAACGGCATACATTCAATTATTTAGATTTTTTGAAGAGGGAGTTTAATGTGGCATGCAGTCAGGGAACACAGTGACATCAGGAAATTGAAGAGAGAGAAAAACGGTCCATATATAATTTGTAGAATCTTTAGCCAAAAGATGTGATGATGGTCACGGACGTATGGTGGTTGTAAAAGAAGGGTAGACAAATCTGTGCAAGATAAAGCCACCCAAAAGCTATTACCAAAACAGTTTAGCAATAAAATATTGTCATGGGTCTAGCCCATCTTCCATGGTTTTCTACAGGAAATTTGGGTCTAGCCAAATTCCCATGGCTTCCTCCAGGATCTTGTACTGCATTTCCTGCTCAGTCCTCCTTCCCATAAATGCTTACTTTCTCACTAGGTGCTGTAATACCTCCTGTCCAGGTTATATAAAGGATCATATTCTTCTTCAAGAACATGTCCATGTTTTGAGACCAGTTGGGGAGATCTTCTGTGTGTCCCATCACCTCCACAGGAACATCAGGGAGAGAGCCTTCTCAGTGGCTGCTCCCAGACTATGGAATTCCATTCCCAGAAATATTAGACTGGCGCTTTCCCAACTCTCCTTCCATAGACAAGCAAAGAACTTTCTGCTTCAACAGGCCTTTGAAGACTGTGTATTCAAAGCCCATCCCACCTAAACAATATGCCGGATTTTATAGCTTTTTGTTGTTGTTGTTGTTGTTGTTGTTGTGCTACTTTTAAAAATAAATAATTTGCCCTATTAACTGATTTTAAAGAGTATTTGAAGAGACATTTTAACAGGAAATTCATAAAGTTTCCAAAAGTTATATGCTACTTTGTCATATATCCTGCAGCTTTTTTCTCTCTGAAAAAGGTAACAAAGTCAAGGAGTGTAATGGAGAGCATAACCATTTTCCCACAATTTATTTTTCTAATTCTATAATGAGAAATTGCGGTGGGTTCATTTTCAAAGTCTTCAGCAAGAAATACAAACAAATAATATTAAAAAACTAACTTTTCACTTTTTGTTCAAATGTATGTGTGACAGGTGTTTCTCACTGAAAAGCATTATTTTCCTTGTAAAAACATGTGACAACATATTGTAAGCCCTTACAATGCTGTTTCGAGACTTGATCTTCTAGTCAAACAAACAAAAACATAAGGAGATGGACAATCTTGCATAAATGTGTTTCAAAGGTAGCTATGAGTATCTCTTCCTAGGTGGTGCAGCTGGTTAAACCGCTGAGCTGATGAATTTGCTGACCGAAAGGTTGGCATTTCAAATCTAGGGAGAGGGGTAAGCTCCCACTGTTAGCCCAGATTCTCCCAACCTAGAAAACATGCAAATGTGAGCAGATCAATAGGTACCGCTGATGCAGAAAGGTAATGGCGCTCCATGTAGTCATGCTGGCCACATGACCTTGGAGGTGTCTATGGAAATGGAGATGAGCACAATCCCCCAGAGTCGGACACGACTAAACATTAATGTCAAGAGGAAACCTTTATCTAGTCTATAAAAATAAACATTCCAAAATCTTAAGATGTTAATGAATATAATTTTTCTGATTGTGCAATGTGCCCTTAAGCTTATTTCAAAGAAAATGCAACTGCGCTCAATGAACTTCCCCTCAAATAAGTGTGTTTTGCACACCTTAAAAGACAAGACTAAATTAAATTGCTTGCCCGATCCAAGATCTCAAACAGACCCACTGCATGAACCACTGGATGATCCCTATGTTGGGATTCTGCAGCACCAAATCAAAACCTGGCATTCTATTACAGCCTTCAGGCATAGTTAATTTTACCTACTTTGTGCATGTCCGTATCATATGGTTGTATTATTTAAAATTGTTTTAATTTGGCTAGTTTTCAATGGATACTATTTTTAATCTTTTCAAATTATTGGTATTATTTACTGTTTTAAATGGTTTTGATTGTATGCAGCCCTAAGATCTTCGGATATAAGGGAGAATAGAAATATTTTAATAAATAAGATACATAAATAATAATGAGTAACTCAGTACTTAGGCAAATTCAGCTGATACAATGAGTCTCCTCTAGTTGGTAGTGGCAATTAGCGCTATCCACACTTTGGTCACATCCTGTTAGGACTACTGCAATGCTCTCTATGTGGGGCTGCCTTTGGAGATAGTTCAAAAGCTGCAATTGGTGCAGAGATCAGCAGCCAGATTGCTAACCAGATTGTTAACCGTACTGTGAGAGGATGACTCCCATGCTGCAGCAGCTCCACTGGTTGATGGTCTGCTTCTGTGCCAAATACAAAGTGCTAGATGTCACCTATAAAGCCCTTAAAGGTTTGGGATCAGGCTATTTGTTCAATCGCATCTCCCTATGCAAACCATCCTGTACACTGCAGTCAGTGGAGGAGGACAAGAACTCCCTCCCCAAAGAAATAAAAATGGCACCCACCCTCCTCTTCTTTAAAAATCTCTTGAAAATGCACTTGTACACTTTGGCATACGGAGAGGAGGAGGATTAAGACATTTCGGTTTCACAAAATGCTAGCTAATCTATCTGTATTCCACTACTGCTATGGTACATGAGAAGAACCTTGATAGTCATTTTAATGTATATTAATTGTCTTTTTTCTAGGATTTATGTCTAAATGGTTAATTTATGTTATTAGTATCATTAGGTTTATCCGAGTATTTGTATGTAGTCCTCATTTTGGTGTTAATTTCTCTTTTTGTCACAAGTTTATAGTTATTATTTTTGTATTATTCTGTTTATTTTAAAATGTTTGTATTTGAGTTGGACATTGAATGTTTGGCTTTCTTGTGTGCAAACTAACCCCAGGTCCCTTCAAAGAGAAAGGGTGGTCTATAAATAAAGTTGCTATTGTTGTTGTTGTTGTTGTTGTTGTTGTTATTATTATTATTATTATTATTATCCCATTCTATTAAAACTTTGCAATAGTACAACTCACCAAACAATCCCCCCCCCCCCCCAAAAAAAGAAATGCAGATAGCAAAGGAAGAACTGATGAGAAATAAAAGCCTAAAAACTAGGTCTATCAACTAATTGGAAGATTTTAGTTGATAAACCACTCTGTATATAACTGATTCAATTTAAACTGATATACTATCAAGAATTGAGGTGCTGAAGAAATCTGGCTTTTTAAAAAAGCTATCACTATCTATTCCAATAAAGCACTAGAAGCAAATAGCCTCAAAACAGAAACAAACACAATATAATTAAAAAAATCTGTTCCTCCATAAATAAATCAACTTAAAATTTAGCCAATTCATTTACAAATTAAGAGTCTTCAAACAAGCTATTAACACAATATTGGCTGGTTGAGCCCATTTGAGAGCTATATAAATACACCCATCAAGCGTGCTATTTAACTCTGAAAGCTGACAAATCTGACATTCTCTTGACAAAGCGTAATGGCAAAAAAATTGTCATCCTGTCTATTCACCACTGAATCTGCTTAGCTCATGTTCTGCCTTCAATTGAGCTGTAGAAGATAACATCTAGGTTTGTCCTCTAGCTTAACAACTTAAAAGAAGATGCAATATAATAGATTCTGACAGGGCTGAAGAGTGCATAAATTGAATTTCCAAAGTGAACAAAATGCCAGGCAAAGGAACAACAAGGCGCTTGCTATGGTAAACAGCTGCTTTTATTTGCTTTGATTTTACAGCTAAAAATGAGACCACACAGACAACCTGGGGGCTGCCATGACACGCAAGTTAAATTAAGACCCGCCATTTTTGCAAAGCCATAAACACAGGGTTACAAAAGGGGAGGGAGAGCCATGTACAGCCTTAATTTCCTTGGGAAAGGGGTGGGCTGGGAAAGAGAAAGGAGGAAGGAAGGAAGGAAGGAAGGAAGGAAGGAAGGAAGGAAGGAAGTTAGTTAGTTCACGGACATACTTCTAATCTAAAGAAGTATGAGTCCCCCCCGGGGTGAGAAGGGCGCCCTGAGTCCCCCCCCCCCCGGGGTGAGAAGGGCGGGGTATAAGTAAATGAAATAAATGCTTTATTTATTTCATATCAAAAGCATTGCATAGATTAGTATAAAACTGATAAAATTAGAAGCAGCACAAGTGGCTAAATATCTTTTCACTAAAAATGGGCAATAACAACCGCATTGTCCATAGCCTCCCACAATTCTTCCTCTGTACATGAGGCAGGGCATAGTGGACAAGCATACAGATGCAGAGTTGTCTGTTCTGCTCCACAATCACACAAGGTGCGGGGTTCTTCTAAGTAGTGCCATTTTGCCAGGTTGTCTTTTGATCTGCCAACTCCACTTCTGAGTCTGTTCAGGGACTTCCAAGTTGCACATTCTTGGTTTGCCCCAGGAGGAAGACCCTTATGGAGGCCATCCAATTGGGATTTCCTGATTTATCTGGCCAGAGGGACACTTGCTATCACTGGGGGAACATTAAGGGGAGTTCTCATGAAGTTTTTCCTTGATTTGAGTCTACTGGGAGGAGGTTGACAGCCATACAGAGGATGGCTTTCACAGTGTTCCACCTTATTTCTCTCGCAGTTAGCAGCAACTTCCCATCGCACATCGGGGGGGGGGGGGGGGGGGGAGCAATGGCAGCTAGCTTGTAGAGTTTATCAACAGGTGTAGGTTTAAGACATCCTGTGATTATTCTGCATGTTTCGTTCAATGCTATGTTCACCTGCTTCGCATGGGTAGACTTGTGCCCAACAGGCCAGGCATACTCTGCAGTTGAGTAAGACAAGCTTAGGCCTGATGTTCTTATTAATTTTGGGTCTGCACCCCATGTGCTGTCAGTAAGTTTCCACAGAATGTTATTGCGTGCAGCTACTTTGTGCTTGGTGTTCATGCAGTGTTTCCTATATGTTAGTGTTTGATCTAAGGTGACATCAAGATAATTAGGATTGAGACAACGTTAAAGCTCTTGACCTTCTCAGGTAACTTTCAATGTCCTGTTGGCTTCACGGTTCCGTAGATGGACAGCACACACTTGTGTCTTGGCAGGGTTAGGCTATCTTTGCAGTAGCTGGAGAGATCTTTCAAGGCATTAGTAAGTTGGATTTTGATTGTTTCAAAGTCTTTTGCTTGTGTTGTTAGGCCAAGGTCATGAGCATATATAAAGCTCTTTGTGAGTGGTGGCTGTGGCTGATCGTTAGTAAAGATGTTAAACAAGGTTGGTGCAAGAATGCTGCCTTGGGGTAAACCATTTTTTGCCTCCTCCATCTACTTTTCCTGCCCTGAAACTCCACATAGAAGCCATGGTTTTGTAGGAGGGCCTGGAGTATGCTAGAGCTGAAGCTCAAACTATACTGTCTGTTGGAATTGTATGTTGAAAGCCAGATCTACAGTGACTGTATATTTTAATTTTTTTAAAGAAATGGGGAGCCTGACTTCCTTACCTTTCAATGTGTCTCCTCTGAACTGCTTTTCTCCTCATCTGAGTTCATTTAGGGAAAAAAGCAAGGCTTGAGTATGAAAGAAGTCATATAAAGATCAGAAGCACACACAGGTTCAGCTCTCAAACATTGAGATATACATTTTTTCCTACACCCTTCAACACCTGATTTAAGCATGAGTAGGACAGACTGCAGCTTAGAAGAAAAGGGTAATGCTGTCAGCACACATAGTCTGAACCTGAATGCAATCTTCAGCTTAAGATCTTTTTTAAGAATTGTTTTAAATTAAAGAATTTAAATAATCATTTAAAAACCAAACCTCTTTGTCATCTACCTAATGGCACCTCAATCCTCCTAAGAGATGGCAAGTATCTATTCAAATAAAAATGTAATGTTTGTTTGTGGGAATAACATAACTCAAAAACCACTGGACAATCTGATACGAAATTTGGATACTATACCCCTAACAGACCGAGAGACCATCACTCATGAACACACACCCCCCTCAATAAAACAGCAGAAAGGACTTAAAAACTCCAAAAAGCTAAATGATGAAAAACTAAATGACTGTACAGAAAAAAGGGAAGGAAGAGGGAGGGAAGGAAGAGGGAGGAAGGGAGGGAGGGAGGAAAGGAGGGAGGAAAGAGAGAAGGAAGAATGGAAGCAAAGAGCGAAAAGGGAAAGAGGTAGAGAAGAAATGAAGGAGAGAAGAAAGAAAATAAGGGAAGGAAGGGAAGGGAGCGAGGGAAAGAGGGAAAGAAGGAGAGAACAAGGGAGGGAAGGAAAGAAGGAAAGAGAGAAGGAAGGATGGAAGCAAAAAGCAAAGGAAGGAAGGAGGTAGAGAAGGAAGAAGAGAAAGAAGGAAAAGAAAAGGGGGAAGGAAAGAAGTAGCGAAGGAAGGAAGGAGAGAAGGAAAAAAGAAAAGGGAAGGAAGGAAGGAAAGAGGGAGTGAAGGAAGGAGGGAAAGAAGGAGAGAAAGAGGGAGGGAAGGTTGGCCACAGCAACACATGGCAGGTACAGGTTCAGAATTCTATAAATTCTGAAGACCAAACTCAGAGATTCTCGGAGTCTTGTTTTCAACAGAGCTCCAAGACTTTTCAAAGAAAATTTGTTTTATATTAGGAAGCACTATAGTAATAGTGCTATATTGCTTTTGTCAGTATGTTAAACTTTTCCGATCTCTCTTCATCTTTACCTTTCACTTCAGAGCTTTGAAGTGTTATTTTTCAGATATGCTTCTCAGAATGACCCAACCAACATGGAAACAACACTACTAGAAAGCAAACATTGCACACTCTATGTCTCAATAGCAACTGTCAACTATTTTCACGTTTCCTTACAAGGCCATACTTCTCGGTATGGAAAACTCTTCAGCTCAAAGGTAAGATTGCTACTTGGGAAAACAATGGCTGCACCCAGGGGCTACTTTTTCCTCCTTTGCTTTTCACAGAGGCATATGCATGTGCATTCAAGTTGTCTGTTGACTAATGGTGACCCATTGCATTTCACTTGATTTTCTTCAGCAAGGAATATTCAGAGGTGGATGTGCCAGTTCCTTCCTTTGAAGTGTAGCCTACAGCACTGGGGATTTGTGGGCAGTCTCTTATCCAAACACCCTGCTCAACTTCCAAGATCAAGAGGATCTGGTGTCCTCAGGATTTCTCGGCATAACAAGGGAACAATGATGCCTGGTATTTCCACTAAAAATTGCAAATACAGAAGTAGTTGCATGCATCAAAACACATTTTAAAGACTGTCTTTGAAGGGATCGTTCAGACCCAAAAAGTTGACGTAGACAAAAATAAATATTTTGTCAGAAGTATCATGCGCTACCATTCCTGATTTTTCTCCTTTCACCTTCCTCACTCTAACCACTGTTTACATCTTGTTTCCAATCACTACATGCCATTAAAAAGATATACACTAATTCAAGGTGATACACTTTTACACCTGGCTGAATTAAAAGCATGTAGGTTATACGTCTGTGTGAAACAGCATAAAAGGCCCAAGCATAAAACAATAAAATAATTTAGTTGCTGTTACTGTTTGTGTGTACTCCTGTGCACATATTGTGTGTACTCCTGTGCACATAAGTTATCATATTGCCTGATAACTTATGGCCACTGCATGAATTTCATAGAATTTTGTGAGAATCACAGAATCATAGAATTATAGAGTTGGAAGACACCTCATAGGCCATCCAGTCCAACCCCTGCCAAGAAGCAGGAAAATTGCATTCAAAGCATCCCCGACAGATGGCCATCCAGCCTCTGTTTAAAAGCTTCCAAAGAAGGAGCCTCCACCACACTCCAGGGCAGAGAGTTCCACTGCTGAACAGCTCTCACAGTCAGGAAATTCTTCCTAATGTTCAGATGGAATCTCCTTTCTTGTAGTTTGAAGCCATTGTTCCCTGTCCTAGTCTCCAGGGCAGCAGAAAACAAGTTCGTTTCCTCCTCCCTATGACTTCCTCTCATGTATTTAGACATGGCTATCATGTCTCCTCTCAAGGCAAGGAGTACTCAGGGTAATTTTAACAGAACTTTCTTCAGAAATATAGCTTTCAACACCTAGTATAAGAGCGGCTGTGGCACAATGGGTTAAACCCTTGTGCCGACTGAACAGCTGACCTGAAGGTCGGTGGTTCGAATGCGCAATTTGGGGTGAGCTTCTGTCTGTCAGCTCCAGCTTTCCATGTGAGGACATGAGAGAAGCCTCCCACAGGATGGTAACTAATCTGGGCGTCCCCTGGGCAATGTCTCTGCAGACTGCCAATTCCCTAACACTAGAATCGACCTGCGGTTTCTCAAGTTGCTTCTGACACGATAAAAATAAGCACCTAATATTTGTTGGCTGTCTAATCTGTCCCTGCTTAGCTTCCGCAATAAGACCAGATCTGGTGCCTTTAGAATATTTAGGCATATTCCCTTTATACCTGAGGTGCTTAAACTTTATTTTCAAAGAAAGATTTTTTTCGCCAAATCACATTAAGATTATGACAGTGTATTCTTCCATGCAAAAAGGCTTTTAGCCTTTTACTGCTTCTACCGGCAAGGTTACCCAATATTTGCCTTTTAGATAAGTGCACGTTTGATAAAACCCAGGTCTCATAAAAAGCAGATAACGAGAAGAAAGATGAAAGGGGAAAATATCTAATAACTGTCCATCTTCAGAAACATCCCTCAAAGATTGTAATTAACCAGAGGTGATGCAAGAGTTGTGGCTTAAGTCTCCTTTTTCAGAAAGTGAATGACATTACAATGGCACAATCCTAGGTGTTATCACATAATATTTAAAATTAGGCACCTCTTGCTGTACAAGCGCAGCCTTAAACACACCTACGTTACATTTAATTGTGAATTAAAAGAAAAAGGTTAAAGAAGGGGAAAAAAATTACCTGCACAGGGTACACTACATATTAAAAGGCAACCTCTTCAACCACCTGGAAATAAACACAACGTGGACTTTGTTTTGTGATTATCCCTCGCCCATGTCTAATTATAAGCCATAAATCATTCTCTCTTGTTTGCAATTCACAGCCACTGATTAAAGCAAATATCTTATTTAAAAAACAAACAGTCCTCTAAAGTTCCTGTTTAAGGCTACCTAATCAGATTGCTTCAAAGCGCCACAGCAAAAAAAAAAAAAATGCTTTTAAATATATTTGAAATCCACCTTCACTCAGTAAAGGTTAGGGAAGGTTGGGTTTTTTTAATCACCTCTAATGTATAATATTGGTATATCAGAATCGGTGCCATCAGTATATTTCATCTTCAAATTGAAGAATGTTTAAGTTTTAAGCCAGTGTAACCATTGGTAATTGAATAGACGCAGGAAAACAAACTGAAGCTTAATCCAAACAAGACAGATATGTTCCTGGTCAGTGGAAAGGAAGACCAGGGAATAAAGATTCAACCTGTGCTAAATGGTGTTCTCCTGTATGGAGCTGGGAGACACATTTTTTAAGTGTACATTTTTACTCAATTGGCAGCATCGCAGGCAATGTGGGGTCTGTGTGTGTCCCTTACCCAAACTTAAATCTAATGCACACCCTAATTTCAGAGACATAATTAAGACAAAACAAGTGTGCATTAGATTTGAATACAGTCATAGAGTTGGAAGAGACCTCGTGGGCCATCCAATCCAACCCCATTCTGCCAAGAAGTAGGAAAATCACATTCAAAGCACCCCTGACAGATGCCCATCCAACCTCTGTTTAAAAGTCTCCAAAGAAGGAGCCTCCACCACACTCCCGAGCAGAGAGTTCCACTGCTGAACAGCTCTCACAGTTAGGAAGTTCTTCCTAATGTTCAGGTGGAATCTCCTTTCATGTAGTTTAAAGCCATTATTCCACGTCCTAGTCTCCAGGGCAGCAGAAAACAAGCCTGCTCCCTCTTTCCTATGACTTCCCCTCACAAATTTATAGATAGCCCTAATCATGTCTCCTCTCAGTCTTCTATTCTGCAGGCTAAACATGCTCAGCTTTTTATGCCACTACTCATAGGGCTTGTTCTCCAGATTCTTGATCATTTTAGTCACCCTCCTCTGGACACATTCCAGCTTGTCAACATCGATCTTCAATTGTGGTGCCCAGAATTGGACACAGTATCCCAGGTGTACTTCTTGATACTTAAAACTTCTGTGCCAGCTGCACCCACAGCCTAGAGATTCCTGATCTGGCTACACTGATATGTGTCTTTGTTATAAGCCAGTTGCATTAATGTAATTTTCTCTATGTGGCATTTAGATTAAGATGAACTTTCAACTGGCATAAAGAGTAAAAGACAGGGTTTTATTAACAGGAGCTGGTTTCAGGGGCCATGCAAAACTCTTGTTGATTTGCTTCCAGACACAATTAAAGGTGTTGTAGAAGTCTTTCATGGCCGGAATCACTGGGTTGCTGTGAGTTTTCCGGGCTGTATAGCCATGTTCCAGAAGTATTCTCTCCTGACATTTTCCCCACATCTATCCTCAACCTCTGAGGATGCCTGCCATAGATGTGGGCGAAACATCAGGAGAAAATGCTTCTGCAACATGGCCATACAGCCCGGAAAACTCACAGCAACACAATTAAAAGTGATAGTTATCACCTACAAAGTCCTATATGGCTTAGGTAAACATTATCCAACCCAATATATGAGCTGGCATGGCAACTAGAATGATGTAGTGGCCTGAGAGTTGGATTATGACACTGGAGATTATGGTTCAAATCCCCACTCAGATATTGAAACCCAGTGACATTGGACAAGTCACACACTCTCTGCTTCAGAGGGAAACAAAGGAAACTTTCTTGCCACCCCCCTCCCCATTATTTTAAATTGTTTTTAAATACTGTTGATAGTTTTATTTCACTTTAATGGGATATTTATTATGTTTTTAATTATATTGTATTTTAATTTGTGAGTCACCTTGATTCCTGGCTTAAGAAAAAAGGGGGAAGAGGAGGAATAACCAACAGCAACAGCAGCAATAATACAAAATATACATGTGTATGCATGTGCCTTCAAGTTGCTGTTGATTAACAATAATCCCATGGATTTCATAGCTCTTTCTATACAAGAATTAAAGTTCATTGTAATGGATGTTTTTACCTATACAGTGCAAATTTGGACCACTGAAAATTATACTAATATTAAAACCTTTTCCAAATGAAACCTCTAAGAAATTCTCAAGATCTTATCCAAGCATGCTTAGATTGTCAATGTAAGACCAATATTATATTTAATTTCCTAGAAGGAATGTGCTCTTCTAGAGAATTACTGGGGACTGCATTACACATTTTATATGTGCATTGTTGCTTGACACCACATAAATATGTGGCAGGGAACCATGTCTAATCCTACATCCATTACATGAACTCTAGCCTCTGCCAAAGTAAATGCATCACTCTTTAAAGGACTGAATGCTCTTTGTTATTTTTGCGCCTACTGAAAAATAAAGCTGTCTAAAATATGCATCCTATTCTGTGTCTAGGCACTTGTTCTTTTGTGATATGAATAACCAGAAACATGCTTGCCATACACATACCTTACACTGTGACACATACCTCTAAATGTATTACAAAACCTGCCCAGCTTAGACTCAAGAAGAAGCACTCAAAGGGAAGCAGAAGAGCGACCGTGCAGTACTGTCACTTCAAAAGGTTGCCAAAGTTTTAAATGTTTTTATGGTGAGATGGTACCACTTAATGCTTAGGTTACCCTCAATAACTGTCTAACATTAGCACACCAAGTGGAGATCCAGTGTTAGAATGGTGTCACATCCTGATGCTGAACTGGGCCCTCCATTGATATACAACCCACTCCACAATTCCAGAATACATTAACATGAAAATACCCCAAATATAGGAAACAGGCAACAGATGGCTCTAAATACTCTGAAGGATGTTGTGAACGCACAAGAGAACCATGGTCATATTCATGGCATAGCTTGTTATTATTAGTCCTTCCAATAATAAAGTAATTGAGTTAGTTGTGCATTTGAGCCAGTCTCAACTGAAACACTGAATGAAGGGGTGTCCTTTTTGCCTTCCAGACATTTTGCTCTACAAGCGGCACAACAGGGCATAGGATTACAGCCTGCACTTGATGGGGTAACACTTCCCCTGAAGATGCAGGTTCGCAGTGTGGGAGTGATCCTGGATTCATCGTTGAGCCTGGAACCCCAGGTCTTAGCAGTGGCCAGGGGAGCTTTTGCACAATCAAAACTTGTGCGTCAGCTGCACCCGTACCTTGGGAAGCCTGACTTGGCCATGATAGTCCACGCTCTTGTTACACCCCTATTAGACTACTGCAATGCACTCTACATGGGGCTACCTTTGAAGACTGCCTGGAAGCTTCAATTAATCCAACGGTCAGCAGCCAGTTTGCTCACCAGAGCAGTGTACAGGGAGCATACAACTCCTCTGTTACGCCAGCTCCGTTGGTTGTCAGTCTGCTACCGAGCACAATTCAAAGTGCTGGTTTTAACCTTTAAAGCTCTAAACAATTCTGGCCCAGACTACATGTCTGAATGTATTTCCTACTATGAATCATTATGAAGTTTAAGATCATCTGGAGAGGCCCTGCTCTCGATCCCACCACCATCACAAACGCGATTGGTGAAGATGAGAGACAGGGCCTTTTCAACAGTGGCTCCCCGTCTGTGGAATTCCCTCCCCAAAGACATCAGATTGGCCACCTCCCTCCTGTCCTTTAGAAGGAAACTCAAGACTTGGCTGTGGCACCTCGCGTTTGACCATTGAATAGCGGCTTGTATGAAGAAGACATAAGCAATTTCAAAGTGACAATGAATTGACCCGGACCTGGATTTTAATTGGCGTGTTTTAACAACTGTTTATTTAATGTTTCATTTTAATGAATTTGTTAATTGTTCTTATCATTATGATGGCACCAAATGGTGTTTGCTATGAGGCCGCCCTAAGTCCCCCTCGGGGGTGAGAAGGGCGAGGTACAAGTATATGAAATAAATAAATAACAACTAGACATGCTGTGTGGAGAATAAGGGGAGCGATAAGCCAAAACACCAGTAGGACCAAAGGTTTTCTAACCATGGGATACAGATGTATTGAGGTTTACTTCCATATCTGTCAACTGTCCCAATGGAAGACAGTCTACCTTTTGGCTCTAATTCCCTTCTTAACATCATGCAAGCTCATCTGCTATCAAACTCTTCAACTCAGACACAACAGAAAAGACTACAAGACTGGTCATAAAAATGGCATGTCCTGGTTGCTCTGTCTTAAATGATCAAGTTAGTTGGTATGGGCAAAGCGTAGTCTATGGATCACTTTTTTGTGTCAGGAGTGACTTGACAAACTGCAAGCCACTTCTGGTGTGAGAGAATTGGCTGTCTGCAAGGATGTTGCCCAGGGGACTCCCTGATGTTTCGATGTTTTACCATCCTTGTGGGAGGCCTCCCTCATGTCCCCGCATGGGGAGCCATAGCTGACAGAGGGAGCTCATCCATGCTCTCCAACCTGTCAGTATTTAGTCCTGCTGGCACAAGGATTTAACCCATTCAGCCACTGTGGGCTCCTGGATCACACATAACCCCCCTCCCTAGGAATCTAAACTTCTTTCCGCCAAATAGAAAGGAACAGAAAGTGACCTCAAAAAAGGGGTCAGTAATAATGTTATATAGCTCTCCAAGTGCTTCTGGAAGGGGCCAGAGTTAGCATATTACAGTTTGTGTATAAATAACATCATCTGAGAAAGGCTGAGTAGACAGTTTATGTTAGAGGGGAGAGTTTAAGTACTAGTGATGGAAGCAGTTCTAAAGAGTTTTTCCCTCTTCAGTGCCAGGCATATATTGCATTTGGCTTTTTGAAAAAATAGCAGATAATAAGCAGTAACAGAAATGAAAGAGAAAGGTTAAAACTAAAATTAGAACTAAAGCATATTTCAAAAAGCAGGTATATCATATGGTACAAAACTATCAGGAAGAAAAGAGGCTTTTCTCATAAGAACATTACGCCTCTGTTGATAAAGCCACTGGCCTATGTGGAATTATAGAAAATCCAGCATTTGTTTTGAGTGAGATATGCAAGAAGTGAAAATCACACTAGGCAAGGATAAAGGAAGACAGGATGGGGAGGGACAACCAAACGCTAGCACTGAGCTGGCTGTAGGATATTGTTGCTGTTTATTTATTCAGTTGCTTCCGACTCTTCGTGACTTCAAAGACCTGCCCACGCCAGAGCTCCTAGTTGGCTGTGGCCACCCCCAGTTTCTTCAAAGTCAAGCCAGTCACTTCAGGATAACATCAATCCATCCATCTTGCCCTTGGTCAGCCCTTCTTCCTTTTTCCTTCCATTTTCCCCAGCATCATTCTCTTCTCTGACATATTATTATGTGGCCAAAGTACTTCATCTTTGCCTCTAATACCTTTCCCTCCAGTGAGCAGCTGGGTTTTATTTCCTGGAGTATGGACTGGTTGGATCTTCTTGCTGTCCAAGGCACTCTCAGAATTTTCCTCCAACACCACCATTCAAAAGCATCTATCTTCCTTTGCTCAGCCTTCCTTATGGTCCAGCTCTCAAATCCATAGGTTACTAAGGAGAATACCATTGCTTTTACTATGCGGATCTTCTTTGCCAGTGTGATGTCTCTACTCTTCACTATTTGATTGAGATTGGTCATTGCTCTCCTCCCAAGAAATAAACGTCTTCTGCTGTCTGCATCTGCAGTAATCTTTGCACCTAGAAATACAAAGTCTGTCACGGCCTCCACATTTTCTCCCTGTATTTGCCAGTTAATCAGTCTGGTTGCCATAATATTGTTTTTTAAAAGATGTTTAATTGCAACCCAGCTTTTGAACTTTCTTCTTTCACCTTGGTTAGAAGGCTCCTCAGCTCCTCCTCGTTTTCGGTCATCAAAGTGGTATCATCTAAGGTTGTTAATGTTTCTTCCAGCAATTTTCACTCCAGACTTGGATTTGTCAAGCCTTGCATGCCACATGATGTTGAATAGGTCGGGTGAGAGTAGACAGACCTGCCATAGTATACCAGGACTTTCCCCTTCATAGTATTTTTTACAATTAAAAAAACTAGTTTCAGAGGGATTCCCAGCCAACCAGAGCTGTTTTTGGAAGGGAGGGGGACCTGAAGGACTATATAGTAAGAAGAGAGGGGATTCCATCTCCAATTTCTGCTGGGAAAACAAATTTCTCTCCCCTCCAAATTCCATACCCCATCTATAAACAACGCCTTTTATCAGTCTGCCCACATGCCTGGAAAAAAATAACTATTTGTTTTCTAATGCTCATGTTTTCTCTTTCTCCTCCTATGCTTTTATCAGTAATATCCTCTGCTGGGCCGGCATGACTAGGATGCTGTAGGCTGCCAGTTAATCCTGCCTCCTTCCCTGTCATCCTGTTACAGTAGAAAGGTTATAATTACCAACGTGTCCACACGGATCCAGAGCACCAAAGCACCTGGCACATCTTGGGTATTGGGCATTATCCCTTGATGTTTAGCAAGGCAGATTCTCTTCCCGTTTTCTGAAACCTCACATGCCATTCAGGTCATGTCAGGTCTCTCACAAGCCTGGCAGGAGAAATCCACATCTGTTTGCGATGCAGTCTACTCAAGCCTGGCAATTCCTCTACACTTCACCAGAGGCAGCTGTTCACATCATTATGTTTCAGTCAAACCCTGACCTAGAATCACAAATAAAGCACAATCTTGTGCAGTTTTACATGAAAGCAATTCCCACTGAGTTCACAGGACCTTGGCCCTGGATAAGTGCATTTGTGTCTAAGTGTATAATGTCAGTCTGCAAGTTTATTCCAACTGATACCATTTTTATGAAGTAATCGTCTGTGATCCAATGGAGACTTCCATTAAGGGCAATGGGAGCAAGGTGATTTTCATTGCTTCTGTCTCCCTTGGTGCTGTTGAGGTGAAGAAAATGCCACAAAGGCATTTTGCTGAAAAGGCCCTCTGCTATTAAGAGGTGACATGATAGCTATATTTAAATATTTGAAAGGTCAAAATGAAGTGAAAGCATGCTCATGTTGTGCTGCTCCAAAGACTATTATGACATGGGTACTGGATTTCAACTACAGGAAAAGAGAGCCACCTAAACATTAGGAAGAAAATTCTGCTGATGAGAGCTGTTTGACGACTGAATACACTTCTTTGGAGTGTGGTAGAGTTTCACTCTTTGAAGGTATTTAAATGGAGGATGAGTGGCCATCTGTTTAATGTTGTATTCTTGCATTGGAGAAGGTTGGATGCGATGGCTCTTGGGATCTCTTCTAACTCTATCAAAGTGCATCCCTCAGTAGAATGGTTCCAATAGGAAATGGAAGCTTGACCTCTCATTGAACACTGAGAAAGCCAAAGTGCTCTTCCAGCAATCACCAGCCAATCCCTCTCCAGTGCCAGAAATACAGCTTAGTGGTGTAACATTAGAAAATGTTAACCATTTTCACTACCTTGGCAGCCACCTCTCCACAAAAGTCAACATTGACACTGAAATACAACACCACCTGAGCTCTGCGAGTTCACTATTTTTCTGAATGAAGCAGAGAATGTTTGAGGACTGGGACATCCATAGGGAGACCAAGGAGCTTTTTTATAAAGCCATTGTCCTCCCAATCCTGCTATACGCCTGCAAAATGTGGACTATCTACAGATGTCATACGCAAGTCCTGGAACGTAGTTTTTGGCTTTCACATAACAAAAGAAGAGTGTGCGCCTGAAGGCATCCTAAATGTGAAGTACCCATTATGTTTATTTTTTTCTTTCTGAGTTACATTTTTTTCCTCTGTTAAAAAACTGAAGAAACCTATGGAGATCAGGAAAAGGAGACAGGAAAGAGGAGTTGAATTCCTCTAGCAAAATCACTTCTGATAAAAAAGGTTCCATATTTTGATTTTTGATTTTATTTTATTTTTTGAATTTTGAAAATAGTATCATTTTGGAATAAGGTTACGGCTTATTCATTTGCTACTTGGAATGCAAGGCTGGAGAGAGTGACTGATGATCTGTGAAATGGCAAGAAACCAAATGTTTTTTGGTTCCGGTTTCCATTTTTGAAGCAAAGGCTCCTTGATTTCTCAGATCCTTAGTGTCTCTAGCCTGAGTACTGAAGAGACAAATGAGCAGGAGCGCTGCAGGCACTACCTCAAAGGCAAAAGAGGACAGCTGGCAGCAAAAAGTTTCAAGTTTCAGGTTTCAGTGGTTTTGGATTTCAGATTTCCAGATAAGAGAGGCTAAACCTGTACTTGTTTTAAATTACATGGGTGAAATCCGACAATGCACGAACAGGACTTCCCTCCCCATTTCTGTTAATCCCAAAGGCCTGAAAATCAGCTGCAGTGCAACCCTTCTCAAAATCTTAGATCCTATTTACTTCGATGTCATCGCTTCTTGTTGCTTCTGGAGTGAGAGAATCAACCACCTACAAAGACATTGCCCAGGGGACGCCTGGATGTGTTACAATCCTGCGGGGAGGCTTCTTTTATGACTCATGCCACATTATCACAGGATGGCTATGCCCTACACAACTGGAGAAATCACACTTTTTAGCTGGTATTGTACCACCTGACATCCACCAAGAAGTAGAACCCAATAATGATAGGACCGAGGCAGTTACATCTTCTTTTTGGATATCAGCCAGCACGCCAATGCCTTAAATCAAGTTTTCTAAGATCTACAGAGATACTTGCAGGAACACCTCAGCAAGCGAGAGACCAAAAATGGCAGGCTAAAACCCGGAACCTCAAGCCATGGCTGATATCGGATGCAAGACTCCCCCCAGGCACACAGAAGACTGGTCAACTTGGAAGGCACTGAACAGACTACGCTCTGGCACCACGAGATGCAAAGCCAACCTTAAGAAATGGGACAGCAAAGTGGAGTCCATGACATGCGAGTGCAAAGAAGAGCAAACGACAGACCTATTACTATACAGTCTGAGCCCTGCCACATGCACAATGGAGGACTTCTTATTAGCAACACCAGTGGCACTCCAAGTGGCCAGCTACTGGTCAAAGAACATTTAATATAATGCCGATTTTTTAAACTTTCTGTTTTTAGATACAATAAAACTGTACCCTTGGTTTGCTTCTGATACGATAAATACGATAAATAAATAACTTTGATGTCATGTATATTTGAAGAAACCAATCTTTTTTTTCTGGCAATGGAAGATTCTCTCTCCTTTTTCTAGCAATGCCAGGAGCCCCTGGTCAGATACAAATGTAGGTTTTCCCAAATACAGAAGCTAACAAGCTTTAAGATTCCCTGGGTAATTTAGTTGTTTTGACATATTGAGCTGCAGTAGATGATCAATAAAGATGCCCTTCTGTTCTTGTTGTTGTTCTGAACTTCTAGCTAAGAATCCTGCATGCAAAAGTAATAGCTGTATAAATGACAAGTGATGAAAGTAAATATTCCTGGATGACTTTAGTTATGTTAAAAAGGAAGGCAAATAACATAACTGGTAGGACACGTTCATGCATGCTTGCACTACACCATTCCCTGTTCAGACCAGAAGGATTTATGCTGCACATAAGTAGATGATTAAGCCAGGGCTACAGTCACAACTTCAAAGGTTGCTATTAATACATTTGACAATTTGCCTTTAAAGCAAATGTGAACCAAACAAAGCATCACCAATTGCATACAGCACAGCAGTAAAGCCAACTAGAACTATTATCTTCTGATAGGATTTTTTTTACTAAATGGCATGTAATGTTGGATCAGATACAGCTTTTTGCTATGTTTCATGTAATGTTGCATTCAAAAGGGAGCCAATGTGGTGTAGTAGTTTGAGCCTTGAACTATGTCTCTGAGGGCCAGGGTTTTCAACCATGGAAACCCCTTGGCAGTAAAGAGTATGTCACATTTTCTCATCCTGAGAGCAACGTCCATGCATATGGCCAATTCCCTCACACCAGAAGCGACTTGCGGTTTCTCAAGTCACTTCTGACACGATTAAAAATAAAATCTTCAGAGGAATGTAAAAGGAAACCCACTCTGAACAAATCTTGCCAAGAAGCCCCTATGATAGATTTGCCTTAGGTTTTCCACAAGTGATAAATGACTTGAAGGCACACAATAACAATTTGGATCATGCAGGTACCAAGTTTTACAACACCCCATTAAAAAAAAAACTGGTTATGGGTTGTTTTGTGAGTGGTCTCACTGGAGAGAGACTGTTAATGAATCTTGAATATCTAAACAAGCACTCTCTCTCTCTTTCAAGATCAAATCATTTTGTCTCTAAGATAAAACAACCAGTTTTTAAACTTTTACATTACAGGCATTTTGGGACTTTTATATTATTATTTTATTTTTGCCCAAAAACGCCAACGCTTGTTCAATCCAGAAAACATTGTTTCTAATATTGAAACCAACGAAGATCCACATAGTTAAAGCAATGGTATTCTCCATAGTAACCTACGGACCATAAAGAAAACTGAGTGAAGGAAAATAGATGCTTTTTTTGTGTGTTGTTGGAGCAAAATTCTGTATCTTGCCTCCATCTCCCCGAAGGACATTAAAATTCAGTAACAATCCAATTCTTTCAGGGACAGAAAGTGAAGTGAAATCTTTTGAACAGGGTTATAGACAGCAAAACAAACACCACAGGAGTGTTAACCTTTCCCTACGGTATC
This sequence comes from Anolis sagrei, assembly GCF_037176765.1. Classification (NCBI taxonomy): domain Eukaryota; kingdom Metazoa; phylum Chordata; class Lepidosauria; order Squamata; family Anolidae; genus Anolis; species Anolis sagrei. Next base: position 329,840,520 of record NC_090021.1, read on the forward strand.
CAAAGCGCTATATATACATTTAGCTGGAGTTACACTTTTAAAATGTACCTGTTCCGATTTACAAATTCAACTCGAGAGCAAACCTGCAGAAACTATCTTGTTTGTAACTTGGGGATTATCTGTATAACAATGGAGGACTTAGAAATTCTTGAGAAGGATGATTTAAATCAAACCCATGGATAATCAAACCTGCAAAAGTGAAAATGACAAATGTGAAAGGGTGACTGTATTCCTCTTTATTTTCTTGCTGTCTCTTTTTTCCTCTGTACAATCATCTCCAGCTTTGTTTCTCTGCATTGTATTCAGCTGCATGTCTTGACAAACAGAAATCTTGCAATGTTATAAAATGAAAAGTGTATTCTTTCTACCACCCCTTCTGATGGTCACTTATAACTCCTACCTGAAATGACTGATCATATGTCCTACAAAATGCTGGTGGCCCTGAAATCTATATCAGAACCTTCTAATCTATATCAGATAAGCCTTCAACTTGAAAAGGCTGTTTGCCAGCTAACAAAACAGGTTGTATAGCAGAACTGTGAAGTCAGCTGTACAAACAGTACTAAGACTAAAGTTTGATAGCAGACTGCAATGCAAAAATTAACCCAAGTTTATCTCAATTTACCCTTTGTGCTAATTAAAACAGCTCCTAGTCTATCATTTGATATAGATCAACGTGGTATTATTATTATACTGGCGCAAAAACACAGTATGACACAGCAAACGAGATATATATGCTGGATTTCGTATCACAAAATCACAAGTCGAACACTTCCCAAGCATTTAGGACTGTGTGATATTATTATTATTGTTGTCTTATTTCTTACCCGGCTCTCCTCGTGGCTCAAGGTGGGTTACAACATAGTTAAAACACATAATCATTGTAAGCATACTACAAAATACACATATTAAAACATATTTCTATAAAACAGATATTAAAATACACAGACCAAAGATTAAAACACAGGATGCGAATTAAACATTCACAATTAAAACTGATTGGGAATGCCTGATGGAAGAGCTAGGCCTTCAGGTTGGTTTTAAATTCCAACAGCTCATTTAGTTGTCAGAGCTCTTCTGGCAGGTCGTTCCACAATCTTGGGGCGGCCAATGAAAAGGTCCTCTTTAGGTGATGGTTGTCAGAGGGGTTCTGGCAGGCTGAAGTAGCCACCACCAAAGGACCTCAGCATCGGGGATGGATTGTACGGGGAAAGGCGATCCTACAGGTAACCTAGACCCAAGCCATGAAGAGCTTTAAAGGTCAAAATCAACACCTTGTACGTTGCCTGGAAACTAACTGGCAGCCAACTGAGTGACTTTAATAATATTTGTAATATGCTCACTCCTAGGTGTTCCTGTAACTAATCTAGTTGATTATTTTGAACCAACTCCATAGCTGGCAGATCAGCCAAAGCTGATATTAAGCCCTCCTAACTGTCACATCTACCTGGGCTGACATTTGGAGAGATGGATCCAGGAGCGTTCCCAAGCTACAAACACAGTCTTTCAGGGGGAGTGTAACCCCATTCAGAAGTGATTAAATCATCTCCATCCCCAGATTAGGACCCTTAATGACAAGCACCTCTGTTTTATCTGGATTCAGATTCAATTGATTTTCCTCATCCAGTCCACTATCTCCTAGTTGATGTGTGCACAGAAATTGTACCAAATCATGACAGCATCATCAGAAGAACAATTGACTTCATAAGGTAGTCATACCAGTTGCACATATGAAGCCCATCAGCAGAACACATGAACAAGAAGATTTGCTTCTCAGGTTCCTTAGCAAGCAACAGGTAAGAGTATACTGCCTCTAGCAGAACCATTCTTAGGAGAATGATCCCCACCCCCCCTGTCAAACCATAGCCTACCTAGCACTCAAAGTTCCTCTATGGCAATGCAACAGTCCTCTCCTGCTGTTACAAGCAACTGGTATTCAATTGCCTAATTTTTATGTAATGTCTCATTATTCCCTCTGGCTGATGTTTGGGTTGTGGACACCTTTCCTTCTGTAGCCAAAACAACAGCATCTACCCACATGAAAGAGAGATTTACCAGGATTGGATACTATATAAAGATTTGCAGAACTACAAAGAAATCTTTAGATGCCAGCTGACAAAACATACCCAGTTCCATAAAGGCAAATTGACAGCTATAGGACAATGGGAAGGAAATTAAATTGCCTGCTTCATCTTATTCTGACTGCCTGTTTAAAAGAGTAAACTAAAGAGCATCTCAAGTTACTTAGGCGATACCTTATAGCTCGAGGATGATGGTCTTCCATACGTGATGTCTTGACGGTGGGTCCGTAGGTGGCTGTGGCCTATTCTTGATCTACATGTTCTCCCGCAGTGAGGATATTGGATTCCAGACAGAAGGTGGTCCCGGGCAGGGTAGGCTTGACATGCTTTCCTCTTGGCACATTTCTCCCTTTCGCCCTCTATTCATGTCTCTTTGAATTCTGCAGCACTGCTGGTCACAGCTGACCTCCAGTTAGAGTGCTGAAGGACCAGGGTTTCCCAGTTCTCGGTGTCTATGCCACAGTTTTTGAGGTTGGCTTTAAGGCTTGAGTCCCTCTTCGGAGGTTGAGAAGACTGGGTTATAAAAGTTCTAAATAATAATAATAATAATAATAATTATTATTATTATTATTATTATTAATCTTTAAATCTTTTTTCTTGTCCACCAACATTCCATTTTACATTCCTGAGTTCGGAGTAGAGTGCCTGCTTTGGGAGACAGTGATGCGGTATTTGGACAACATGGCCAGTCCAGTGTAGTTGATGGCGGAGGAGCATTACTTCAATGCTGGTGGTCTTTGCTTCTTCCAGCATACTGACATTTGTCCACCTATCTTCCCAAGAGATTTGCAGGATTTTTCAGAGGCAGTACTGATGGAATCATTCCAGGAGTTGAGTGCACCCGTATAGCAGAGTTCAAAGGACAATAGCTTTATAAACAAGCACCTTGGTCTCCCTATGGATGTCCTGGTCCTCAAACACTCTCTGCTTCATTTGGAAAAATGCTGCACTCGCAGAGCTCAGGTGGTGTTGTATTTCAGTGTCAATGCTGATTTTTGTGGAAAGATGGCTGCCAAGCTAGCGGAAATGGTCAACATTTTTTTAAAAAATAATTCTTTATTGGGTTTTCACATTAAACAATTGTATAAAATCAAGGTCTTTTGGGGGAGTAGGGAAGGAGATAAAGAGGGGAGAGGACAGTACATCGGGAAAAGGGCAGGGGGTGTTTAGAAAGGAATGGGGTAACAGTGAGGTATAGGGAAAGCGAATGTGGGGGAATTAAAAAGAGAGAGAGAAAAATAGGTTTACAGGAAAGCAGAAGGTTTCGTGTTGACTTCCAGGAATCTTCGAGGAAGGTCCATTCCTTTTCTTCCCTTCTTACAAATCTTTTCATTCTTTTGTTTGTCTTACTTCTCCCTAGGGAGATACTTATTGACTATTTTTTGTTTTAAGACCATTCTGCTTGAACTTAGATATATGTGTTTTAATCTTTTAAATATTCGTCTAAAAGTGACCAATCAGTCTCTACCTCAGTTGATCCCTTACTCCTCTGCATCAGATAGCTTAGTCTGTCCATATTTCTCACATCTAGAAGTCTTTGTTTCCATTCCTGCATGGAAGGTGTTTCTTTCTTCCTCCATAATTTAGCGTAGCATATTCTCGCTGCTGTGGTGGTGAGAAAAAGTAATTTGTCCTTATTTTTTTCCAATTTTGTCTGCGTGATTCCCAGGAGAAAAGTTTCCGGTCTTAGGGGAATTTGGGTCTTCAAGATTTTTTGAAGTGTATTATGAATTTCCTTCCAGAACTCCTTCGCTTTTTTGCACCCCCACCACATGTGAAAAAAAGTACCGTCTATCTCTTCGCATTTCCAGCATTTTGGACTCGAATTTTTATAATATTTACTTAATTTGTATGGTGTTATGTACCATCTATGGAATAGTTTTGCCCAATTTTCCTGCATGTCGTATGCTTTAAAATATTTCATTTTTTTCTTCCAAATTTCCTCCCATTCCTCCAGTCCAATTGTTCTGCCAACATTTCTGGCCCACTTTACCATACATTCTTTCACCCCTTCCTCCTCTGTGCTCCATTTCAGTAACTCTCTGTATATTTTGGAAATATTCTTCTTTTGTGTGTCCCAGATTTTGTCCCAAGTATTTTCTTTTGTCTCGAAGCCTACTTGTTTATCCTTGCTAAAATATTCTTGTAGTTGCCTATATTGCAGCCACGACATATTTGTGTGTGTGTTTCTTAACTCTTCCAGAGATTTCAAATGTATTTCTTTGTTTACCTCTTTTACTATTTCTTTGTATTTTGGCCAATTAGTCCATCCTAGTTCTTTTCTTTGACAGGATTCTAATAGGGATACCCACTTTGGAGTCCTGTTGTATATTCTTTTCTTGTATTTATTCCAAATTTTTATAATTGGGGCTCTGAGGAAGTGGTTGCCAATTTTTTTTCTCTATTTTTGTCTTCTCGTACCAAATGTACGCATGCCATCCTCTGCGAAGGTCGTAGCTTTCCAGGTTTAGTATTTTTTCCCTTTTCAGTTGTATCCATTCTGTAATCCATGTTAGGGCACATGCTTCTGCATAAATTCTTAGATCGGGTAGTGCTAGACCGCCTCTTTCTTTGGTATCTGTTAAATTTTTGAAGTTTATTCTAGGTTTTTTTCCCTGCCAGATACATTTTTTTATATCCTTGTTCCATTCATTTATTCCTTTTTGGTTTTTGATAATTGGAAGATTTTGAAATAAAAATAACATTCTCGGTAGAACGTTCATTTTTATGCATGCAATCCTTCCTAGAAGGGATATCTTTAAATGTTTCCAGCTATCCAAATGTTACACGATCAAGATGTTTTTCTGACATTGCAGAGGGATTGGCTGGTGATGGCTGGAAAAGCACTTTGGTTTTCTCGATGTTCATTGAGAGGCCAAGCTTCTCATATGTTTCTGCAAAGGTGTTTAGGTAGATCTTCTGAATACGCACAGACAATGTTGTCATCAGCATATTGGGGTTCTAGAACAGAACTCCAATCTCAAGTTAACTGATGTGGAGAGCTAGTAATTTGATGCCCCAGTGTGCAAAAGACCACTACCATATCTGTGTCCATTGGCTACCAAGGTTTCTTTCCTTCCCAGAAATTTCATATGGACCATCAGCTAATAGCTCAAGAACTGGGAACATTCTACAGACCACTACTTCGAGTAACAGTCTTCTAAACCACAACCTTTTTTAGATGTCTCCTTAAAAGTAAACCTGCACTTTGAGTTAAAAGTAGTTTGTGGAGAGGGGTCAGAAATTGGGAACAAGAAATGCTAAGAAAGAGCGAAGGCAGAAAGAAATGTGAGGAGCATATGAGTATTTTTAAATTATTCTGCCTGCGATATCAGCCTAACTGAAACATTCAGTCAGCTTCTTTCTTCTTTTTTCAAAAGCAGGACAGTTTAATCTATAATCAAGTTATAGAAGATCCTTCCAACTCCTCGGTGGTGTCAGATATAATAAAAACATTTCAAAGAGAGTGGGAAAAGGAGGGTGTTGTGCAATTAGGAGTGTGATTCTAGAGATTTTCCCCCCACCATCCTCTCGTTCTTTCTCTTTCGCTCTCTTTCTTTCTGACAATGTCATACCTTGTGCCTCAGGGCTCTCACCATATGTAGAAATCACTCCACTCTCAGGCCATCATTGCACAATGATCAAAATCCATGGAAGATTTTATCCTTCAGGAAATGTAATAGCCGGGAACAGTCTAAACTAGCTGCAGATTTTATAGGTATACACAAGAAAGAGAGGGAGAAAAAGCGGTGTTTTCTTTTTTAATGGAGACCAAGAGCGAATATAAATATAAATGTATGTCTTGTTCCCTATGATCCCAAGCCTGAATTTGATGGAATGGGGAATAATGGGTTAGAATATGTTGAAAGAAAACAGAGATGCTTCATGCCTCCTGCACTCCATTTCTCTCTTGGAAACACTGCCAGTCTGTCCCCTCTCACACTTCTATTTTATTTTATTTAAATGCTGTGAGGAAGAAAAAGTCAACTTGTGTTGTTGAAGGCTTTCATGGCCAGAATCACTGGGTTGCTATAAGTATTTTGGGCTGCATAGCCATGTAGAAGCATTCTCTCCTGATGTTTCGCCTATGGCAAGCATCCTCAGACATTGTGAGGTCTGTTGGAAACTAGGAAAATGGGGTTTATATATCTGTGGAATGTCCAGGGTGGGAGAAAGAACTCTTGTCTGTTGGAGGTAGGTGTGAATGTTTCAGTTGTCCACCTTGATTGGCATTTAATGGCCTAGGAGTTTTCAAGGTCTGGCTTCTTACTGCCTGGGAGCATCCTTTGTTGAGAGGTGATTAACTGTCCCTGATTGTCTGGAGCTCCCCCGTCTTTATTTATTATGATTTTAGAGTTTTTTAATACTGGTAGCCAGATTTTGTTCATTTTCATTGTTTCTTTCTTTCTGTTGAAATTGTCACATGCTTGTGGATTTCAATGGCTTCTCTGTGTAGTCTGAAATGGTAGTTTGGCGCTGCGTTTGGTGGTCCCTATGTAAATCTATGCAGTCAGTGGTTCCCTTGATTGTATGGCAGGAACACTTTTCCTCTGGGTGGATACTTCAAGAAAACCACTGACTGCATAGGAAGCTGATGACGAAACACAACGTACAAACAATCTACAGACTCACTAAGAAAATCCAACATTCAGCAAAGGACAAGATGGATCCTCTCACCTCTGCAGAAGTTTACCGTATGCTATGCAGCTGTGGACAAGTCTACATAGGGACCACCAAACACAGCATTGCCCAAACAAGAATCAAGCAACATAAAAGGCACTGCAGACTATTTCAACCAGAGAAGTCAGCCATAGCAGAGCATCTGATGAATCGACCTGGACATAGCATACTGTTTGAGAACACAGAAATGCTGGACCACTCTAACAATTGCCATGTCAGACCACACAGAGAAGTCACTGAACTCCACAAGCATGTGACAATTTCAACAGAAAGGAGGAAACCATGAAAATGAACAAAATCTGGATACCAGTATTAAAAAATTCTAAAATCATAACAGTAAATTGTAAGAAGCCAGACAATGAAACTGCCAGGCCATTAAATGCTGATCAAGGTGACCAATTGAAACATTCACACCTACCTCCAACAGATAAGAGTTCTTTATCCCACCCTGGACATTCCACAGAGATATAATCCGCGTTTCACAACCTCTGAGGATGCCTGCCATAGATGCAGACAAAACGTCAGGAGGGAATGCTTCTGGAACATGGCCATACAGCCCAAAAAACTTACAGCAACCCAAAAGTCAACTTGTCTCCAAATGGAAAAAGGGTTGAGCATACTCCGTGAAAACATAGTGTGCATCACTATGTAGCAAATAGTGAAATGAAGCCTCAGTAGATTGATTGAATGTCTTTCAATCAATCAATTCCATCAGGCAAACTACATGGATATTTTAGTATCTTTATAATCAAACACAAGAATGTTGGATTATTGATGGTGTTCTTTGACTATTTATAATTATTTTCTCAAGATTCAGAGATAATTTCAAATTTTACAAGCCTAGTACCCAAATGATTCTTGTACTGGCAATGTGATTATGATGATCCCCTTATCCCATCCATTTTGAATGGGATAGAATGGGATGTACTGAATGCCAACAAAGCTGGTAATTATTTTTGTTTTGTGCGGGATGCAATACAAGAGCTCTACAAAACAGTCAGGAAGGAAGAAGCACGAAGGGCAAAGAAGATCATACATTTTAGTTGACCAATTTACTGGAGAAAATAGAAAAGGCGGGTCATCAGAGCCAGGTAGTACGTTCAGAAAAGGTCAAGAGAGAAGTCTTCTTTACGTAGAGAGCATCTGTTCCAGCCCACAGTCATTTTCTTGTGGTCATTAAAAGGAAAGATTACTGCACTCTCAAGTACGTGAAGCAAATCCCTGAAAGAAATTCACCATCTGGAATCTACGAAAATGGGAGGGGTGTGTGTGCATCTTCTGTCAAACTGGCATTGCAATCTCACAAAAACAAAAACCAGAAGCTTGGAAAAAGAAGTTCAATTGCCATGGCGCATTCCCCAGTTCATCCTTGATTCAGTGATGCATGCCCTGGCAATTTCCTCTTGTATTGCTGTCTTATGATACATAAGACAGCATGATACATAAGACAGCAATTTTAACTGGTATAGAAATTTTAACTGGTATTGAATATGGCAGTAAGACCGCTAGCTGCAGCTGGAAAATTAAAACTATTTACAAGAACTTAATAAAACAACACAATCACCCCCCAAAAGCTTAAAGAAGCAATAGAATAAAACTACCAGCTCCCAGAAATGCTAAAGTCTAAGAAGTACAAGTGAAGAACTAAAAACTTTAGAGAATTTGGGTCTTTCTTTGATATCATAATACAGGTAACAAAATAATCTCTCAGTGGGTTAAAGTGCTGAGCTGCTGAACTTGCTGACCGAAAGGTCACAGGTTCGAATCCAGGGAGCGGCGTGAGCTCCTGCTTCTGCCAGCCTAGCAGTTTGAAAACATGCAAATGTGAAGAGATCAATAAGTACTGCTCCAGTGGGAAGGTAACAGAACCCATGCTGGGCACATGATCTTGGAAGTGTCTACGGACAATGCTGGCTTTTCGACTTAGAAATGGAAATGAGCACCACCTCCCAGAGTCAGACACGACTGGCCTTAATGTCAGGGGAAAACCTTTACCTTAGGGATAATAGTCCACTGTCACTACCAAAAAAGGTGTTCTCCTTAGCAACCACTCACTTTAGGGATGTTCTCACTGGACCTAGTCTGTTTATTGGGCCTATTAACTTTTCAGGACCTTTATGGGTTGAACCCTTAGAACCAGAAGCATAAATTTATTCCAAACTAGCTGTCCCCTGCCACGTTTTGCTGTGGCCCAGTCTGTGTATATGTGTTTTGTGTGTGTATGCATGTGTCTATATGTGGTTTTGTGCATGTGTTGTCATGTATTTTTGGTTTTTGGCTTTTTAAGTCTCTTCCACTGTGTTTTTATGAGTGATGGTCACTTGTTGGCCTGATAGGTGTATTGTGTCCAAATTTGGTGTCAATTCGTCCAGTGGTTTTTGAGTTATGTTCACCCCACAAATGAACATTACATTTTTATTTATATAGGTGTGGTACACAGATCCCAAAGACTTGATCTAAGCAAGGTATATGTAGGTATAGATTTCATGACCATTTTTTCAGGCTGACCTGTAAATGAGCAATTAACCATCCAAAAAAAAGGTACAATCTTCTTCTCAACCTTATATATCTACAAGGACACAAGTCTGCAGTTTAGAGGTCCTCCTGGATTAAGCACAGACCCTGGAAGCTCAGGTGTCAGTGGTGCCCGGGAGGAATTTCGCACAATTAAAACTTTTGTACCAACTGCACCCATATCTCGAAAAACCAGATCTGACCACGGTGGTCCGTGCTTTAGTTACATCTCATATGGATTACTGCAATGTACACTACGTGGGGCTGCATCTGAAGATGGCTTGGAAGCTTCAATTAGAACAAAGATCTGCAGCCAGGCTACTGACAGGAGTGAGATATAGAGAACGTACCACCCCTATTAAAGCAGCTTCACTGGCTGCCTATATGTTTCTGGGTCCAATTCAGAGTGCAGGTAATTACCTCCAAAGACCTACATGGTTTGGGTGCAGTGTATTTACATGACCACATCTTCCCCTATGAACTTGTTTGGGGCTTAAGATCCGCCGAGGAGGCTCTCCTCACAGCCCCACCTCAGTCACAAACGCGGATGGTGGTGACAAGGGAGAGGGCTTTCCCAGTAGTGGCCCCCCAGCTTTGTAATGCACTCCCCAGAGAGATTAGGTAAGCACCCACACTCATGTCCTTTAAGAAGGAATTGAAAACTTGGCTTTTTAAAACAAGCCTTTGATAATGGAAAAATGTAAGAATTCTTAATAACCACCAAACAGATTATATGGCTTATCTTTATTAGTGCAATGGTTCAAACCCTAAATGTTGTTCAAATTGTTTTATATAATAATTATTTATTGTTGCATTGGTTGTATTGTGTTATTTTATGATTGTCAAGAGGGAAAAAACAGATCAGGAGTTCTTAAATGCTGTTCCATGTGGTCCTGTTTTCAAATGGTACCATCACCAACACACCCTACATTTGCTGAACCCCTAGAGTAAAACCGACCTCTCCCCACTCCTCCATCTCATACCTTGCGATTAAATATACAGGTAGAACTGTATGAGCAGAGATCCTAATAGTTTAGGCATCAGAATAACTACACTGGCCAAAGGTTAGGGGAGAAGGAGAAAGAGTATAGCAAAGGTGATGGCCAATCAGCTCTGTTTCCCAAATGCAAGACTTCCAAGAGGTCAATGGAGCAACATTATTATAAGAGATGTGGCTTTGAAAGTTGTTTGAATCATGTGCCACATTATGGAACTCAGTTTGCACTGGGCATGGCTATGTTGGCAGGAGCAAAAGGCACAGATACAAAGAAATTCAAAGCATAACAAAGAGGGCTGTCACACTAGCATACCGCCCCAATAGGATCCCAGCCAAGGTTCCCTCGCTGGTTAATAGCACATCCAGAAATGAGCTGATTTGCTTTAAGAAATCGATGCAGATGGAGAAATGGCTTAACCTCTTCTCTTTGCGCCATGTCTCTAAGCCAATCAAGGCCCACCGGGGTTCTTTTAGTAGCAATGGCCACACAACAGCAACCAAGTCGAAAAATTCAATCTGACTTTGACCCTGAAAAAAATCCAACTTTCTTCCAGTGCCATCAGGAAGATAGATATGAACATGATGAAGGATTTCAATCTGCAAGTTTAAACCAATTTTCAAGCCCCCCCCCCCTCCCCAATCTCTTGTGACCTGCCTTGGCAGGTATTCAAAAGGTAACTATTGCCATGGGAACAGATGGTGATCAAGCAGACAATTGGCAGCATTCTTGAAAACCACACTGAGAGGGTGTTGAGCAGAAGTCTGGTCAGGCATCCAAAATCAGCAAGGATACACAAGCGGATGCCAAAATGCTCTCTGTTACAACAGACAAAATGCTGCAAGTAGGACAAACAGGTAGCTCTGGGAGCTAAACGGCAGGTGTTCAGTGCTGTGTCACTCCCTGCAAATCTAACTTTAAGGAAGTGATAGGACTTATCAGTGAGCAGGAATCATCTGCTATCCTTCTCTAGTTCCTTTGAGTGTAACTGAAATTCACTTATAACCAACATACTGCTGTGAGCAATTCTTGTCATGCAAAACATTTTGTCCTGAATTCTGGTGGGCAATGAAGACCCATTCATTTTATAAAACCACTCCTGGTGGAAACAAAAACTGCTACAGCTGGATTATCAATGTAGACCAAACTAGCTGCTCATACTTTTGGGTTTTCCATTTTATTTATTTATTATTCAAACTTATATGCCGCCACTCCCCTAGGGCTCGGAGCAGCTTACAAGAACAGACTAAAATCTAAAACAATTTAAACAACAGGAATATCAAAGATCAAAAGCTTGTCATAGTCTGCCATGAGGTGTACCTTTAGTTTTCAATTTATCACTATGCTCTTGGACTCACATCACAACCAAAGTGCTAAAGGAGGAAGCTTACACCAGTTTTTCCTCTGCACAACTTTCCTAATTAAAATTGTCCTGTGATGGAAACACATGCAGGCATCAGGTGCACAATTATATGATAATAGATTATTTTGGCTAGGTCTCAAAATAACCAGGACTTTTCATGCACAACATCTACATGGGTGGATTTCTTAAAAAATGAAACCTTTATTAGTATGGCGATGGCAAGGACGAGGACAACAACACTGCTTTTAAATAAATAAATAAATAAATAAATAATAAGAAAGGACAACCCAAACAATTACCGTCCAGTCAGCCTCATGTCGATACCAGGCAAGATTCTGGAAAGAATAATTAAGGAAATGGTCTGCAAACACTTAGAAACGAATGCAGCCATCGCTAATAGACAACATGGATTTATAAAAACAAGTCATGCCAGACGAATCTGATCTCTTTTTTCAATAGTTACAATCAGTTAGGTCTTCCTTCGACAAGGTCCCCCATGACCTTATGGCAAAAAGTTAGTCAAATGTGGGCTAGGGAAAACTACAGTTAGGTAGATCTGTAATTGGTTCAGTGAATGGACCCAGAGGGTGCTCACCAATGCGTCCTCTTCTGCCTGGAAAGAAGTGACGAGCGGAGTGCCGCAGGGTTCTGTCCTGGACCCGATCCTGTTCAACATCTTTATTCATGACTTAGATGAAGGGTTAGAGTTTGCAGACAACACCATATTGGGAGGGATAGCCAATACCCCAGAAGACAGGAACAGAATGCAAACAATCTTAACAGATTAGAGAGATGGGCCAAAACTAACAAAATGAAGTTCAACAGGGACAAATGCAAGATACTCCATTTATGCAGAAAAAATGAAATACAAAGATACACAATGGGGAATTCCTGGCTCGACAGCAGTACGTGTGAAAAAGATCTTGACAAGCTGGAATGTGTCCAGAGGAGAGTGCCTAAAATGATCAAGAGTCTGGAGAACAAGCTCTATGAAGAGCAGCTTAAAGAGTTGGGAATGTTTATCCTGAAGGAGAGAAGGCTGAGAGGAGACATGATAGCTATGAATAAATATGTGAGGGGAAGTCAGTATGTGAGGAGAAGGAGCAGGCTTGTTTCCGCTGGTTTGGAGACTAGGATGTGGAACAAAGGCTTCAAACTACAGAAAAGGAGATTCCACCTGATCATTAGGAAGAACTTCCTAATTGTGAGAGCTGTTCAGCAGGAGAACTCTCTGCCCTGGAGGCTTTTAAGCAGAGGACTCTCTGCTCTTTGGAGGTTTTTAAACAGAGGCTGGATGGGCATCTGTTGGGAGTGCTTTGAATGTGATTTTCCTGCTTCCTGGCAGAGGGTTGGATTACATGGCCCACGAGGCCTCTTCCAACTCTATGATTCTATGATGTCAGGGGTGATTTGAATGCAATATTCCTGCTTCTTGGCAGGGGATTGGACTGGATGGCCCATGAGGTCTCTTCCAACTCTTTGATTCTATGATTCTATGATTCTATGTATGGCCCTAATGGCTTAAAACAGGAAAACAGCAAAAATCAGATCCCCCAGCATATCATATGATTCTATATAGATTCAGCTACAATTTGTAAATGAATTTGCCTTCTTGATGTTGCTGCAGTCCTTACTCTTTGCAAGACATTCCATTCACACTGGATGTGGTCAGAACAGCAAGAATGAAAAACTTGGAAACTTTGCTTTAGGTGGGCTTTTATGAGGACTAGAATATATAGTGATCATTGCAGAAACCAGAGGCCTGAATCAAGCTGTTTACCAAAGCCAGGCTGGATGCAGTAATATTCATTAGGGGATGCTGGGCATGAACAGCTGCTCTCAATCAGACAGTGATGTAACCCTCCCTATTGTCAGCAGAAATTCCCCCACACGCCTCCAGCGCTCTCTGCTCTTTGAAAGGCAACAATGTGCTTCTTTCACATCAGCATTCATCGCTGCCACTTAATGGATGGGAATCTCATGCCTCTGCTAGATTTTGCAGCCACTTGTTTTAATGCACTGAGGGCAATAGATATACATGTCCACATGTTGCTGAAGAGACTGCGGGAAAACCTGAGATTTCCTAGTACACAATGGGAATTGGAAACTGGATTGCCACTTCTCAGCTGTTACATAGTTAAGGAGAGGCATAACATTCCTGGAAGAAAAGCAATAGTTGGGAAATGATTAACCTCCTCCCCGTCTACTATTTTCCCACCTTAAACTAAATTTGGTTATCAAATGCATATCTGCTGACCTGGGGGGAGGGATACGTGGTGGATGGATCAAGCCCCAGTTCCTACTTGCCACTCCTCCAGTCCTATAACTGCTCCCACTTCCACCACTTTGTACCAAAAGAGGAGGAATCTTACTCAGGTCAAGCATCAATCATTAAAGCAAGGACTCCAGCCAGATCTGTTGCTTTAGGACCCGTTGAAACAGGTGAGTAAGGGGAGATATAAATAAATTAAGTATTGTGTGGATGAAACAGATAGTTGTCATGTGCCTTCAGATTGTTTCCAACCTACAACAATCCTAAGGAGAACTTATCACAGGTTCTCTTCCTCTGAGTCTGTCAGAGTGGCATTTGCCCAAGGTCATCTACTTAGTCTCATATCTGAGCAAGGATCTGAACCTTGGCTATCGGAGTCGTAGTCCAACATTCATACTACTACACCAGTGGTTCTCAACCTTCCTAATGCTGCAACCCCTTAATATAGTTCCTCATGTTGTGGTGACCCCCAACCATAAAAATAGTTTTGTTGTTACTTCATAACTGTAATTTTGCTACTGTTATGAATCATAATGTAAATATCTGATATGCAGGATGTATTTTCTTTCAATAGACCAAATTTGGCACAAATACCCGATATGCCCACATTTGAATACTGCTGGGGTTGGGCAGGGATTGATATTGTCATTTGGGAGTTGTAGTTGCTGGGATTTATAGTTACTCTACAGTCAAAGAGCATTCTGAACTCCACCAACGATGGAATTGAACCAAACTTGGCACACAGAACTCCTATTACCAACAAAAATTACTAGAAGAGTTTGGTGGACATTGACCTAGAGTTATGAAGTTTTAGTTCACCTATATCCAGAGAGCACTGTAGACTCAAACTATGATGGATCTGGACCAAACTTGGCACGAATACTCAAAATTCCCAAATGTGAACACTGATGGAGTTTAGGGAAAATAGACCTTGAGATTTGGGAGTTGTAGTTGCTGGGGTTTATAGTTTATCAACAATAAAAGAGCATTCTGAACCTCACCAATGATAGAATTGGGCCAAACTTCCCACACAGAATCCCCATAACCAACAGAAAATACTGTTCTTTCTGATGGTCTTTGGTGACCCCTCTGACACCCCCTCATGACCCCCCCTGGGGTCCCGATTCCCAGGTTGAGAAACTGCACTATACTATAGTGGTTCCCACTAAGTAAAACATAGAAAGAATAATACTAGACTGCAGGGTCATTCTGAAGCTTAACCGCAAAAGATTACATACAGAGAACCAATGTGGCATGCTGGTTTGAGTGCTAGACTCCAGGAAACCTGAGTTCAAAGCCTTGCTTGGCTATGGAAACCTACTTAGTGACTTTGGACAAGTTGCACTTTCTCACCCTCAGAGAAAAGCAAAATTCTGCACAAATCTGTCCAATACACTTGACCAGTGTGTTCTCACAGAATGTAGAATTGGCTGCCAATATGACAATTTAAAAGAAAGGTTTTGTGGAAATTTGGGTCACAGGCTACTCAAGATAACTATTTAGCATCTCCGGTATCTAAGAAACTATACTATGTGTATTAGTTACTGGGGAGTGTGAGATGCAGGATGCAGTTGCACTCCTGTCAAAACTGATGAGAGGTGACTAATTAGCTCCTGTGTAAACAGAATGCTGGACTAGGTCAGATCTTTTTCATATTCTAAAGATCATACCATCTGCCATAACAATGAGATAACACAATAAACTGAAGCAGATTAAATTTCCGTTAAGTATCTGGTTAGCCACTTCAGGAAGGGCATGCAGATATACTGTGGTCTGATCCAGTACAGCTCTTTTTGTGCTCTTAGCTTTTACTCAAAGTACTGCTCCTCAAAAAGATGCAGTCCACAAGTTGGTCCTGGGCCTGATGTACTGATATCTTTTTAGGAAATTATGCAAAAATGATAATAATATGGCATTCAAAGAGTATTAGTCACTGTTAGTCAGATACTTTATTTTGAGAAGCAGTGTTTTCCAGCACAGTACAATAGGCGCTGTGATCCTTAGTTTCACTGATCTACGTCTGAAAAAAAGGTCTTCTCCAGGCATTTTCTAGGTCCTCCAGTGCAACTCTGTGGGATTCTTAGACCAGAAGTCTTTCATTTCAATAGGAGTTGCTATTATCTGCAGTTTTGCATATTCACACAAGTCTGGGAATATATCTTTATCCAGACTGAAAGAATGATTTCCCATACATCTCCCCTCTCTCCCTTTCTAACAACTTTGGAAACATTTTTTTCTGAAGTATAGTTAATATGTAGTTTTTATAACATAACAGAAATGTTGTGAACAGTAGCAACAAAAAACCTGATGCTACCCTCATATCGCTAGCCAATCTTCCCTCTGCTAAACAGTCAATAAGAGTGCTAATGGAAAGAGTTGAAGGCAAAACAAATCTGCCACTTTTGATCAATCATACACCCCTGTGTCATCAATACCCTTCTTGTTGGCCTTTCGGAGAGGCCTGAAAACATGGCTCTTCGAGCAGGCCTTCAACTGAGAGTATCTTGAATGACACTGGAATGGACTAGGATTATGAAATTGGCTATGACCCCAGGACTCGACGAAGCGGATTTTTTAGTATAAGTATATGTCACGTTGTATTGTCTGGTTTGTATTGTCTAGATTTATTGTATGCTGTCTTTTTGTTGTTGTTCACCGCCCCGAGTCGCCCTCGGGCTGAGAGGGGCGGTCAATAAATGCAAAAAATAAATAAATAAATAAATAAATATTGTTGTGACAAAATTGCCTTCGGTTATTTAGGATGCAAAACTGATAAGAAAGCATACCTGCATACTAATGACCAGTACGACACAAATTTAATAAAGGTTTTGGGAGGAATAAGTATATGAACTAGCTTGTCTTTTGGCCTTGGCATCATAATTTTGCAGAGGGAAAGAGGGTAACTAAATGCCACAAACCATTTAAGCCCATTTAAGCACTAAGACCAATTGAAAGGTAGCTCAGTCAATTGCTAAGGTGAGCTTGATGTGCAGTCACTATATTTTACAATGGGTTTCCTTCCAGACCAATACAGGAAGAGTTCGTAACACTGCAAGCTATGCCTCAGAAGCAAAGATCAAGGCTTTTATTCATTCATTCCAATATTTAGCAAACGAGATGCTAGTCTATGATACACTGAGACAAAGGCGACTGGTCCCTCACAAAAGACAGCTCAAGACACATTGCTTTCTGTGATCTGTAAAATCAAACCATCCTGCTTTTCTCTTCTGCCCTGAAAGCAGCACAACCCACTCCATCAGTTTCAGTGGGACCAACTGCAATGTGTTCCTCCTTTGCAATGAAAACTTTGAAAAACTAATCTTAAAAAAAGATTATCACCAGAATGCTGCTGGTATCTTAAGTACGCAAAAGTTACCATACAGAAAGTTGGGATATTTTTGTCCAATGCTGTTCAAATGTGTGGAAGCAGAGATATCCATGTTATGCCAATGTGCACAGTTGAAGGATCAGGACATCTATAGGGGATATCAAGATGCTTTTTACAAAGCGACTGTCCTTCCAAATCCATAGTATGCCTGCGAAAATGGACCATCTACAAAAATTACTCCTGACTTCTGGAAAGATTCCAGAAGCATTGTTGCCCTTGAAAAATTCTGCTAATCTCTTGGGAAGACAGGCAGAGAAACATCAGAAGCAAAAACCACTGAAGCTATGATTCTCTGCTATCAGCTTCACTGGACTGGCCATGTTGTCCAAATGTCTGCACATCGTCTCTCAACTTAAGAATGGAGAACAGAATGTCAGTAGACAACAAAAGAGATTTAAAGATAGGCCTAAACCTAACATTAAAAAATGCTGTAGAAACAGAGAACTGGGAAGCCCCGGCACTCAAACATTGCAGCTGGAGGTCAGCTGTTACCAACAATACTATGGATTTTAAAGAGATACGAATGCAGTGCAAAAGAGTGAAATGTGCCAAGAGGAAGGCATGTCAAGCAAACCTTTGTAGTGACAGTCTTCCACCTGGAAATCTAAGTCCTCAATGTGAAAGACCATGTGGATCCAGAATAGTGTTCACATTCATTTACGGATTCACTGCCAAGACTGTACCTCTGAAAGGCAATCAAATTTGGTCACAAGAGACTCATTGGTGATTATTGTCCATGTGCATCCAATTGCCTCCCTCCCCCCTCAATATCTTCCCTTTCTCGTAGCACTTATTAACACCATGGCTCAAAAACAAACAATGATTCAGTTTTAAAACACATGTTAACATCAATAATAAAATGTAAAAATCAATTACAATATATTATCTCCCAACACAAGAACTGAAGAGCCAGTGACACATCTTCTCTCTGTTTGTTGGGAATAGCTGGTTGGGAAAACAGAAGAAGAAAAAAAACCTATGTCTTAGAAGGGCAACTTTGAAGGAACTAGGCAAGATCCTCAAGCATAAAGATATATCACTAGATACCAAAGTCAGGGTCACTGACAACCAGGACCCGCATAGTTAAAGCAATGGTATTCCCTGTAGTCACCTACTATGTGAGAGCAGGACCATAGGGAAGGCTGAGCGAAGGAAGATAGATGCTTTTGAACTGTGGTGCTGGAGGAAAGTTCTGAGAGTGCCTTGGACTATGAGAAGATCCAACCAGTTCATACTTCAGGAAATAAAGCCCGACTGTTCATTGGAGGAAATGATATTAGAGGTCAAGATGAAGTATTTTGGTCACATCATGAGAAGAAAGGAAAGCTTAGAGAAGACGACTGTGCTGGGGAAAATGAAAGGAAAAAGGAAGAGGGGCCGACCAAGGGCAGGATGGATGGATGGCATTCTTGAAGTGACTGGCTTGACCTTGAAGGAGCTGAGGGTGGTGACGGCTGACAGGGAGCTCTGGCGTGGGCTGGTCCATGAGGTCACGAAGAGTCGGAAGCAACTGAACAAATGAACAGCATCACCACCACCAATGTCAGGCTTGTTCATGCCTTTATATTTCCAATTTCTTTGTATAGTTGTGAAAGCTGGACAGTAAAGAAAGATGATAGGAAAAGATATGCCGGATATGACAGTTTACTGATTTTATGTTTTGTAAGACAATCTGAGGATTTTAAAAATTCATATAGGTGAGATATGCCTTTTCCATTCAGAGCACCAGGACATTAACTGCCTATTTTGTGGGTTCAAGTGTATGCACCGAAAACTGGGCAGCTGGGACAGATTAGGGGCTAAGATGGTCTGCCCCAGAGGCTTATGGATGCAGATGGATTCCTGAAGGCTCTTGGGAGATTTCCTGTCAAAATTTGGCCAAGCTCTTCCATTTTCCTTTATGTACACCAGAATGTTAAGCATCTATTCTCTAGCTCAGTGGTTCTCAAGCTGTTGGTCCCCGGGTATTTTGGCCTACAACTCCCAGAGATCTCAGCCAGTTTACCAGCTGTTAGGATTTCTGGGAGTTGAAGGCCAAAACATCTGGGGACCCACTACAGCTCCCTCCCCCACTTTTGTCATTACCTCAAAGTTCAACTTGCTCTTGGTCTTAGTTATGTATCCTACCACCCTAGCAGGGTCTACATCCAATCCACAATATGAGATGGCACCTCTGCTTTTTTTTTCACTGATGAATCATGTTTCACCCCTGATTCTACCTAGTAAGAAAAAAGAAAAGAAAAAGGCAATACTGTCAAACGTGATTTGTTACCCATTCTCTAAAACTCCTCTTTTTTTCTTAACTTTTTTATCTCTGAGTAAAGAAAGATATCCGTTCTATCCTGACAGCACTCCTAATAGTCTCCTGTCACTGTACTAGATTATAATGCAGTTTAACCAATTCTGCAACTTATCCAAATTCAGATGTGAGAAAATGAGTATGATTTTAATTTATTCAGTATATATGATCTACTGCTCCTCCTTTCTCAACTAACTATCTTTGCTTCTCATTCAGAATAAAAATATTCAACAGCACTAGTCTGCGAACACAATGCCAGAGGCTTTGGAAGATCAGTTCCTTGTTAATTCAGCTGCAGGCAATGGAGGACACACATTAGCTCCATTCAAGGTCATTCACATGAGTCAGCTCAACTATCTTTAGCAGCTTCAATAAGGCAAGTGAGCATTAACTCGAAGACCAAACACCTCCCATTATAGCCAGCAGTTCTTTCTCACTTTAGTGGAAAACATCTGAAGGGAAACTGAAGGGCGAACACTCTGAAATTCAAAGCAATGGGACTTCCCCACCAAAGATGATTAAAACAGATAATCCAATGGAAAACCTATTTTTCAATTAGTAACTTTCCTATAAAAAACTGGTGAGCAAATTTAATTATAGTTCAACAGTACTTTTGACTGGGCACGTTGCTTTAAAAACCTCCCCTTCTTTCTATTTGATAAAAAAAAAAATACCCTCTAAGAAATTCTGAAGTGGCAGTCTGCAATCCTCCTCCCCAACCCAATGTGTTGGGGATTGAGGTTGTCTTTGTGCCACATTATTATTGTACTTGCGTCGTTTCCTGGAAACTTCCTGGAGACTGGAAAATTATGGCTTGGATCATCACTTCTCCCCAGTTTCACAGGAATGAGTATCAGATGAGAGTTGAATGAAAAGTAGCGCCTCCACCTTCGTTACTTGGGTTTGGATGGGAATATTTTAATAAATCAAACACAGAAATAATCCTTAGAATGTGCTCTTTAACTACCACTATTCACTTTTCCACATAATCACCAGACAATTGGATACATTTCTGCCAACAATGAACAAGTTTTCTGAAGCCGTCACAGAAGAAGTTGACACTGTTTCCACAACCAGCATCTCACAGTTCTCTCAATGTCTTCATCTGAAGCAAAGTGATGTCCCCACAGATCTTCTTTCATTATCGGGAAGTCATTATATGGAAGTCAGACAGTGCTAAATCTGGACTGTATGGAGGATGCCATACGGTGGTGAGATCCAGTCTCTGAAGTTCTGCTGTGGTGGCATGTGAAGTGTGTGGTCTGGGGAAGGAAAACATTTCCCTTTTCTTTTCGGACCCTTGTTAGCCATCGTTTCAAAGTTCGCAGCGCTGTGATGTAACACTCTGAATTTTTGCTGTTCCATGTTCAAGGAAATCAACATGGATAACATCATCTGCATCCCAGAACACTGTTGCCATGATTTTTCCAGCTGAGGGCTGTATCTTGAATTTCTTTTTCTGGGATGAGTCTTTGTGTCGATATTCCATAGACTGACGCTTCGTCTCCAGGTTGTAATGGTGTACCCACATTTCGTCTCCTGTCACAACTGAATGGAGAAAGGCGTCACCTTCATTTTCGTAACACAAGAGGAGTTGCTGGCAAATTTCAAGTCTGTGCACTTTCATTTCAGGCATCAGCATCCTGGGTACCCATCATGCACAGATCTTCCGATAGCCAAGCAACGTATGACCCACACGTTCTTGTGAAATGCCAATTACGCTTGAAATTTCTTTCTGAGTAATACGACGATCATCTTGAATCAATCTGTCAGCCTTTTCCTTGTGAAACTCGGTTGTTGCTGTCACAGGACGTCCAACTCTTTGTTTGTCACGCAAATCAGATGCTCTCACCTCAACATCTTTAAACTTACTCGTCCAACGACGCACAGTACTCACATCAACACAATCATCATAAACAGCTTGCATTCTCTAATGAATCTCCTTTGGGGTGATACCTTCTGCTGTCAAGAATTCAATGATTGCACATTGCTTAAGTCGCATTGACCGACGGTCTGCGCAGGGTTCCATACTTTGCACTTTAACAACGCAACTGTTCAATGCTAAGGCTTCCTGCCAAAATTGAACTGTAGAGGAGAGTCTACTGAACAAGCCAGTGTCTGCCGCATACCAGTACTGCCATCTGTTGAGGAGTTACAAAGGTGGAGATATTACTTTTCATTCAACCCTCGTATTTGTATACACTGGCTATGTCTATTTCTTTTTGTGAAATTTGCAGGAGACTAGAAGCTGATGATTTGCAGACAAGTTTTGGTCCTGGGAGCACCAATTTGAACATCACTGCTTCAATGGACATTTTGCCCAGATTTTAAAAAAAATAATTAACAAATTTAGGAAGACATGGAGTGACTTAAAACAGTGCAAAAAAAACCCATACTAAATAAAGAATGGAAGCCAAATGTCCTATTTTTACTATTCCTACACCACCTAGGCAATGCCAATAAGGCATCATATAGTTCACATAATATGTGCTGGGATTCAATTTTACAAGGTGCGTGGAGGTGAGAGAGACACACTCTCTCATATTCTCTCTCACCTCCACACACCTTGTGAGAGAGAGAGAGAAAGAGAGAGAGAGAATAGCCCATCTTCCTTTTTCCAAGTAGTTCATTGGATTTCTGGTAATGGTACTTTTAGAAAGGAGTGTGAAGAAAGATTTAACCAGAGTAATAACAGCTGCCGAGATAGTAACCATTTCACTTTGCTTATCTATCCTTGAACTATTTTTTTCAGAAAGTTGACTTTGAGCTGAATCGCATCTTATTCCCACCTTGGAGAGTCACATACCCAAGATGATTTCCCAACCTCCAACACAAAAACCCATTCTATAAGGTAAAGCCATTTACATTATGTTTTCCTAAGTCTGCCAGGAGTTGTCATTAGCTCTGCAGGACAAGAAGGAAAAGCCCAAAATGTATCCAGTGCTGACTCAGTCTTACTGGAGAGCTGGTTTTCTGGATGCAGATGTACAGCAGAAAGGAAGGTGTATATTAAGATATGTGGAAATCCCTCCAGAGCCAAATACTAACAAATTACAACAAATGTAATTGCACAGTACAGAGGAACTGGAACTAGTAGTCTCTGTGTCCCTCTTTCAATTGATGTTATAAAGGACAACAGAAAATTATTGGTTATTCCAAAATTGACAGGTACATTTTCTCGGTCACATGTGTAGGCATCGGTAAGGCTACACTGGGAAGTAGCTGTTAATGCCTGGTGCTGCCCTTGTAATGCTCTTCCTGTTTAATCCAGTTCAAGAGATGGGAGAGAAACAAAGATGGGCAAAGTGGGTCAACAGAGATGGCCATAAGGATGAGCACAGTAGGGCAACCCATTTTGAGATCACTGAGATATCACCCCACTCTGAATTTATTTGGGAAAATCCCCACTTTTTTTTAGCTTGTGGGGCAATTTTAGGCTCAGGAAAAACCTTTTCAAAACCAGGTCAAATATATGGCACAGGCAGGGCAGACTGGTAAAATTATCCATATGATCTATAGTGGGCGTGATGGTATTTTGAGTTATTATTTTTTAAGTTTTTTTTTTAAAATGAACACATGTAAATTTTGTTTTAGAGCTGGGTCTCATTTCTCAATCTTATTATGTATATGCAAATATAGCAAAATCTGGAGAAAAAAACCCTCAGAAATGCAAAACATTTCTCATCTCAAGCATTTTAGATAAGGAATGTATTTATTTATTTAGAAGTTTTCTATACCTCCAAGGAGGGACTCAGGCCGGTTCACAACATGTGTTCATATACAATAATATACAAAAACAACACCATGCATCATCATTACACATTAAAATATAAGTACAATAAAAACATCATCTCAACTTTTGTGTGCAGTTTTTCCACAGAACATATTTTTTTATTTTTGAAATGGAAATATTTACCATTATTATTATACCTTTCCTGTTTTTATGTGGTCATTCAATTTAGTGTTTGGAAAAATGAACAACTGTTCTTTTATCTACCCCAATACAGGGCACTAAACTCTGCAACAACACAGTTGTATAAAAACTCCCAGAGACTCATCATCATTGGAAAATTGGAGCCCACCTACAAGAGTTGCTTCTGTCAAACTGTAGCAAAATAGATAATCTATTCCATCTGAATAAAAACTGAGTTTCGGGTCCTTTTGATCAACGGTCAGGTCAACAAGCATAATAATTATCTATGTCTCCACCCAATTTAAGTAACTTAGCTAATGGAATTTCCTACACTGAAATAGACTTTGGATTGCTGTGAGTTTTCTGAGCTATATGGCCATGTTCCAGAATCGTTCTCTCCTGACATTTCTCCTAAAATTCTGTCCCCTTTAATTCTTAAATCATATCAGGCTGTATAATATTGTAGAAAGGAGGTCAATACTTTTAAATTCCATCCAAGTCCTACTATAAGGCTGAGAATCACTAGAAGTGATACAATTAATTGGAAAGTAGTTTTTGGTTATAAGAGTTTTGAATATCAACATAGCCAATTACATGATATGCAGAATAACTGAATTAATAAGAAAATATTGTCAAGAAACCAGAGATGTCCTTGGCACTTGAAAATAAAGAAGTGCTTTAATTCATGTCCTTTATCTTCTAGGAAAAAGTCTATACAAAGGTGGTATGATACAAGTACTTAAGGTACTTTAAATTAAAAAAATGACTACCAGTTCACATATGCAATTTAAAAATACTTTCAAATATATAAAACATGTTACATAAAAACCACATATACATATACATATATATATATTCTATTTTTGAACTTTTATTAATAGATCAGTGAACTGATCTTTCCATTTTTTGTCTCACAGGAAATCACTGTCAGATTGTCGTTAAAATGTTCAAGACTAGAAATGTTCAGATTGAAACCTACACTCAGCGACCCAGTTCACTGGATAATTTGAAGTCAAATGGTTTTCTTTTCTCCCTACTTCATAGAGCTTTGTGAGGTTATAAAGGGGAAGGGAGAGACATTATGGCCTCAGTCCAACTCTTAGTTCTAACCACAGTTGAACCACTGAATCAATAGGAACTTGGCACAACAATATTTACATAAGATCTCAGCGAGCCGAAATTCTAACAGGGGCCAACAACTGGGCTTAGGTATACCACCTTGAACGACTTGGAAGAAACATAAGACACTCAGGAGAAAATGTAGTTTTAACATCCTTGTATTCCTGCAGTGCATCTTTCTATCATCTTTACCCTATGCTTCTAGCTTACAGATCTCTGGTGAACTTTTCTGTAGCATGACATTAAGTCTATTCCAATTGAAGGGGATCCAAAGGCAAATCTATCATGGGGTTTCTTGGCAAAATGTATTCAGAGGGGGTTTGCCTTTGATAAAGCAGTGTATAAACAAACAAACAAACAAACAATTCCCCTGAGTTGAGTGACCTGCCCAAGATCATCCAGTAGGTTTCCATGGCAGAATGGGTATTCAAACTAATCTCGCATTGTCTGGCACTCAAGTCAATACACCACACTGGCTCCAGAATACCATTACAACAATACTACCCAACAAGAATTATTAAGTGATCTTAAAGATCTTTAAGAATTGTCCAAGAGTGACAACTGTCCTCATTGCTGTGCTTTACACAAAATTTTGTTTTACACCAAGCTTTGCCGATGAGATGTTCCAGATTTTGGAAGCTCCTCTAAACGTGATACTTCCATGTTGCAAGAAATCCCGACTCTAGGATTGCCAAAGAGGGAGTTTTCCACTCCACACTGTCCTAAGATGTATAAGCCTATATGATAGTGGTTCACAACCTTTTTTCGCCGCTTGACCTGAGGACCACTCTCCAACATTAGTAACAAAAGGGTTGAGAATCAGTTTTTGGTCAACTGTTGATTCAATTTGGTTATTGAGGGCGCTGATTCAGAAAACTGCATTGGATAGACTACATCAGCTCTAGTTTCTGATACAGAACACATGCCATCCAGTAGTCGCCATCTCCTCACCCACAGAAAACCATATTTAATAATCTAGAGCCGATGTGGTAGTAGTAATCTTTCATGGGTAGTCAGCCTCTCCCCTCTCTCGACTTGCCCATTGCCTTTGGCGCTATAAAAGGGTTGTTGATGCACGGTTTCAAGGTAATGGTGTAGTAATGATGAGGCTGCGGACCTCATTTTCATTCATGTGGACCACAAGTTGGGAACCACTGCTATAACAGAAGCCTTGATGTTGAAGAGACTAGGTCAGTGGTTCTCAACCTGGGGTCCTCAGATGTTTTTGGCCTTTAAATCCCAGAAATCCTAACAGCTGGTAAACCGGCTAGGATTTCTGGAGCTCTAGGCCATAAACATCTGGGGACCCCAGGTTGAGAACCACTGGACTAGGTAGTGCTTGCATAGTAAGGCATGTAGTTGGTTCCACAAACTGCAGCTGCAAGAAAAATTTCAGTGTAAGCTTGGGATTAAAATTCAATTTCAAAATAAAGTATTTCCTGAAAATCCCCAGAAGGAATTTCACAACCTATAACATGAGAACGGATTCAATCTTGAATATATTCACGCAGTTACCTTTCTTTCTCTCTCTGTCTAGAACAAGACACTGCCTTATAAGAGGATCCAGTGCACTTTGCAGGCCTGCTTCATCTCTTCCTGGATTCAAAAGATTAACCCAACACATTTCTTCACTTTATTCTACTGCCGGTCTCCTCATATATCATCTCTCATTTTAAGTACTAAGAAACAGGAAGCCTTCACGTTTTATAAAGCACTGACTTGGACCGTCCTGCACATCCCACATTTTCTCTGTATAACAGATCCGACTTCACAAGCAATACAATAAAGATTTCAGTTCAAGCAAGGACTATAACAGGCAGAAATTTTACTGGATGCACCACTCCTCCTTTCAGTCAGCTTTGAAAAACATAGCTAAAAATAAGAACTGTACAAGTTTCTGTTCTAAAGAATTGCAATTCAGAAAAGCAGAAACCTTCTGAGAGGGAAGAGTCCTCATTCTTATAAAAAGGTACTCCTATGAATAGAGCTATGAGTTTGCAGACAAGACATTAATGAGAAACAATGCTTAAGTTGGACAAGTAACGTAGGAAGCATTGAAGCAGTCGATGGAAACTAAACTAGTCTGCTGAATGGAGAGAGAGACCCTTAAGAAAAACATTTTCCATGTGAAAATTAGATTTGACCTTTATCTATCAAGCAGTTTTAAACTACACCAAGTGAAAAATGTAATTAACACATTTACATAAAATTGAGCTTGAAAAACATGTTTCTGTGCATGTATTCAGATAGTCTTTAGACCTAGAGCTGATGAGCATTTTAAATACCACTTTGGTGTTTCAGTTAAAAGAACTTTTTGTTTGCTTTTTTAATGTAATGAAACTGATAATAGCATTCCATTTGTGATAAAAACAAGTTGCACTGCAATGCAATTAGCTTCTGATAATACTGGTATACTTCATACCAAGGAATTAGCTGCTAGACTTTTCCTTGGCCCATAGAATGGCATTTTAAAGTCTCCTAAACCTTTCTAAACCCACAATTAGATACTCCAAGGAATGGAACAAATATATTTCCAAAAATGCCGGTTAAGGATTAATTATTATACTGTTCAACTGCATTTAAAGCCAACAGACGATGGTGATGATCATGGTCAAATTTAACATTCTGTCATTATTCTACTATGTAACCTACAAATGAAGCATACCAGTGTATAGTCAACCCTCCACATTTGTAGGTTTGACTTTTTTTTGTAAATTTGGTTATTCAGTTTTGAATAAAATGTTAACCGATACTCTACTAGAAATTGCCCATAGCCTCACTGGAGGACCTTGAGATTCCTAGAGAGATGTTTTAAGACACTAGGTTTTAAAGGTGGGGAATTTTTATTGATTACTAGCTGAACCCACTACACGTTGCTGTGGCCAACTTTCCCTCCCTCTTTCTCTTCTTTCTTTCTCTCCTCCCCTCCCTCTTTCCTTCCTTCTTTCCCTTTTTTCTTTCTTTCTCTCCTTTCTTCTCTTCCCCTCCATCCCCCCTTCCCTTTCCCTTCCTCTTTCTCCCCTTTCTTCCTTCTCTACCTATTCTTGGACTGCAACTCCTAGCAGTCCTCCTGATCCATCGATCTACCTACCTACCTACCTACCTATCTCTATCTAATCCATCTATCTGGAAGATTGCTGGGAGTTGCAGTCCATGAATAGGAAATTGGAAATATGAAGGTATTGGGATGCTCTCAAAGAAATCCAAGAAGAAGAAAGCTTGCATCTTGGAAGCAGTGCATTTGGATCCTCCTCCTCTCCTAGGGGGAGATGCTGGGAGCTGTAGTCTGAAAGAGTGTGTAGATATCCTACTGTGTGTTTTGTTTGCCAGGGGGAGTCATTTACTGGAAAGGTAAGTTTCCAATAGGAATACACTGCTATTGTATCCCCAAGGAGCTTGAATTTCCAGAGGGGAATGCAGGTAGATCAAGGGAATACCAGGTGCTTCCCATTGGAGGATTTTGCTTTTATTTTTGGTCACAGATCAGAAATAACCCTCTGTCTCTCTCCACAGAAAAAGGGAAACGATGTCATGAAAAGGAGGAGCCTTGATCAGAGGACAGGTAGGCCTTAGGTAAGGCCATGTCTATCCAATTTGTCAATTTGGTTCTGCACTCAATCTAGCACAGGGGTCCTCAAACTAAGGCCCAGGGGCCGGATGCGGCCCTCCAAGGTCTTTTACCCGGCCCTCGCTCAGGGTCAACCTAAGTCGAAATGACTTGAAAGCACACAACAACAACAACAACAACAAACCTATCTCATCAGTCAAAAGAAGGCCCACACTTCCCATTGAAATACTAATAAGTTTATATTTGCTAAATTTGTTCTTCATTTTAATTATGGTATTAAGTGGTTTTGCGCCACAAATAAGATATGTGCAGTGTGCATAGGAATTAATTCATTTTATTTTCAAATTATAATCTGGCCCTCCAACAGTTTGAGGGGCTGTGACCTGGCTCTCTGTTTAAAAAGTTTGAGGACCCCTGATCTAGCACCTAGGACCAATTCAATTCCTGATTCCTATGATAAACCAAGATTCTCCAAAATTGCGGCCTACCAAACATGGGATTCTTGGCTGTACAGTTGCAACCTTTGATATCTGTACTAATGTAGGTGTCACTAAATGCAACATCACTTGACCTTGAAGTCTTAACTAACTGAAGCATGGGGTTAAAAGCATATTTCTCACAGTTGCTTGTTAGGCAAAGTTCTTTATCTGTCAGATAAAAAATTGCTAAATATTTCAGATATATAAAGATAAAACCACGAAGAGTATTAATCACTGCAAATTAAACAGCTAGTAAGATCTCTGCTCACGACTCCTTGATGGAGACACACTAGGGGCTTCGTTGTCAAATGAGAAGTGCAGCATGTCTTTTCCTTAATTGCACATAAATTACTATGATTATTGTATTGCTGAAGAAAAAATGCATTTATCTATTAACACCTCAAGAGGAGCATATGTGAACAAAGGGATTTCTGCACTACAACCAAGAATAATGCTGAACAAAGGAATTTATGCACGGCATATAAGATGTATTGCACTTAGAGTAATGGGGAAAAAGATCAAAAGACCTACCACAAATCTTTAATCCTGAGAAAATCAAAATAATATATGCACTTGCTCGGTTCTTAGAAGATGAAATACTGCATTTAGAAAGAGAATTTCTACATCTGCATGTACATCTGTGCCTTTATGATCAAACTAAATCATTGGTCCATCTAGTCAGTACAGTGCCTATTCAGACTCACAACAGCTATCTAAGGTCTTAACCAGAAGTTTCTACCAGTCATATTACTCTTTTCATAAACTTTTTCAAGCAAAGCTATAGCCAATCCCAAAGATATCCCAAAGATATTAAATGCAGGTAATTTTCCAATATAATAACAGAAATGTCTCTGGTGTTACAGTAAACAGTCTTTCTCTATTTCTTCAATACTGTTTTCATATCTACACAGTAGTATGTCGGAAGGCAAAAACACCAAGAAATTCAGAATATTCATGCTATTGACTTAGCATCAACGTACCAAATGAAGGCCTTGTTGAGATATTATATGGAGAAATAAGGAGGCTACTAAGGAGTCTCTCTCTCATGTTCTCATTAAACAGAACTATGATGTGGTGGGACTGATGAAAAGGCCTCCCCAAAGAGCCCTTTGCATCAGTTTGTATTGGCATCTTTTAAGTAGTCTGGAATGATATAAGGAAAGCTAAAACTCAAAATGAGCTAAGACCAGCTATACAACCAAAGAGGAACAACCCCACCCACCCCGATATATTTGAGCAAATAGAATGACAAAGGAGACAGTGGAGACTGTGCAACATGGATGGTAAAATGCTAACATATTAAATGCTAGCATATTAACATATTAAAATAAAAAGGCGGGATTATTCAATACCTATTTTGCTTCAATGTTTCTCCCCAAAAAGGGAACTGCATACTTCCATACAGCAGCAGAGATTTTAGCAAGGCATCTGAATTGCAAATCCAAGATGGATAGGGAGCTGGTCAGGAATCACCTAGCTATCTTAAACAAGTTCAAATCTTCAGGGCCAGACTAATGGAGGGAGCTTGCTAATGTGCTCTCTGAATCCCTTGCTATCATTACTGAGAAATCTCCGAGAGCAGATGAGGTGCCAGACGATTGGAGAAGAGCAAACATTGTCCTTCTCTTCAAATAAAGGCAACAACAAAAAAATCCAGGAAAATTAGGACCAGTCAGTCAAACTGCAATAGCAGGAAAAATATTAGAACAGATTATACAGGAGTCTGTCTGCAAGTATCTTGATGACAATGTGTGGTCAGTAGGAGCCAACATGTGTTTGTCAAGGACAAATTCTGCCAAACTTTCTTATCAGGTTACTAGATTAATAGACAGTGAAATGAGGCCCCTTCCAACTGTAAGATTCTATGATTTATGGAATGTGAGATTCAATTATAGCAGCAGAGAAAAAAAAAAGATTTTTTCCCCATCACATTGGCATCAGCATATGGATGCTTGAGAGTAGACTGAAGACCTTTGGCAACTGTGAATTTCTGAGTCACAACCAAACCTAAGCAAGAGAACACAAGAGTGCAAAGACAACCTGTACACTATTAGGTAAGATCTAAAACAGTGGGTGGCAGTTTGCCATCACAATCAATAGTATACACTCTTATGATACAGAGATACTCGTAGGAACACCTCAGCAAGCGAGAGTCCAAAAGTGGCAGGTTAAAACCTGAAACCTCAATCAGTGACTGAAACGGGATGAGGAATTCCTCCCTGGGCACAAAGAAAACCTGAGTGACTTGGAAGGCGCTGAAGAGACATCTCTGGCATCACGAGCTACAAAGCCAATCTTAAGAAATAGGGCTACAAAGTACAGTCCACAACATGCGAGTGTGGAGAAGAGCAAACCACAGACTACCTGTTACAATGCAGTCTGAGTCCTGCTTCATGCACAATAGAGGACCTTCTTACAGAGACTCCAGAGGCATTCCAAGTGACCAGCTACAGGTCAAAGAAAATCTAGAATAATGGCAAGTTTTTAATGTTGTTTGTGTTCTTTTTAAAATACATTATAACTGTACCGCAATTTGCTTCTCATATGATAAATAAATGCACTCTTGAATTAAGTATGAAGGGCTAGAAGGCATGATCATCAAGTTTGCAGACGACACCAAATTGGGAGGGATAGCCAATAGTCCAGAAGACAGGAGCAGAATTCAAAACGATCTTGACAGATTAGAGAGATGGGCCAAAACTAACAAAATGAAGTTCAACGTGACAAATGCAAGATACTCCACTTTGGCAGAAAAAAATGAAATGCAAAGATACAGAATGGGTGACGCCTGGCTCGAGAGCAGTACGTGTGAAAAAGATATTGGAGTCCTCGTGGACAACAAGTTAAACATGAGCCAACAATGTGATGTGGCGGCAAAAAAAGCCAATGGGATTTTGGCCTGCATCAATAGGAGCATAGTGTCTAGATCTAAGGAAGTAATGCTACCCCTCTGTTCTGCTTTGGTTAGACCACATCTGGAATATTGTGTCCAATTCTGGGCGCCACAATTCAAGAGAGATATTGACAAGCTGGAATGTGTCCAGAGGAGGGCGACTAAAATGATCCAGGGTCTGGAGAACAAGCCCTATGAGGAGCGGCTTGGGGAGCTGGGCATGTTTAGCCTGAAGAAGAGAAGGCTGAGAGGAGATATGATAGCCATGTATAAATATGTGAGAGGAAGCCACAGGGAGGAGGGAGCAAGCTTGTTTTCTGCTTCCTTGGAGACTAGGACGCGGAACAATGGCTTCAAACTACAAGAGAGGAGATTCCATCTGAACATGAAGAAGAACTTCCTGACTGTGAGAGCCATTCAGCAGTGGAACTCTCTGCCCCGGAGTGTGGTGGAGGCTCCTTCTTTGGAAGCTTTTAAGCAGAGGCTGGATGGCCATTTGTCAGGGGTGATTTGAATGCAATATTCCTGCTTCTTGGCAGGGGGTTGGACTGGATGGCCCATGAGGTCTCTTCCAACTCTTTGATTCTATGATTCTATGATTCTAAGTACACATACAGCAAACATGCACTTAGGAAAAAAATAGCAGCAATGAATATGAAACATACACCCTTCCAAACACACATACAAGCCATCCATAGAATAGATATGTTGCATGCAAAATGGAACTCACTGCATGATATTTTAGTGCGCATAGCAGAAACCGACTTTTAAAAAAGGACTTGATATAAAAATGGGAGTGCATATCTATGACTACCTCTAATAAAGCAACAGCCACTGATGTTGCTATATAGCAGTCACTCCCTTTCCATGTGTGACACAGCTGCATACAGTGCATGTGGTTTATCTGTGGCGGCTGACATCTCATTACACAGGAACTGGTAGGTGTCACCACAGCCCTGGGACCCCGAGACTGGCACAAATCCTGCGCTGGCAGGGGCTTCTGTACCCCTACAGCTACAGCTGTCACTTTGCATCATGCTGCCCATTTGCATCCATTTACTGAACAGCCCTGCCATGCAGAGCAAGGCACTCAGTTGGGCTTTAACAGAGACAGGAGACAAAGACAGATGGGTAGACATCAGCCACAGGGAAAGCAAGTCCTACAACAGATTCATTACCAAGGGTAAGATGTTCTTCTGGCAGATCACCTGGCATCAATTCTAGATGCTGGAGGGTGGGCCAGAAGGCTAAATAATTCAGCCTCTTTAAATATAAGATGGCAAGGAAGAAAGATATAGCTAGTAGAGACATGAGGAAGAAAGCTGAATTTCCTTTACATTACGCATATTGTTTAAATGCAATACATGTGTCCAAATTAGACTTATTTTCACCACAAACATGATAGCTTCTCCGCCCCATCCCTCACATTTTAGGAATGCATACCCCACTGGCGTCCCCATGGGGCGGGATATAAATAAAGTTTGATTGATTGATGGATTGGCATGCCTGTTTACTAGAAAGCTCCATATCCAAGACAGTAATTAGCGACGCACATTCGGAACAAAATTCAATAGGAGGACTAAACTGCACCACCGCAAGCTGTCACAGCAGACAAGAAACATCTATTTTTCAAATCAACATAAAGAAATGGAGGCTCATCAACGTGAAATCTGATCATTTAGAAAAGGCAGAAGAACTAGAAAACACCAGAAAAGTCTAAGAAAGGAAGTATCGGTGGCTGAGTGCTGCATTTGCAGGTTCTGAAGGATGCCTTCATGCCACAGCGATTAATCTGCATTGAAACTGATGGCTGGTATGTGAACACAGAGGAGGAATCAATCTGGGCCCACATGATAATGCAGATGTGAAAACCCCAACATTATTTCAGAGTCAAAGAAACATCCCTTGATGTGCTGATTGTCACATGGAGAGCACAATAAATGAACAATTGCTATACCTTTTCCCCACGCTGTTCACAGAGCTGGCCACGTTCCGAGCTGGGAGAGTTTTTCTCCTTGACAGCTTCTTGGTGCTGCTGCTGTCATTGCTGCTGTCATCGTCTTTCTTTGGTGTGCTCCCTCCTTTGCTGTTGAGGTCCCTTAACACATTATAATTAATTTTACTCGAGATCTTCTTCTGTTCCAACATTTTTTCAATCGCCTCTCCTGCTGTGCTGGCCTGGATCAGCTCCCGTTTCTTTGCAGACTTCTTTGGCTTAATTGAAACATAAAGAACCGCAGTGTTATGGGTGATCAGAACTATTCAATCATTACAATACTGAATGGTGAGCTGCAGTTTAATCATTATCATCCAGACAGGAATGGGTCGTGAGAATGATTGATAGGTAGCCCAGTTACATTGGTGCAGGAAGTCAGTTTGTGCCTCGCAATGGTTTTAACAGGATGTTGAAGGGCTCCCACTGCAAAAGACTTCTGAAGAACCACTGTTGTAAAAAGTCTTGAACTCACTGAAAAGCCAGCTAATAAGTAACAATTAAACATTCTCTTTAAGAATGATGAACGGCAGTAGTTCCATGAATAACAAACAAAATGCCGGAAGGGCATTTCCAAATGTTTCTCAAGTAATTTCTGTTCTCTATTATCTGAGATTGCAAAATAAGAACAAAGAAATGAACTTATCCTTTCACTGAGACCCCCTTCCACAAAGCTGAATAAAACCCTACATTTTCTGCCTTCAACTGGAATGTATGGCAGTGCGGACTTAGATACCCTGTTCAAAGCAGATATTGTGGGATTTTCTGCCTTGATATTCTAGGTTATAGGGCTGTGTGTAAGCACCCCAAATCATACTTTTGTCCCAAGAAAATCTAAATTAGTTTTTTGTCTACACCCATGGACTACAATGGACTACCTGCGTGACCGCATCTTTCTCCATGAACCAGCCCAAACCCTTCGATCTTTGGGCGAGGCCCTTCTTTCGCCCCTACCAGTCTCTCAGATGCGCCTTGTGGGTACAAGAGAGAGAGCCTTCTCCTCTGTGGCCCCCCGACTCTGGAATTATTGCCCGTAGAGATTAGGAAAGCCCCTATTTTGGAAACTTTTAAAAAGAGTCTCAAGACCTGGCTCTGCCATTGCGCTTTTGGAGAGTAGTCACACAATTTTATGCTAGTGCTCCCCCAACGTTCTTGTCCCAGGAGTCCCCCCCCCCCCCATGCACGTAGGTTTGCTTATTTTCCTATCTCTCTATGAGTTCTCCCTTACAATTAGTTCTGTCCCCTTATCTCAACCGGAGTTTTAAAAATCATTGTATGTACATGCGGCCCGCCCTCTGTCATGTTGTCATTATGTTTAGTTCCTATGTTCTGTGTATATTGTTTTATATGCGTTGATGTTTTATTTTAATGTTATGTTGTTATTTTATTGCAATTTATATTGTTATATTGTAATTCTTATTCGGGCTTGGCCCCATGTAAGCCGCTCCGAGTCCCCATTGAGGAGATGGTGGCGAGGTACAAATAAAGATTATTATTATTATTATTATTATTATTATTATTATTATTATTACAATGAAAATGAAATTATATAGGTGAGGATTTCATTTGTCATGCTAAAACCAATCCTGTATGTAATGGTGATAACAGCCATCCTGCCAATAGAACATAACCTTTTTAGTACATTACAAAGCATTTACTTCCACTACAATGCCCAGAATGATTATTACTCCATTTTCTCTCTCTTTTTCCTATAGCCTATTGTTTAGAGTACACATTCCCTTCATGGTATTTCCCCTTCTCACCTAGTACCTGATAATATAAGTTCTGCAGATGTGTATTTGCCTTGAAGTTGCCTGTCTAGTTATGGAGACCTCATAAGTGTCATAAGTTTTTTTAAGGCAAGGAATATTCAGAGGTTTTGCCAATGCCTTCCTCTGAAATAGAGCCTACAGCCCCTAGTATTCCTAGCAATTTCCCATAAAAATACTATCCAGAGCTGCTCCTGCTTAGCTTCCAAATTCAGATGGGATCTGGTGCTCTTATACTTTCCAGAAAGGGGACTGAGCAAAACTAGAATAAGAAACTTTTGCCTAGCCTGAAGTCTGCCTTGCTCCTTGGGGAAGTGTG
This sequence comes from Anolis sagrei, assembly GCF_037176765.1. Classification (NCBI taxonomy): domain Eukaryota; kingdom Metazoa; phylum Chordata; class Lepidosauria; order Squamata; family Anolidae; genus Anolis; species Anolis sagrei. The sequence goes on from NC_090021.1 coordinate 329,876,165, forward strand.
GGGTGCACAGAATCATAAACTTGGAAGATCTAGTACAACCTCCTGCCATGTCGGAATATATAATCAAACCATGAGAATAGCAGGTACAGCCAGATCTAAATAGGAGACTATCCGCCGCATGGTCATACATGCACATAGCATTCACATGGGGATGCTGTGCGCATTTGATGGGAAAGGCGCAGAAGAAGATGGGAAAAGATAGTGCTCTGAGAAACCTGGACCACCTATGATGCCTGGCTTTCAGAACTTCTTGGAGAGAGCCACCTGGCACACAGCCAGCTCTGCTTAAGGGCAAGAGAAGGGAAGGGCAGGAGGCAAGGAGGAAAGTGGGTGAGTGAGAAGAACAATGGAAGTTGGCTGAAAAACCAGGGTGGGGAGGAGCTGGGCTAAAGAACAGAGCAATGCTTCCCAAACTCTGGTCTTCCAGGTGTTTTGGACTTCAGCTTCAAAAATCCCTAATCAAAGGCCAAGGCAGCTGAGTTGAAGGAGTTGGAAGTCCAAAACACCTTGAGGACTAGAGTTTGAGAATCACTGGAGGGTGAAGCACCAGAAGGACATCTGCAATGGGAAAGTTGGGGCCACTGCAGCTGCTTGCATGACCTTCAACCACAATTCCTTTTTAACCCTCTCTTTTGATGCTAAAGGGTGGTAATGTTTTCAGGTACAGCTACCAATCTCCACAGGGGAAGATTATGCAATCCCCATCCATTTACCTATTCTTTTAAAAAAAATAATTTTATGGATAATTTAATAAAAATAATAAGAAAAAAGGACATAGAAAGAAGTTCCTTTACATGGAAAGTGGGAGAACAATATGGTCAAGGGAAGGAGGAATTTAAAAGAGGAAAGAAAGAAAAATGAGAAGAAAAGAGAAAAGAAGGGAAAAAAGTAGTAATAATAATAACAACAATAATAATAAATCACACATACATGTACACAAATGTCGACTTCCATCTGCAATTTGGTGGTGTCTCAGAATATTTACTGAATCTTCATTGCCTTATTTATCTTAATATTCTCTTCTTTTCCCTTATCTTTCGATCATATTTTTCCCTAGGCAGAAGCTTCTTAATTTAAGACAAGCTATACCAACCTTTTAAAACAGAATTTTCACCTTTTCTTTTTTGAGATAATCTTTTACTAATTCCCAGTTAATTTGTATCTTCCTTCTTCTTTGATACGGCATCATCGAGTAAGTCAATCTATCCATATTCATAATTTACATTAGTTTCAATAACCATTCTTCTATTGTTGGTATTTCTTCAATTCTCCAGCACCTGGTGTTGGGGTTCAGCCTGAGTTTGAACTTGAACCTGATTCTCTGTTTGTTCCTCCTGATGCTAATGAAAGTATATTTACTGATGCTAGTGGAGATGTACCTTTTGATGCCAATGCTCCTGAAATTAGTGAGGAAGAAACTGCTGTAGGTTTGGAAAATGCCAATGTTCCTGAAATTAGTGAGGAAGGAACTTCTGTAGATTTGGAAAATGAAAGTACCAGTGTTAATGAGAATGTTGCAGAGGGAGACCTTGAACTTTCCCTCCCTTCTGCACCTGTTAACTGTAATGACAACAGAAGGGGCCAAATTTGGGAAGACAGAAGTAAATCACTCAGTTTGCGTCGATCCTCCCGAATTCAAGAATTAAAAACATTGGCTTCAAAACAGAAGGGCGGTTCACGGAACCAATTCTTGAGTTTTAATTGCAATACGCCGAGCTGATTGTCTCAGTTCAGGCATCGTTTCAGAATTGATGAAGACCTTGGCAGTTCTCCCGGTTCCCTGGCCATAGTTTGGGAAGATTTCTAGGATATCAAGTACGGTTAGTGGATTGCTAACAGATTCCAGTATTTCCCAGTGAGGCTTTTGGTTTTGCTTTGTCCATTTAAATTCATGTTTGCTGATTTTGCTGTGGCTTTTGACTTGCATTTTTCCTTTATTTTGTAACCATTTTTCTTCAATAAAAAAGGATTGTTTTTCACAGCCAAGTGTAGTGGATAGTTATCTTAGGGCCTCATTCCCTGCTCTGGATTGCAACACCTGGCATAGATTACCTGGCCGCTGTAGCCATATGATTGAACAGGAGTTCTTTGTCTTTTGCCTTATCTAGATCTAACGTATCTAGCAGGTAATATTTTGGTTCCATTTTAAAATTTATTTGTAAGATTTTTTGTTCTCTCCCATGGGTTCCTCTCCAGAAATGTTTTGCTTTGTCACAATTCCACCTATTCTTGAGTGCACTGTCAGTTCCATGAGACCATGTTCCTTTATTTTTGCAGCCTGGATGTCCCAAACAAAGGGGAATGATTCCAGTTGGCAAATGGGTATGATGGAAGAAAGGTAAAGGGGCCCATCATATTCTTTCTAAGAATACAACCCTATCCCTCCTCTCAATCAGAGTATGCAAGTCTGTCTGTCTGATTGTGGGGGTTGGATGCTTATTGCCGATGATCAGCACGGAACAGAATACTGAGCCAGCATTCCAGTCACTGCTGCAACAGAAAGCTCAAGGGATAGAAACACAGTTTAAGTAAAAGTACAGAGCTGTGTTCAAGACTTCCCAGGGGAATTGCTGCTCTACGGATCAGTGAAGGCAGCCAACTAGAATACATGGCATTGTCAATCTGCCAGTAAATGGACTTAGCTTAATATGTGCCCCAGCGAAAGGATCCCTGCTACTAAAAGCAAGAACGAGGTCAGAATGACAACACCACTTGAAAGTAAAGCAAAACAAAGGCAGCATACAGACTTATTTTGACCCAGGCCACTGGTTCATTCCTCTCAGTATTGACTACAACAGCCTTCCTAAAACTAATAGTCCTCAGAGTAGGCTCTCCACCATCCCCAGGCAGCAAATGGCCCCAGTTTAAGGACTGACAGTGGTTCTCTGGGGTTTCTGAAGAGTCTTTTCTAGATCCAACTGGAGATTTCAGGGGTGAACATTGGATCCTTTGCACTGTGCTTTGTCACAGAATTCTTTATCTTTCGCGTTATAAAACTAAAAGTGCAGGGCTGAAGCACGTAATGAAAAAGCATGAGCTCTAGAAGGAGGCAACTGTCTGGGCAGAATAAGATGTAGGAGTCTTTCTACTGACCCCACTCAGAAAATACTTCCAGACGCAGTACTTAATCATCACTGTGCATTATAACTTGGACAAAACAAAGTTAAGAGAGGGCGTTGAAATATATGAAAAGATATCATATTGAGGGGAAGGCAGGCTGTTTTTCTGCCGCTCTGGAGACTAGGACATGAAGCAAGAAATTCAAACTGCAGAACAAGAGATTCCACTTGAATGTTTTGAAGAACCTCATGACAATAAGAGTTGTTTGGCAATGGAATATGAAGCTTCAGAGTCTGCTGGGGTTACTTTTGGAATTTTTAAACAGAGTGGGTGGCCATCTGTTCAAGAATGCTTTGACTGTATTGTTTCATGGCAGGAGGTTGGATTGGATAGTCCTTGTGGTCTCTTCCACCTCTTTGATTCTATGATTCTATATGTACATACCAAGGAAACAATATTTCTGCTGCTAACAAGAGGCCCACAGATCTCAAGAATCTCTCTAATGCATAACTCTTGAGTTTAAAGCTCAGCTCAGGAAGCTAAACAATGGTTTCTTGGCATATCTAAAATATGAGTCTGAATTTAGGCAACAAATCATTTTAACTGTTCATTATGTGTATCTAATTAGATATTAGCTAATCTAATCTCTCTAGGGAGGGCATTCCAGAGCCGGGGGGGGGGGGGGGGGGCACCACTGAGAAGGCTCTCTCTCTCTCTCATCCCCACCAATAGAGACGCGACCCAGAGAAGGGACTCCCTAGCAGATCTCAGAGCCCACGCTGGTTTATAGAGGGAGATGAGGTCTCAAAGATAGGTTGGACCTGAAATGTATAGGGCTTTATTGGTAATTACCTGCACTTTGAATTGGGCCCGGAAATTTGTCAGCAGCCAGTGGAGCTGTTTTAATAGGAGCACGGTATGCTCCCAAAAGCTAGCCCCAGTTAGTAATCTGGCTTTTGACCTTTGTAGTAACTGCACTTTCCAAGCCACCTTCAAAGGCAGCCCCACAAAGAGTGCACTAAAGTTGTCCATTCTAGATATAACTAAAGCATGGGCCACCATGGTCAAGTCAGGAGCTTTGAGGAATGATCACAGATGGCACACCAGTTTTAACTGTGCGTAGGCCCTCCCAGCCAGGGATCCAAGCAGGTGTCCCCCAGCATCACCATCTGGGTATAATCCTCCAGGAAGAAGCGGAGCCAATGTTGTGCAGTGCCCCAAGACCTATTTCGGAGTGCTGATCCAGAAGGATAACATGATCAATGGTATGGAAAGCCACTGAGATATCCAAGAAAACCAGCAGGGACACACTCCCCCTATCTAGTTTTCTGCGGAGGTCATCCACCAAGATGACCAAAGCTGTCTCCGTTCCATGACAAGGGTAAATCCAGATTGTGAGGGATCTAGATAATCAATTTCATCAAAGAATTCCTGGAGTTGAGAAGCTACCATTATGTCTAGAACCTTACCCAAGAAGGGGAGATTTGAAATAGGCAAGAAGTTTTTCAATACAGAGGAATCCAGGGATAATTTCTTTAAAATAGTTTTTACAATTGCTTTTAAAAAACTGGATGGAAATTTTCCCTGCTTCAATGAGGTATTGATGATCCTCGTAAACCACTCAGCCAACCCCCCCACCCCACTGGCAAGTTTGATAAGCCAAAAAGGGCAAGGGTCTAGAGCGCATGTGGTTGCTTTCGCAGCTCCAAAGGCCACCAGTATTTTTTGCTGGCCACGGGGGCTCTCTGTGCCAAGTTAGGTCCTATTCCATATTTGGTGGAGATCAGAGTGCTCATTGCAGGTGAACTATAAATTCCAGTACCTACAACTCCAAAATGTCCAGGCCAATTCCCCTCAAAACCCACCAATATTCAAATTTGGGCATATTGGGTATGCATGCCAAGTTTGGTCCAGATCCATCATTGTTTGGGTTAACAGTGCACACTGGATGTAGGTGAACTACAAATCCTATAAATCCCTCCAAAGACCTTCAGTATTTTTTGTTGATTATGGGAGTTTTGTGTGTCAAGTTATAGCTATTAATGGAAGTGGGAGCCTGTCTGTGGAAGTAGATACTCCAACCACATACATATTTTCACTTTTGTTATGTGTATAGACAATAATACGAATGTGGGCACAGCTGCCACTTAATGAGGCTGCATCAAATTATTTTTACAGGAGGAAAATGTGTGAAAAGTGGAATGAAGCACTTCCTAAAAACAATGCAAAATGTCACTTTTTAATGCTGTTTCCCTGATGTTTAAAGCTCCAAACAACTCTGGTAACGTTTTTTATTTCTTTCAAGAATAGCCCTTTTGCTTAGTAAGAGTCACACTGTTACGAAGCTACATATGATGTGTTGCTGTTATTGCAAAAAGGAGAGCTATTTTGATGAGGACCGCAGTCTTAAAGCTGTGGCATATGCTGGCTGCGAAAAGGCTTAGCAGAGAGTGTTTCCACCTGAATGCCAAGCGCAGCAAGCAGGTCAACCTGAATGTATAACACAGTGACATGCTCTTTTTTCTGCATTGCTACCAACCATTTATAAACTAATCACAGAAAAGCAAAGAACATCAAAAGAGTCACGCTGGATCAGATCAAAGGCCAACCTAGTCTAGCATTCTGTTCACACAGTCGCTAACCAGTTGCCCATGGAAAGTACATCAGCAGTACATATACACAGCTACACCATCTGTCTTGTTATACAGCTGTCTTCATATATCACTGATATACAGTTGCATATTGTATCCCAGAGGTGGTCCAGTGTGGAAAACTGGGAGGCCAAATTAGCCACAGGTGATCTTGAAGGGACTCACATACACCCACACATTTGTACTTGCTGCAACAATAACAACAATTTAATCTCCAAATCATCCCAAGTCCTAAAGGAAAGATGGGGGCATGCTAACCATTTTGGGGGGGGGGGGGGGGGGCTTTCAAGAAGAATTTTATGCCCAAAAGAGTTGTTGTTTTTTTAACAACATGAACCAGAAATAATTTCCTGTTCATTTCTTGTGTCAAAAATAGCTTCTCTTAGGCATTAACTGGCTTTGGGATGCTAAATTGTTTAGAAGGCATTCTGGTGCCTTTTAGCTCTTGTCTTTTAAATTGTAAAACATCTCAAGCCCCAATTTTGGGAGGAAGGGAAATAGAAATAGACATCTTCATTAACGTCTTTATTATTGTTATTATTAGTTGGAAAATACATTTTTCTTGAAAATATTTTTTAAATGTGTCACTTCTTTTGGTCTCCAAACGTGGGAGAAATACCCACCACACTCCTTGTGGCTGTGTGCCTTCAAGTCATTTATGACTTATAATGACACTATCACAGGGTTTTCGTGGCAGAAGTTGCTTAGGGAGGAGGACTGCCTATGTGTTCCTTACCTGGAATAACTGTGTCTGGGCATCACAATTTAAGAGAGATATTGACAAGCTGGAACGTGTCCAGAAGAGAGAGAGAAAATGATCAAAGGTCTGGAGGCCATGCCCTCTGAGGAGCAGCTTAAAGAGATGGGTATTTTTAGCCTGCAGCAGAGAAGGTCGAGACATGATTGTCATGCTTAAATATCTGAAAGGGTGTTGTAAGGAAGAGGGAGCAGGCCTGTTTTCTGCTGCCCTGGAGACTAGGACTCAGAGCAATGGGCTCAAATTACAGGAAAGGAGATTCCACATAAACATTAGGAAGAACTTCCTTACTATGAGAGTTCAACAGTGGGACTCTCTGCCTTGGATTGTGGTGGAAGCTCCTTATTTGGAGGCTTTCAAACAGGGGCTGTATGGCCATCTGTATGTGGTGCTTTGATTGTGCTTTTTCCTGCATGGCAGAAGGTTGGACTTGATGGTCCATGTAGTCTCTTCCAACAGGGATTCAAACACTGGTCATAGTCTAATGCTCAAACCACACCACACTCTGGAGCAAAACACTATGGTCTGACATCTGGGGACCCAAAAACAGTTGGGAGGAACACACTTTGTCCACTCCTACTATATACCATGCAGCTTCAAATACTGGAGATGCTATATAGTTATCCTGACAAATAGCTCTTAATGGTCATTCATGAATTTATCTACTTTCCTTTTACAGTCACCCTAAATTGGCAAATATCACTTTGCTGTAGGTTACAAAAGAGATAGCACATTTAATCAGAGTGATATGAAACAGCAAAAAAAGTATATGTGACACAAACCCTCTCTTTGGCTCAAGTCTCCAGTAATGTAAAGAACTTTACTAATTACAAAGCTACACTTCAGATTTATTATAACTCATATACAGTAGAAGTGCCACTTTCTAAAACTGTATTAGAAAAGATTAAAACAGAGTTATTCCTTGGACTGTCCCATGAGTATTCGAAACCACTGAGGAGCTCAACAAAAATTGTCCAAATATCACATTTGCAGTCAGTTTACAGAATATAAATACTGTAAATAAATAAATAATAAAATAAATGTATATCCCAAAAGTATTATTTACCTTATGTTCTTTATAAATCCCAAGCTCTTTCTCTTTTGCTATTCTTGCTTCTTTTTCTGGAAGGAGACAAGGACGAAAAGCAAAGTGAAAGGGCAACTCTAATCCAGAGACTTAAATTTGTGTGTGTGAGTGGTCTTGACTAATCATATACATAGCCAAAAGCCACGTTTCAGGATAGGGAAGGCACTTGATTGGCCCAGGTTCCACTATTCCAGAGTAGAAAGAGGCATGTATGCAATTACCATACATACTCATGTAAACCCAAGGGCAGGTTTTGGGGACAAGAGTATAGAATTTGATATGACTCATGGATAAGCTGAGGGTCATTCTGCAGAAAGGGGAAAGTGCCAGCAAAGCCTTGGGGGGCCAGACACCCCGGCTGCTGCCATTTTCCTGCCCAGCATTCAAAAAGGCCAGAATTGGCACCATAGCACAAAGAGTGGGGAGGGTCACTTTTTCATGTAGATCAGTGGTTCTCAACCAGAGGTCCACAAGAATGAAAATATGGACTGCAGCCTCACCATTGCTACACCGTTGCAACAAGAACGACCCATCACGCAAAACTCTTTTATAGTGTCAAGCCTTATTAAATATGGTTTTCCGTGGGCGAGCAGATTGAGACTACTGGATGGCATATGTTCTGTATCAGAAACTAGAGCTGATGTGGTCTATCCAATGCAATTTTCTGAATCAGCACCCAAATAACCAAACCAAATCTAAAGTTGACCAAAAACTGATTTGTAACCCTTTTGGTACTAATGTTGGAGAGTGGTCCCTGGTCAAAGTGGTCCCTGGTCATAAAACAGTTGGGAACCACTGATCTCCCAGGCTGGATTAATCTTCTACTTTTATCATCCTAAGGGAAGGGGATAGTTCATTTTTTGTAAGATTTACAATACAATACTCATACTGACTCAAGGATAAGTTGATCCAAGTATTTTGGGTCAATTTTTTACTAAAATTTCTAGACTTTTGCATGAACATATATGGTAACCTTTTTCTGTTAAACAGAACAGGAATGGAGAAATAGGAGGCTTGGGTGTATGTGGTTTTAAAGAGGGGAACGTCTGACACCTTTCTGGTACGGAAATTCCCACCCACATAATGAATGGTACTCTTTCCATGAGAAGTTTGGTTATGCGACCACTAATTTGAATTCCGAGTATGACAATTTCATTAAGAAATAAATGTAAGGGGACCTCTAATATGTAGACACGGAGAGTTTTGAAGGTATATATATAAATGTCTACTTAGAACAGGAAACAAAATGTAGGATATTGTGGCGCACAGATATATGTTAAACTGACACAGTAAGGTCACATATTTGGGATCTCTTTTAACAGTTAATAAATAACAAAACCCCTGCGCCATCAATTTCCTTGAACTGGCCACATTGTCCGAATGCCCAATCACCATCTCCCAAAGCAGTTAATATACTCTGAATTCAAGAATGAAAAACGGAATGTTGGTGGGCAGGAAAAGAGATTTAAAGATGGGCTTAATGCCAACCTTTAACACTATGGCATAGATATCGAGAACTGGGAAGCCCTGGCCCTTGAATTCTCTAACTGGATGTTAGCTGTGACCAGCTGTGCTGAAGAATTCAAAGAGGCACAAATAGAGGGAGAAAGGGAGAAACGTGCCAAGAGGAAGGCGCATCAAGCCAACCGTGACCAGGACCACTTTCCACCTGGAAACCAATGACCTCACTGTGGAAGAACATGCGGATCAAGAATAGGGCTTCACAGCCACCTACATATCCACCGCCAAGACACTACACTTGGAGGGCCATCATCCTCAGACTACGAGGGATTGCCTAAGTAAATAAGTAAATACTGGTAAGTAAGTAACAAAACTGTGCTTCATTGTCTAGTAAGCACATTCTTTTTCAGGAATGTAAAAACAGATGCTTTGCTTGTTCGGTCCTATGTAGTATAGTATTCCTAGGAAGAATTTCTGCCACCAGAAGATGCAGAAGGTAGTCAATTGGAAAAAAAATCCCAATTGATGCAATATCTATCTCCTGCCATTCCTGGCCTAGAGATCCCTTGAGTTAGAATGAATGTACAAAAATTATTTTGACAAACCATCTGCAACCTAAGAGATCATCTAATACATTTCCCCACAACAACAGATGGCAAGCAGATTTTCCTTTTGACAATAGTATCAACACCAGTACCAAATTCTCTTCAAGGAGACTAATCTCACACAGCCAAAACTGAATGCTATGCCAAATTATGGTTTTAATACTAAGTGTATAAGAAGAGGCAAGCCTCTGTTAAAACTATAAGAAAATGGAAATTCTCACTACTGTTTTAAAAGCAACGATTTCACTATTTCGTATTTATTTTTTGCAAACTTAGGGAGCTGTGAGAAGTTTAGTTCAGTCAAAACAGGATCAACACCTGGTTTCACTATTTCGTATTTATTTTTTCGTATTTATTTTTCCTATTTCACTATTTCGTATTTATTTTTTGCAAACTTAGGGAGCTGTGAGAAGTTTAGTTCAGTCAAAACAGGATCAACACCTGGTTTACGACTATTATTTATTTCATTTCTACCCCTCCTTTCTCACCCAAAGGGACTCAAGGCAGCGTACAATTCCAGCAAAAATGGAATGGTCCCTAGGTATGAACATACTTAAGAACTCTGTTCCATTTTAAATCAGAAAAGGGATAATAATAATAATAATAATAATAATAATAATAATAATAATAATAATATTTATTTATACCCCTCCACAAACTCCCCAAGGAGATTTGGGGTGGCTAATAAAAGGCCGACCCCAAAAAATTACAATTAGTCAAAATAAAATACAGACAACTAATAATAACATCAAATACAGTGCAACAATAAACAAAATAATACAATAAAATAAACACAAAACATATGATAAAGGAATTGAATACAGTGGAGTGGGCCAAATGCGAAGGATAAAATTATAGAACTCCTGGGTGAGATAGAGAAATAGAGTATATCTAGTGGGAGACTTAGATGGGACAAACAATGGGATTAATCTTCAGTGAGGAGCGAGATAAAGTGCATCAAAAGGACACATTTGTACGGGATGCTTCTTACATTTCCCCTGTACGTGTACTTGGAGAAGAGGGTGGATGGGAGGCATATGGCCCTTTGTTTCACAGCTGCTCATACAAGTAACACAAAAACAGATTAACATTGAATCATAGAAACCAAATTGAACCATTATTTCAGAAACCTTTACATCATTATTGGAAAACCTATGGCGCTCCAGGCTGGCTCCAACTGATGGGAGTTGGACAACAACGGTATCTGACCATTTTAGGTTTAAAGAGAACCACTGAACACACCACATATGATAGGGACACAAGACTGGGACTGCAAAACATTTTTAGAGGGCTCCTTTAAAATGTGACCTAATATAACATTAGGAATGAAAGACTGCAATTTTATTTAGCTTACCCTTTTGTTCCTTTAAATAATCTGCATTTTCCTTCATCCACAGTTCTGCTTTTATTTGGGCTTCTGATTCATTGAGTATATACTGGAGACAGAAACAAATAGGGTAGGTTTTCAGTATAGGTATCAGCATCAGAATCTTGCAGCTTCCAAATTGTTCACCATCATCCTTCCCTGCATTTGCTCCCTCTCATTTGCAAAATGCAATGACTGTACAATTGCTTTATGGGCCATGTAGCAAAGACCAATATAACTTTTTGCAAACAAGGGCTTGTAGCTTAGAATGATTACATAAAAGGCAACATGATCAATACATTATTTTCAATATTTTTAAAAAATCAAAGGCCACAAAGACCAACCTCTCGCCACCCTCCTAGAAGTTACAGAACACTTACAGAATAATAAATAAATGTTATTCACTATGCAAAAAAACCCTTTAAAAATAATTGTTGTTGAAATGTCTATTGACCATGCCTCTCAATATTTAAGTATTGAGGACCCATGTTACCATCAATAGCGCATTTTCAGGCTGTGTTTCACCCATCTTCCTTTAGCCACATCCATTTAAAGTTAGCTCATCATCTTAAGTTTCCTCTTCAAAGAAACAGATATGAACATACTTCTGAGTGTACACAAATGCCTTCCCTTTACCATGAAGCAACTACAGCTTGATCCAACACCCAATCACACCCACAGAGGCATTTGACCTGTCCTTTTTGACACGATTTGTCATTCTGATCTCTCTCCGTCTCTTTCTCTCTCACACAAACAGAGCTTCTAGCTTCCTGTGGTGTTTTCATCCCGTTTAGTCTGAAATCTCGGCACATAATGCTCACCTGTTAATTTTCACCAGTGATTATTGCCTGTTATTAATAATAATAAATCATAGCCATAGTGATCTATCGTGTTGTATGTTTGTTACTTTTTGTTGGATCTTTCTGATCCCTGGGTAAAACAAAAACCAGATTGGCCCTGTGAAAGTATCTCACTCTCTTAACAGAGCCACATACATAGAGAAGCAATACGGCCAAGGCGAAGGGCAGCCTGGCAGAGAAAGCGTCCTTACCATATCTATTTCAGTGTCATCAATTCCATTTAGATCCAATTCACCATCTCCAGTATTTTCATCTAAATATAAGCAAATGAAAGTTTAATTAGGATACGCATTCATTCCAAATCAAATCTGGTTCATACTCCTGTTTTAATCATTTCGGAAATGCAGTCTTCCTGATAACTGGTTTGGTAACAAAGCAGTCTTTCAGAAGACAGGGAAAGGCCAAATTTAAAAAAAAGAGGGGGAGCTATTTTTTTCTAACCACATTTTCCTATTTTTACTCTTCCTTGCATGAACACAAATTGTCTCTGCAGTGAATTAGCATAAAAATAGACATGAGCACCACACACACTTATTTCCTCGTGAATCACAATTAATATAATTCAATGGCAAACACTCAATTAAATGCAAGATGAAGGAATGAAAACATTTGAACGTTCCAAAGTTAAGGATATGGAACAATGGGACAGCCACCAACTTCACCTGTGTGAATGATGACTACAGGCAGTCCCAGAGTTACAAACATCCAACTTCCAAACAACTCATAGTTAAGAAGAGAAGTGAAACAACAGGAAGTGAGGGAAATCTACTCCTTGGAACGGAAAGAGTTGTCATGGGGAACAGGTACCTGTTCGGATTTACAAAAAATATATATCTAATTTAGAAACAAAATCTGAAATATGAGATTGGCAGATCGAGACTTCAGCTCCACAAAATAAAGAATAAAGACTACAACTACCGTTCTTCCTTCTGCTTGCCAAATTTTCTTCTCTATGCCTCCTTCCCTCCTGCTTTTATGCCTGGAAGACATTATAACAACCAAGGAAGCAGGTGGAGGCAGCATTTACTTCCAAATTAGAGAGGGTAGAAATACAGGAAGGCTTTTTTCTCCCACTGCATTAGAAATGGGGATGCTAAAAGCGTAGTCTCCCAGTTGATTTGAGGACCCAGCATGATGTGGTGGTTTGAAAATAGGGGCAGAACTTTAACAGGCTTCAAAGCTCCACTCAGCTATGGACACCCACTGAGTGACCACGGGCAGGTCACACTCCCTCAGCTTCAAAGGAAGGCAGTGGGAAACCTCCTAAACTCATAGAGTTGGAAGAAGACCCCCCCCCCCCCCAGGAGCATCCAGTCCAACCCCTTGGTATGCATGAATGTACAAAGTACTCCCAACAGATGATCCCAGCCATTTGAATATATCTTCCCAAGAGCACCCTAAAATACCGTCATCATAAAATTGAATCACTTTAGATATAATCCATATGGTCCCCAAAAGTGGGATTCAAGGAGGCAAAGAGTGCTTCTACGCTGCCAAATAATGCAGTGTAGAGATTAAGTGTGCATCCACACAACACACACATACTGATGAAATTTATCCTAGGGTAAACTGCTTAATGCAGCCGCACTCCAGATTTTAAAAAGAGGGGAAGGTCTGAATCTTGCTCCTTGATTCAGATCTTCGCCTTTAATGGGGAAGTGAGGACAGCCATCTTCAATTCCTGTGTGGGATCCCTGGTCGCTGCCTCCTTAGCCAACCTGCTATCCCCGGGCTTAAGCAGTCCAGGGAGGTGCGATAGCTGTCCTTACCTTCCCTCTTCAACCCCACCACACTATTTTCCCCAGGAGAATGCAGGTTGGCATGATATGTAGCCTCTTCTTCCTGGTTGTGTGCCATATCATAGGCAAACAAACATGGGGGGGGGGGGGGGTGTTCACATCTTTGAAGTTTCTTTGCCAGTCACGTAACATGAAACCTGGAAGAAGAGGCTGCATACCATGTGGTAGATGGATTTTCTTTCTTCTTCTGGGGAAAATCAGAAGGTGTAGGGAGGGTGGAAATCGGGCCCATTACCAGCCCTGCCGAATCAGCTGTGACACACCTGGGCTGTCGGGCTTGTGTCTCACTGCCACTGTAGCTCAGGACACGCCTATCTGACTGTACGGCGGGCCAGAACTGGCATTTTCATGCTGGTTCCGAGTCACATTATGTTCTATGTAGAACTACCCTAAGACCACTATGAGTGATTTTGAAGAAAATTAGTGGCCGAATGTGTTCCTGTGGTTGCAGAATCACAAGATGGAAAGAACCCTAAGGAGCAGCTTAAGAGAGTGACCTGGGACATCATCTTACCAGTAACCCTATCTGTGGAAATAACACCTTTCTCTACAAATACACACATAAACACAACCATTCACCTTCATCCAAGTACTACTGTTGTGTATCTTCAAATAATTTCCAACTCATGGTGACCACATGGTGAACCTATCACAGTTTTTCTCAGCAGGATGTATTCATATTTGTCCTCTGAAGCTGAAAGTGTGCAACTTGCTCCAGTGGGTTTTCATGGCTAAATGGGAATTTAAACCGTGATCTCCATAATCCTAGCCCAACCACTCTTAAACAAACAATGCTGGCTCGGACTATCCCACAGTACTATGTCAATATATATCTGAAGCTCTAAGATTACTTAGGGCTCTTTCACACAGCCATATAACTCAGAATATCAAGGCAGAAAATTCCACAGTAACTGCTTTGAACTGGGTTATCTGAGTCCACACTGACATATATCCCAGTTCAAAGCAGAAAATGTGGGATTTTACTCAACTGTGTGGAAGGGGCCTTAGAGTTGCTGCATGCAAGATTATTTTTTGAAGGTACAAAACTCCTTATGCACAAAATTTAATAGTTAAATACATTTTCAATCTTTAGGATGCCAGTTGATCTCTTTCTTGCATGCACACAGAGTGAACATTTAATCACACAGAAGCAGTAATTCTGGTCAATTTCCTAAATTCTTAACTCCGAAGAAAGAGGAAACATAGAACTAAAATGGTTATCTGGGAAAGATACCCACACATGAGTCTTTTGTACAGTGCCCTTAGAAAAAGCCATGCTAATGGATTTCAAAACTTGGAAGCGGAACAACATGTTTATTTGGAAGCCCATAAATCCTCGCAGGAGCACTAAACTTGATGCCTTATATTCACAAGCAAGGCGTGAGTTTTCAAACCACTAGATAATGTTTTCACACTGATACTACTCAAGACATTTTGTATACTTTATCATTCCATTCTCCCGAGAATGCACCAGACAACATACATTTGCTGCAGGCAATTTTATGATAATATATTGACTGAAAATGCCTCAGGAAAAGGTTTTTAAAATGGCATATTTTAGTCATGAGTTTTACTGACAACTCAGCAAACATTAAACTGTGTTCCACGCCATGTGCAACTTTTTACATCATAACTTTTAACGCGTACCTAGCGGGGGAGAAATGCCTTGTAGCAAATCCATCACAAAACCTGAAAAAAATGCTTCTCAAGAATAGAGTCTTATTGCTGACTTTCCATAAATTGCCTCAAAATCAAGTAAATGCACAAATAGGAGCTTTACTTTGCCCTTCAGAGCACTCTGATTATTATAGACAATACTGTTACGCCATCCCAAGCAAATTGATTAACATCACTGTCATGCCATGCGATTTGAACTAGGTTTGCAAAGTGAGAACAGCTACATTTCAATGGCAGTCTAGGAAAGATACTTCTTGGTGCAAGAATCTAAGAATCCATCCGCCCCACTCAACGTGGAAGGCATTGGCCTGGATCCCATTAGGAGTTTCAGCTAAAGCAGACCTATTGCCTCCATTGCGGAATGGTGAGTCTCTACGTTGTAAATTCCTTTCTTTCTTTTCGACCTTTATCAGGGTGGTGTACAACTGAAATTAGCTCCTAAAGACTTTTATAGAAGGCTGTATTTTGGCTTAACACCAGAAAGAAAGAAATATTTGTTCCAGGTGAATTTTCAACAGGAAGACATTTATTGTAAGTTTTCAATCTGTGTATTTTTTAAGGCTGTGAGCCACTTTGGGTCACAGTGCTGGTGAGGGGAATCTGATATACATATCAAAGGGGCTACTCTAGTTTGGACTACAAATGGTTCGGGACCCGTCTACCTTTGTGACTGCATCTAGGGCCGTCGCCAGAAAAAAATTTCGGGAGGGGTTGAAAATTTTGGGGAGGAAGGGTTGAAAATTTCCGGGGGGGGGGGGGGGGTTGTTGAAACCTGCCTCCTAACTCACTAACTGAAGCAAAGAGCACAGCAGGGGGCAGAGCAGCCTTCAATAGCCAGCAGCTCCGCCCCTGTCAACCACCTCCACCAAGTCTGGCCTCCTTAATGAGAGCATTCAACACCCCCCCCCCAACTTGGTTGCTTCGCTACATCAGCTATTTCTGCAAGTAATGACAGTGTGAATAAATTGTCAATATTTGCTTGAGATAGTGCTTGCAGTTCTGAAGGGACTTTTTTGCGTCTCATAGCATAGGGATTTGGTTAACCAGTTAAAATTCATGAGTAAACCAGTTTTTTTTAACCTGAAAAATTTCGGGGGGGGGGGGTTGAACCCCTAACCCCCCCCCCTCCTGGCTACAGGCCTGACTGCATCTCCCTTCATAAACCTGCACAAGCTCTTTGATCTTCTGGGGATGCCCTCCTCTCATCCCCACCATTATCACAAATTCAACTTGTTGGGACGAGGGGGAGGGCCTTCTCTGCTGTGGCCCCCCAGCTCTGGAACTCACTATCTAGTGAGATTAGGCTAGCCCCCACCCTGGCAGCTTTTAAGAAAGACCTGAAAACCTGGCTTTTCCGATGTGCCTTTGGCAAATGAATACATATTCCAGCTTTAATCTGTTTCCACCTTAGCGCTGTCCTCATGATGCATTCTCCCTCTGCCCTTAATTGAAGATTTAACACAATTGTGTTTTTTTTGGTCCTTTTGAGCCCCCCCACCCCTCCCCTAGAAACACATTCTCTCTCAGAAACATATTCTACCCATTTCATCCAGGGTTTTTATCAAATTTTATCAATTTTACTTTTAATACATTGGCCCACCCACTGTGTCCTATTTCTTTTCATGTCATTTTGGACCTGTTTATTTTATTTCATTACGTTTGTATTTATTTTGATGGTATTTTGCTTCATTGTATTTTATTTGCTGTAATTGTATCTGTTTTGTTATAATTTTGGGCCTGGCCTCATGTTAGCTGCCCCGAGTCCCCGTTGGGGAGATGGTGGTGGAATATAAATAAAGTGTATTATAATAATTTAAGAGGAAATATTTTCATCTTTCTGCGGCTGGTTAGAAATGTAAAGAAACATTTGAGTGAGACAATTCCCCTCACCAGTTGGCAGTATTATGAAGACAACCAGTGCACAGAGTAGCTGTATCGGACCATTTATTGATTACATTTTATCTGAGCCTTTCTCCAAGGAGCTCATAGCCACACAGGAAGTTATCTTACATCTGGTCAAATTATTTTTCCATTTAGCTCAATGCTGTCTGTTCCGAGCAAAGCACAGAAAAATTAATTTGGAAGGCCTACAGATCCCACATTCTGAGAATTTTAATCTTTATTAAAATAAAGGAAAACATTTATACTGTGATTCTGAGTTGCTGTGGATTTCAGTGATCTCAGGTAGGGATAAGCCAATGTTCACTGTAAGAATAACAGCAATTGGGGAAAAGCGTTAAGAATGGCCACCAATGGGGTATTTTTTAAAAAATATGCAACCCACTTGCAATAGCTATGAAACAAACCATGTATTAAGTGCATTAAATAGCATTTTCCAGCTCATAACCATTGCTTTATTATTTCATCTCTACAGGTTGAGTGTCTTTTTTCCAGAAATCCAAAAGGCCCCAAAATAATTTAAAAATCTGGCTGCCTGGATAATCCATGTTTTATTTTCACACTGCCAATGGAAATGGGTCACAAGGACATTATGGACTGGCTGGGCAGCTGGAGCTTAGCAATATTCCCTGATACTTCAACAGCCAGATACATTTGGCATTTCCCTTCCCTGTGTGTTTCTTTCCAGGGGATTTGCTTGATTCTAACAGCAGAACCCACAGTCCTCCTTCCTTCCCATTTCCCAATCAAATTTCTGATAATAATAATAATAATAATTTTATTTCTCACCCACCTCTCCTCATGACTCGAGGTGGGTTACAAAATAATCATTGGAAAGTTTGTATAAATACACATATTAAAATGTATTTCTATAAAAGATACATATTAAAACATATTTCTATACAATACATATTAAAATACACAGAAGAAAGTTTAAACACATTATGGTGGGTCAACAGCTCCTTGAGAAAAAAATCAGCAGGGGCTGGGTGTGTAACTAGCCCCCTATCCGTTGTGTCTCCCTCTTTCTATGAGGATGAGTTGGAAGAAGAGAAGGTCGAAGAGGATTCTGGGCAGGTGGTCAGGTCTACTTTGAAGGAAGAAGAGGAAGAAGGCACACTGACTACTCCTAGTTTTCAGGAACATTGAAGGGAGCAGCAAGCAAGGCATAGGTCAATAAGGATTGCTGAGAGACGTGCAGCAATCAGACCACTCCCTAAAGGCACATGTGGGCTATAAATCAGAAGTGGAGGAATAGCAACCAATCCATCATCTAGCCTTTGTTCCTGATTTGTTCATAAGACTGTGTCAAGAGACGTTGCATTATTTTGTGGACTTGCTCCCATTACTTTGATTTTGCAGGAGTATTTATTATTTATTTATTTAGTATATTTCTATACCGCCCCTCTCAGCCTTCCAGCAACCCGAGGTGGTTTACAAGGTAAGAATTCAATGCCACCAAGGACACAATTACAATATACAATATAAAAAACATCAGCAACAATAAAATCAAACATTATAATGAAACATACTTCAATCGATAATCATTAAAACAATGTCCAGTTCCGCCATATAGTTATTCCATTATTATATCTGTTATTCCGTATTTTCAAATGCCTGCTCAAAATAGCCATGTCTTAAGATTCTTCTGGAATGATAGGAGCAAGGAAGCCGATCTAATCTTCCTAGGAAGGGCGTTCCATAGCTGAGGGACCACCACTGAGAAGGCCCTGTCTCTCGTTCCCGCCAACCATACTTGTGATGATAGCAGAACCGAGAGCAGGGCCTCTCCAGATGATTTTAATGTCCTTGCAGGTTCATAAGGGGAGATTCGTTCAGACAGGTAAGTTGGGCCAGAACCATTTAGGGCTTTATAGGCTAAAGCCAGCACTCTGAATTGTACCTGGTAGCGAACTGGCAGCCAGTGGAGCTGGCGCACCAAGGGAGTTGTTTGCTCCCTGAGAGTCGCTCCAGTTGGCAATTGGCTGCTGTCCGTTGGGCCAGTTGAAGCTTCCGGACAGTCTTCAAAGGCAACCCCACACAGAGAGTGTTGCAGTAGTCTATACGGGATGTAACAAGAGCGTGGACTACCGTGGCCAAGTCACACTTCCCAAGGTACGGGCGAACAAGCTTTAACTGTGCGAATGCTCCCCTGGTCACCGCCGAGACCTGGGGTTCCAAGCTCAGTGATGAGTCCAGGATCGCACCCAGACTGCGAAAGCTTTCTTATTTACCTTAAACTTGGTTTCAATGCTATTCTTGAGCAAAATAGAACACTATCCCCTCTTCCCTTATTTACTATGTTGGTGCAAATACAGATATTACAAAAAAAAAAACCCACAAAAATCTGAAATCTGAAAAATCTCAGGCCCCAAGCAATTAGAATGCAACCTGTATTACCATCACCAACACCAAACTGAGGAATTTTAGTAGATTTCAACTTTGGGGTATGTTTCCTAATCTAATCTTCCTGTATTTATTCTTAATGTTTCCTGAAGCAAAATTCAAAATAATGCTTGAAAGAACATAAGTCTTTAATATGCCCTTCTGAAACTCAAAACATTTCTATATACCACCAGATCGGTTTTCATGACAACACTTTCATTTATTTATTTATTTATTTACTTTGCTTATATACCGCAATTCTCAGCCTAATGGCGACTCATTTTGGAATTTTCTCCAAGTTGTTGTGTCATCAGAGGCAAGGAGCTCATTTGCCAACTGCCAAATTGATGGGAAAAGATCTAAAAAGAAGTCATCTAAAATACGCACAATTTGTACTAAGGGGAAATTATACCAGGGAGCACTTTAAAGGATACTAGTCCTGCCTCCAAGCAGCCAGCCTTCAGGCCTGTCTGACAAGTATTCATTACGGGTCAAGACTTTGCTGAGAATATCTGGGACATTCACATTCCCAGGTTTTATGTCCCCTCCAGACAAAATTGTTTTTGTTATTAAATGCGCATCCACAGTAATACTCAAATTTGAGAAAGAAAAACAGCTGTTCTGATGAGGCACAGCAAACAGCACTGCCCTCATCAGCAAAACCAGCTGATGCTGCCCTCGCTGTGGAGGGTGGCCATCTGTTGCCCATTAAACAGCTTATTCCAGCGGCAAGGCTCTTTTTCAGCCATGGGGGCGGGGGGGGGGGGGGGAGAGCACCTCCTTTCCACTTAAGTTTCTGAACTGTATTCTTGAATAAAAACACCTGAAATGCGGTATTCTGTAAACACAGATGTGACCACCTCCTTTGGCCCACGATCTTAAAACAGCAGAGGCCTGAGTGGTTTTGATGTGGTTCCTTGCAAGTCTGGCTTTCTGCTTCATGTCTCCTCCCCCAAACCTCCTTTTGAAGGAAGTCAGAGCATGCCGAGTACAGGTAAAAACAGAGTTCTGGGTTGTTGTTTTTTAAAAAAATGAGGTGCCGCTTTAGGCTATTAATCTTGTAAGCAGATCAGAGAGTGCCTCTGCGGTTAACTAAGGGCAAGGAGCAACAAATACACAGCCCACCACCTTCTCTTGCCCATTCTAATCTCTGGAATGTAACCAGAAGCTTCCGCAGCTTTCAATCAAGTCTCCAAGTCAATTACAGGCTGGCAACTTGAAAGCATCTGTCCTGCCCTTCACAGCCGCCACCATCAGAGGATGAGCACAAAGGCTTAAATTTAATTGCTAATTGCTTAAATCTCAACTAGAGTAGACTCACTGCATCAGTGGAGTTTACATAACTGTTGACTTGCCATTCACCAGTTGATTTAGTGGATCTACTCTGCTTGGGACTAGCAAGTGGATTCCAGTTGAGGGCTTCAGAAGAAGAGGATGGCATCTCATCCTCAGTGCACAGTCCTCTGCTTGTAGAAGCTCCCAAACTCCATCCTTGGTGTCTCCAGTTTCGATGACTGCAAACAGACAACCTTGAAAAGATCTCCATCACCTGGTGGACAGAGATCACTTTCTAAGTCCAACCTATGGGTGAATCACAGTGCTTCAAGACAGCAAAGAATTTTCCTCAAGGCTGTGCCAAAACTTTAGAATCTCTTGACTCAGAGGCTACATTGCCACACTCTCTAACCCAGTGGTTTATTTATTTATTTATTTACTTCATTTGTACACCGCACTCTCTCAGCCCGTAGGCGACTCAGAGCGGTTTACAACCAAATCAGTATACAAAGTGCACAACATTAGCATTTAAAACAGTAACCATGGCAACTACATCAATATAACAATACATCAATACATCAATATAACATCAATACATCCATATAACTAATCCATCACGTCTCATCAGTAAAGTCATAATCCGATCTCCTTGTTCATTATTCCATGTTCAATTAATGATCAATCAATTAATTGCACTGCTTAATTAAACGCCTGCTCAAAGAGCCAGGTCTTCACTCTTCTCCTGAATGCCAGTAGGGAGGGGGCCGATCTAATGTCTGCGGGAAGGGCGTTCCACAGCCGAGGGGCCACCACTGAGAAGGCCCTGTCTCTCGTCCTTGCCAGCCGTGCTTGTGAGGCTGGCGGGATCGAGAGCAGGGCCTCCCCGGACGATCTTAATGTCCTAACTGGTTCATAGGGGGTGATGCGTTTGGACAGATAGGTCGGGCCAGAACCGTTTAGGGCTTTAAAGGCTAAAGCCAGCACTTGGTTCTCAACCTGGGGTCCCCAGATGTTTTTGGCCTTCAACTCCCAGAAATCCTAACAGCTGGTAAACTGGCTGGGATTTCTGGGAGTTGTAGGCCAAAACACCTGGGGACCCACAGGTTGAGAACCACTGCTCTAACCACACATCATATGCTGAAGATCTTCCTATTTGCAAAGCAGCTACGTCTTACGTCCTATACAATGTTATATTTATTACAGCTACCTGCTTTTCTATTTTGCAATTCTATTGTATTTTATGACTTTTCACTGTTGTTAGTCATGCTGGGTCGTGTTCAAACAATAGACTATTAAGTTTTTGTATAAGGAAATAAATACAGAAAATCTTTCATTTTCCAAGAAAAGGCATAGTAGTCTGACTAACACACCAGGAAGTCACATTCCATTATTATTATTATTATTGAAGATTATCTCAAAAGTCCAGGAAGCGTAACATCAGCCTCTGGGATAAACTCCTGGATTGGTGAGAAGGACCCAGTTCCATCAGAGCATGTCCTTCTCTGCCTTCTTTTAAGTTCCCGCCTCTATTGTCTGAGTAGTTTGAGAAGAACAAGGCTCTTCAGCTACCCAATAAAACAAGACAGCAGCTCCAATGTTTTGGAACTAGTCATACTATCCCCAATCTTACTCATCCCTGGTGGTGTTGACAGAAAAGACCCACAAAGCTAAGAGGAGGCCTCTACCATCTAGGTGCCTAAGACTTCATTCTTCTGGCCTTTAGACCTGTAGCTTGTCCTTCATCATAAAGAGTGATCCTCTAATATTCTCACACTATTTCTGAGACCAAAAAAGAAAATAGTTCAGGGGACCAGATGGTTTCAAGACCATGGGAGCTGCAGTCCAAAACAGCTGGAAGGCACCAGGCAAGTCAAGAG
The DNA here is from genome assembly GCF_037176765.1 of Anolis sagrei. Taxonomy (NCBI): domain Eukaryota; kingdom Metazoa; phylum Chordata; class Lepidosauria; order Squamata; family Anolidae; genus Anolis; species Anolis sagrei. The sequence continues at coordinate 329,898,924 of NC_090021.1, forward strand.
TCACAAAGACCACAATTTCCACTGTAAAATTTTTGCAAGTATGGGAAATATAGCTTTCCGAATGCTAACTGGCAGTATATGATGACAATGATGGGGATTATGTATAGGCCTATTTTTTCATTTTTTAAAATTGCAATTAAAAAAATCAAACATGGACATTAAAATAAAATTATATTATTCACCTTATTAAAGTAATTCACATCAAATAAGTAAAGCACAATTTAAAAAGACAAAATATGTTAAAAACAGTTAAAACAATACAGCCTCCCACTCCCCAGTCTGTTCTTTAAAATCTTTGTTTTAAAAGCCTATCATAATAAAAATAATTTGGCTGTTGTTTGAAGGACAGTGAAGAGTGGGCCATTCCAGTCTCCCTGAGAAAACTGTTTCAGAGTCTAGGGACAGCCACCAAGATGGTCAACTCTTCAGCCCTCACCAACCATGTTTGTGACAGTGACAGAACTGAGAGAAGGATCTCTTCTGATCATCTCAGGGTCCAGGAACACTCATATAAGGAGGTACATTTTACCAAAAAGCCAGGACCTTACACATAGAGCTGTAATCTACTAGGCGTGCTGGTCTCATAGGACAAAAGCAAACAAACATGAATATAACACAGAGTAAATAAAGTTGATTGGCTTCCCATTAACAGTATTATTTAAAATCTTGAACTAAGATTTCAAGTTACATTCCCCATTCCGTGTCTTGGGAAAAAGGAGTACAGTACTATGCGCCAATGCCCTGGCTGTACCAGTGCCCAGTCCACTCTGCCACATGGTGTTTAAAACAAAGAGAGAGAACAAGAATGGTTTTAATGTGGATTATGTTAATTGGATTACAAACTGTCTGACCTTGCCGGAGGGATTAGGTTACGCAGCCCCAGGAAGAAGGCAGGAAAAATGTCAACAAGATGCAAGACAAGAAAGTGCCAGTCAGAAAATGTAAAGAAACGAGATTTCAATTCATTTTCTCCCCTAGTCTGGTTCTGGCCTCGCAGGATGCCTCTGAATTCCCTGTCAGTTTCTTTTTGCTGCCAAATTTTGCTGGTCCAAGACTTTCCACAGGAGCCAGAAAAAAAAAAACCCAAAAACGCCGATTCAGCATTAACCCTCCATGCTGCAGCATCAACCCTCCATGCTGAGGCATAAGATGTGCCATGGGGCTAAATGACACAAAGCAATGGAGTAGGGTCTCAAATAAGCATGCACACTGAATCCTGAGTCATATTGTTTTCTCCCAGATGTTGTGGATGGTATAGTGTTGGCAGATATGTCTCCCCCATCCCGACCCCAGCTTTTGAGTGCTTACAACAGATGGCAAGTCTTTATAATAGGCTCTACTTGGGGGGGGGGGGGGGGGGGGGAAGGGTCAATCCAGGCAGAAGAAAACCTTGTCCAAAATCTCTTTGCATCCCTCTCCTTCCCTTAGCCCCATAATTTTCTGACTCTTAAAATAACAGAACTGCTTGTGTTGCAAATTATAACTTATAACTATGCACAGGCTACTGTTGACTTTTTTTTTAAGCATACAGTCAGACTTCCACAATTTCTTGTGTAATTTTTGTGGATTTGATTAATATGTTCTCTCCAGAGATTACTAAATTTTCCAGCATGATACTATGTTCAATTTTCACCAGAAGCTGATTCACAGAGCCACAAATGGAGGACGTAGGGATCTCTAGGTCCTTCAATGCAGGTGCTCTCATGTATTTTAATTTATTTCCCATTTGTGTTTTTTCACTTTCACAGAGGATCCTGAGAGACTTTCACAGAGAGACTACTGTACCATGAACATATAGATTGCTTCTGCCAATGCAAGATGTCTTCTTGGACTTGGCCACAGAGGCAAGCTAGGAATCACGTAGCTCTCTAGAAGTTGTTGAACTATATCTCTCAAGATACTTCATTATTGGCTATGCTTGCTAGGGCTGCTGGGACTCACAATGCAAAGCCAACTGGAAAATAAAATGGCCCATCACTGCTGGGGAGAATCGGTTTTAACCAGGGCAGCAAACGGGAGTAAAGAGTCAAGCCCCTTTCCTCATTATGGTCCAGAATGTGAATGCAATTCCTCCACCGTCACATTATGACAACTAAGGACCTTACAATTTCTTTCACAAATATTTGAAAACGTAAGTATAAAGTCATAGATTTTGTTGCTGTTGTTGTGTGCCTTCAAGCAATTTCCAACTAAATGGGGTTTCTTGGCAAGATTTGTTCAGGCAGGATTTGCCTTTGCTTTCCTTTGAAACTGTGGATAATAGCAAACACTATAATTTGACTATACTTGGGCTAGAAGCATAATATAAAATCTCTATAGAATTGCACTGAAGGACCAAGAGAAGTCAACAAACACTTTTGAGGGGAGTATTTTTCTGCAGTATTGGTAAGTGAAACTTTGAAGATTGAATGGGTCCAAATTACAGGAAAGGGGATTTCATCTGAACATTAGGAAGAACTTTCTGATCATAAGACAGTAGAACTCAATGCCTTGGAGTGTGGTGGAGGCTCCTTCTCTGGAGACTTTAAAACAGAGACAGGATGCCCATCTGCCAGGGGTGATTTGATATTGCTCTTCCTGCACAACAGGGGGTCGGACTGGATGGCTTCTGGGGTCTCTTCCAACTATGAATCCATGGATAAGGGGGCAAGCAAACATACTTCATATGTTTTTGTGAAGAAAACTAAGTCTGTTTTTATTCCCTCTGTCAGATTCTGCGGAATAATGTTGGTGTGAAGATGGTTGTTAACCACCTTCTGACAGAGAATACTAATTACCGGATTCTGCATATGAGGCACAACACTATTTCTCATATTCCCTACCAGCTTTTACTTTCTATTTCACTTAAATGTGGATTGATATTGCTGCTTTTGATCACTTTAGTAATATTTTCCCCTCACAACAGCCTGTGATGAGCACAACTGACTCAAAGGCATTCTTGTGTGTTTGGTGGCTGAGTGCAGGTCTGATTCCCTTATGCTGAGTCTAACATTCTAACTATGATACAACACTGACTTTTTCTCCCTTGGACACAATGAAGGAGAAGAAGGGACTGATTAAACCAGGTTATTGCTTGAGCACTCAGATTCAATGCCCATCACTGCCAAAGGTCTCACTCTAATATTATTTTACTTACTGCACATCTTATTCCATCTGTCCACCAAACACAGAGCACAAGACAGCTGACAACATCTTTTAAAATGATGAAAACACTAACATCAGTAGCATACAGAAAACCATCTGAAAAGCCAAATTGAAATTAGCACGGCACCAAAAATTGTGAACACAAAACAGCAGAAAAGGACATGATAAATCCAGAGTTGGCATGCAAAATAGCATGGTAAAGAGGGAACTCTCAGCTGATGGGATGTTCAAACAGAAGATGAGCTGCCATTTTGGCAGTGTTGCCTTGATCTAGAATTTGCAGGCTGGAGAAAACATGCCAGCTTCTTCTAATTATATTAAATGCAGGGAGGAGATTGTAGCTTATGGGTTATATCTGCGGTCTCAAAACATAACTTCAAGGGCTGGTCAGAAACTGATTACATGTGTTGAGTGAAACAGAAGCAGCTCTCCATTCCTGCCATTTTGAAATGACATTCGATCGTCCCAGGAGTTTAGAAAACTACTAGAACTTTTCGCATTATATAACAAGACGATGTCTTTGCTAATTTTATTTTTGCTCTGTTTAAGGTTTTTCTTGACACCAAATGTAACTGAATCTTCTGTTCCCAGCATCTCAGTAGGACCAATTTTAACAAGCAGTTCGGAAGGTTAAAAACTATGACTCATCAATTGTGTAATAAAAAGGAGGGTTTTTTTTTTAACCCACACTACATTTGACTCAGAAACTGATTTTATCTTAAATTTAAGCACAAACTGGTTTCATGCATTTTATTTAGTGTGTTTTGGTTGCGTGCATACAATGAGATCCATTCAGAAATGCAGCACTCTGTCCAATGTCTTTAAAAGTAAACTATTACACCTTGCTTTGGAGGCCATTGTAGAACAAATGAATCTAAGTGTTCTGGAGATAGAAGAGATCTCCCGCAATACATAGCTGAAGAGGCACAAATGGAGGGCGAAAGAGAGAATCGTGCCAAGAGGAAGGCGCATCAAGCCAACCCCGACCGAGACCGCATTCCACCTGGAAACCGATGCCCACACTGAAGGAGAACATGAATATCAAGAATAGGGCTCCACAGTCACCAACGGACCCACCGCCAGTACACCAATCTTGGAGGACAATCCTACTCGGACAACAAAGGATCGCCTAAGTAAGCAAGTAACATAGTGAAGTGGAGGGGGAAAGAGGCATTCCCAGAGTGATTGGCCTGAAAGTGAATACAATACTGAATCTACATGGTTCTTACGTTTAAAAAATGAAATTAGTGTGGAAAGATGGTCCTTAACAATAAACAGATATTCTGCCATTCTCTGTATGCTGACAAGCATGTAATTTAATGTCCTCAATCTTCCACCTTACCATTATAGCCTGTCACCTTAGCAAAATAGCCTGTGATTATTAATTTATCCTTGCCAGTAACTTAAAAAGAAATACCATATCTTGCAAGACACATTTTCAGAATCTTTCTTTTGCATTTCCAGACCCTGTGGGTTTTTCAGGTTTTCCCTCCCTGTTGCACCCCAGGCCTGGAGCCACCTATGACTACAGCACCACACAAGGGTCCAGAGTATAAGCAAAGAGTTCATTGTAAAAGCATATAAAATATATGAAAAAAGCAGGAAGGAAGAAGGAAGAGGAATAATCCAAAACAGGTTTAGCAGTAGGTGATAACCACACAGGATTCCAAATGTCTCATGAAAATCCAAAAGTAACACTGTCCAGGAATAGTCAAAACTCGCAAGTACAGCATAAATCCATCAGCAAAAGATATCCTTAGAAAACTTGAGCAATAATAATAAAACAAGAATATAAAAACCTTCCAATATTCTTGAATCCAAAAACAGGACTTGGCTTGACAGAAGAACGTAAGACTTGACAGGCTTAGCTCCATACCGCCAGGTGCTTTCCCTTGAGAATTTTCTGTTTCATTTAATTCTTCTTCACTCGACCCCTTATCTAATGTTGTTGTTTCTGGCTCCTGTGATTGACCTTTAAGCTCAGCTCTGTATGAGGCAATTCCATTCCCATGGTCTGAATCTTTAACACTTTGAACCCAGCCTGCATCACTTTGAACCTCGGCTGCATCACTTTGAACCCCAGGGAATCCCACAATCCCTTCTGAATCATCAGTAAACCCATCAACCCCTGGCTGCTGTGCTACAACACTCCAGACAAAGAAGAAAGAAATGAACAATTTGAAGCATTCACACCTCATCCATTCTATGTTACAGAGGAGACTTAACGTGTCTCTCTGTCCCAAATTGTAAAATGTTCAACTGCTGCCATCTTGCTTTTCCCAGGATCCTATACTACAGCATTCTGAAGAAATAGTGGAGGGGTGGAATGAATAACAGCCTGAGTTGAACATACACTTTTCTAGTGGTTGCTATGCTAACACCCTCACCCCATACTTCTATTTCACACACACATTTATGCCAACACTCTAGATTCCAAGGCCTGAAATGAAGCTGTTGTAAAGAAAACACAGCAGCTATGGCCACTAATATCTACTCTGCCATTTTCATAGTTACAGCCAGCAGGAAAGTAAGTTTTAAAAGAAATCTAAGAGTAAGAAAAAAAAATTCAAAGGTAGATGTAAGTAAGACAGTGAAGCAAATGTCAACAAAACAGAAATATTGTATAAATCAGTGCTTCTCAACCTGGGGTCCCCAGATGTTTTTTGCCTTCAACTCCCAGAAGTCCTAACAGCTGGTAAACTGGCTGGGATTTCTGGGAGTTGTAGGCCAAAAACATCTGGGGACCCCAGGTTGAGAACCACTGGTATAAATGGAAGAGTGTTTACAGGCAGAGGAGTCTTTCATATCTCCCCTCTAGATACTGTATGATCCCTGTACCAGAAATCCATGTATTCACCTATGTACCTAGGGCCTCCTGCAGAAGCTACAGTCTCTTCTCAATATGTCAATTGTTTGCCCCATTGAAAATAATAGGGTTCTCTACTATCCACAATTTTGTGTATTCATACAAAGTCTCAGCATGTATATTTTGGGGATACAGGGGTTGTACTGTAATTGCCATAAGTCCAACATGGAGGCAGCAGAACAATGAAAATGAGGTTGTTGACTATTTTGGGAGCAGCAGGGCAGATGGCAATGAAGCACTGTGACAAAGGGGACATAAAGGTCTACATGGGACCAGCTTCAAATCCAAGGTTAGTTATTGGCTCAACTTGGCAAGACCAAGAGAATCAACTGAAACTGGAGAAACATCTTTGTATTTTTTTTAGAGAACGGAGGCTTGGTAGTAAAATAAGAACATACAGTACTTGTTTTAAGGGCTTAGACAGCTTTTATAAAATGGAGGCGGAAAAGAGGAGGGGGAGTTTTTTATGACTTCCCTAGTTGCTAGCTGTCTTACTGGAAATAAATATTTCCTTCGACTATAGAAGTCAACACTAAGCTTTTGTAATGTCCAGACAGATCCTCAGCATATGAGCTCCAGAGTATTCAGGCAGGCCAAGAGGGTGGATATACTGGGGGCTCTGAAGTCTCTGTGAAGGACAGAATAACCAAACGCTGTCACAAAAATCCTGAGTTTGACAGTGATGCATTTCGGCACAGAAGAAATAAAGCAGGGCTGAGTCAACTGACCTCCGCTGGCAATGAGAACCGGGGAAATTAATGACTCGGAGGAAAACTTGGCCTTTGTTCCAAAAAGGCTTTAGAAGTCAATGCAGAAGCATCTTACAACCAAACCAAAACTTGACAGGTAGCCAGTAAGGCTAGGCCAAGCTTGGGCAGGAAGAGAATGAAGGAGGGGGGCATGCGGCTGAGCCAAAAATAAAACAGCCTGGGATTGCCAAACGCACAAAAGCATTACAAGGATCTATTTGTGAGGCCACAAAAAGCCCAGCTCAAAATCTCTGCGTAGGGAAAGGTTTCATTCGGGAAATATTTCTCTGATGTTGAGATGGCTGACCTCACCACACATAGTCCAAGGGCACGGCTATGACAGCACCAGCACAATTCCCCGACAGAAGGGAAGTTTGTGGTGCATGGAAACCAGTAACCTTGTGCCAAAGACATACATTACACACTTGTGAATTACTTCCAAAAATCTTTCCAATGCATATTATGAGCAAGACAAAGTGATTAAAGGGAGTAGAGTGAACAAATAAGCCATCTTAAGAGAGAAGTGATGTTACTGATACTCATCTCTATATACTGGCTCTGTTATTGGCATACTGGTACTCAGCTCTATATACACTGAGTACTCCTTGGCATGTTGGACCCCCATGCTATTTACCTGATTTACCATATGTTCTCCTTTTCCTGCACATATCTCTTTTTCAAAGTGAAAATTTCTCTCCAAGCAGATTTTAAAATATCTGAGACTTGTATTGCTGATGGCTTTTTCAAATGTCAGCTACTGCTTCACCTCCTAATTACTGTCTCACTGCCTCCACTCTGAGTTCTACGAGGAGGAAGGACAGAGGCCGGCCCATGGAGCGCTCAGAAAGAGAGACCGCAACCTGAGGATGAAGGGTCAGGGAAGAGACGGGCCCAGGACAGAAGTAGGCGAAACAGCCAAGTGAGACAGCTGCAGGAACCTCTAGCTAAAAGGGGACGATGGAATAGGGTGGAGTGAATGGGCGACTGTTGGAAGAAAAGGGAAGCAGAACTGCTATTATTTAAATACAATGATGATTAGTAGGAATTTCCAACAGCAATTACTACATCTTACGTAGAATGTGTGTTTAAAGTGGGAGTCATCATAGCACTTAATGGTTTGAAGTAGTCATTTGGTAAATGTGTCCTCTTTTGTTACTTTAACAACAGGGCCTACCCTATATGCTCAAGTTTAGAAATTATAATCTTACCCTATATACCAGTGGTTCCCAATCTGTGGTCTGTGGACCACCACTGGTCCGCAAGAACTAAAATATGGTCCGCGGCCTTACCGTTATTACACTGTTGTAACAATAACCCTCTTATAGTGCCAAGGCTTATTAAATATCGTTTTCTGTGGGCAAGCAAATGGCAACTACTGGATGACGTATGTTCTGTATCAGGAACTAGAGCTGATTTGGTCTATCCAATACGATTTTCTGAATCACTATCCCAAATAATCAAACGAAATCTAAAGTTGACCAAAAACTGATTTGCAACCCTTTTGGTACTAACGTTGGAGAGTGGTCCCTTTGTCCATTAATCTTCTTCTCTGTATCTACAATTTGGTGATGGATCTGGGCATTGTGTGTTTTTACCCTGTTTCCCCTTCCGCTCCCTCACCCATATTGTGCTTCAGTAGTTATATTTATATTTTAATGTACCAAACATACCAAGTTTGTATGGAAATGTGACTCTATTTCCTGTGCTGGTCAATGACCGAAATAAATGATTTGATTTGAGTGGTCCCTGGTCAAAGTGATCCCTGGTCAAAAAAAGGTTGGGAACCACTACTATATACTCATGTTTAAGTTTAGACACTTTAAACCTCGGTCGACTTATCCATGGGTCAAAGAGAGTACTCTTACAAAAGAAAACAAAAATAGGAACCATCCTCATCTCTGTGTAAAGTGACAAAAGAAGACATTTTAGTCTATTCTGGAAGAAGTTTAAAAAAGGACTGCCCCCCTCTATTCTCTCCCCTATGGTGCTGCTTCTGGCTTTTTCTGAATGCTTGGATAAGGAAATGGCAGCAATGACCAGAGGCATGCCCTCTTGAGCCATCATTGGTGGTTTCCCCTCTTCATGCAATGACCCTAAACTTATCCTACCTTATAAAAATCCATTTTTTGGCCCTAAAATATGCCCTCTACTTACACAACTTACACATGGGTATATATGGTAAATACCACAAGGGCACAAGATGCTGTCTAATATTAGAAGCTAAGCAGTGTCAACTCTAGTTAATACTTTGATGGGAGACGGCTGGTTTGCCTTAGGGTCACCATACGTTGGAAATTACTTGAAGGTACATAGCAACATACCCAGGCTTCAAGCTAGAAAATGGTTTCTTATTCCTGTTTCAATCTGTTGTCTTTCTGGAAAGTGTATTGTGGCATTGTATGTCTCTGCCGAAACACCCTAAGGCTTCAGATCCCAACTGATCTTGAAAGCCAAATGGCTAGTTCTGGTTAGCCCTTGCATGGGAGGCAAGAAACAAATATCAAATGTTGAAGATGTTTGAGAGAAAGGAATGAGCAATTGATAATTTGGACAATAGAAAAGGAAACTGGGCGAAGGGCATACTGAGACTGGCAAGATGTGTGCTCCTTTAATCCTTCAGAAGAGAAAGAAGCCATTCATGGAGGACACTGCTATCAAATTAGACATGATGACCATGTATTGTCTCGAGGATCAGAAGGGGAAAGTCTCTATGTAACAATTTTAAGAAAACAGAAGGGGACAAAACTCGTAAGACATTGCCCATAGTTCATTTCCACAACTTGGTCTTCAGAGTCTTACCTTTGCATATTTTTAGTTACCATCTCTAAAGGTCACCATGCACTCTTGCCCTGCTCGTGGGCTTCACAAATTCAAAGTGTCGATTTTAAGTGAGGGCAGTCAATTTAGGGCTCTCGTTCTCCCTTCTGATTAGAAATGTAATTTCTTTTGGCAGAGAAAAGGAATATTTTTAGGGGGGAGGCTGCAATATTAGCTTCCTTTTGCAAATTGAAAGGCACTTTCCGAATCTAGGAATACGACAAATTATATGCATAACATGGTTTGGCATAAAATTACCATGTTTAGTATTCTGAAAGTATATTTTATTTAGAAAATAATTACAAATTGAACTTACTTTTTAATATGTTCTCTCTATATAGATGGAGCAATAAGGTCCTAAACTGTAAGAAATGCCTGAAAGCTTAGGAAGCAATTCTGTTTTGCAAGTTAATGAGGAAAAAGAGGAGGAAAAATGAGAACGGAGGAATTATCAACATTAATAAAACAAAACGAATTCTGTTTTTTCTAGTCCTCCATAATGAAAAATGAACAAAAAGAAAGAAAGAAACCAGGACCAGGAAATACAATAATCTGATAATAGCTATCAGTGTTACCACTACTATGGTACTTAATATCTGGGAAGAGCATCCCCCTCCAGTGAAAGATATTGATACTATATTTTACTGTAATTTGGATGTTTTATGTTCACGTTCTATGTTAGTTACAATTTTCAATAGATTATGTTTTATTTAAGTTATAGTGTTATGTTTAAGTTGTTCTTTATATGAGGTTATTCTGGGTAATATTGGTACTTATTGTTATTGAGGCATTGAATGTTTGCCTTTTTGTTTGTTGGGATCCATCCTGACTTTCCGAGAAGAGACAGAACAGGAATATAAATATATTACTATTACTATTATTATTATTATTATTATTATTATTATTATTATTATTGCCCATTGACTACACTTTATTTCCTGGAAATTCAATATGGACTGGCAGCCAATAGCTCTCTTATTTATTATTATTATTATTATTATTATTATCATTATTAAACTTTATTTGTACCCCGCTAGCATCTCCCGAAGGACTCGATGCGGCTTACAAAGGCCAAGGCCTCAACACACAATACAACAATACAAAACCTAATGTCTTACTGACATTATGCTGACTGACCCTGCTATACATAATCTTAGGTTGCATCTAAACTATAGAGGAGCCCCCGGTGGCACAGCGGGTTAAACGGCTGAGCTGCTGAATGTGCTGACCGAAGGGTTGGTGGTTTGAATCCTGGGAGCTGGTTGAGCTCCCGCTGTTAGCTCCAGCTTCTGCCAACCTAGCAATTCTAAAACATGAAAATATGAGTAGGCCAATAGGTACCACTTCGGCAGGAAGGTAATGGCACTCCATGTAGTCATGCCAGCCACATGACCTTGGAGGTGTCTACGGACAATGCCAGCTCTTCAGCTTAGAAATGGAGATGAGCACCACAACCCAGAGTCAGACACAACTAGACTTAATGTCAAGGGGAAACCTTTACCTTTACACTGTAGAATTAATGAGGCTTGACACCACTTGAACTGCCATAGCTCAATGCTATGAAATCCTAGGAGCTGTAGTTTGGTGAGGCACCAGCACTCTTTGGTAGGGAAGGTTAAAGGTCTTTTAAAACTGCAGAACTCAGGATTGCATAGCATTCAGCCATGGCAGTGTAGATGCATCATTTCATATAAATCTACCTACTATCTCCGTTTTTTAAAGAAAATATTCCCCAATATATCTTTTCTTTAATTTTTAAGGGAACATACGGTGGGGTTGGGGGGAGAGAGACCTGGAAAACCTATTTCTCCCATAGTTTCCCAATTTCTATTTTAATTCCTTGTTTCTACTTCCAATTGCCCTTTATCTTTAAAACAGATGTAGATCAGATAGCCATTCAGAGAAAGACTTCAAACTGATGCACACTTTATGAAAACACTTCAAACACAGGACTGTTTTTGGGAAGTAAGACACATAGTTAGCAGATACACATATATAAATAAACCATTCATAAAGAATCCAGCTTAGATCCCAGCAACAGCGATCCAGATGACCCATGAAAGCTCATGACTAATGACGGAGTTTCATAGCCATTACTCATGGTTCAGCATCTCATACTTAGAGTTATGCTGCCTTTGTCCATTTTTAATTACCATCTGTAAAAGCTAGCAATATTTTGATTCTCCTTTAATTCTGGGAAAACCTATTTTGCGATCATTTTATCTTTTCAGTGTAACATCATTTTGTTGCAATTAATTCCTTATCCATGTTTATCCAGGGGTAAATCCCAATGAGCTCCACTAGACATATGCTCAGGTAAGCATACATAGGATTGCAGCCAAAGTCAATTAAGTATTAAACAAAGTACTTCCTTCTGCTCCCTCTATATTTATTGGATGATTCCAAAGTTCTATTGTTTTGGGAAAGCACACTTTACCTCCTTCTCCTCCACTCAGATTTAGCTGCCTTGCTTTGCAATCTGCCACGGCCTGAAGTTAGGACTTTCCTATCTGAGCCCAACACATTATCCATTCCTTTATCTAGCATTTCTCAGAAAAGAGTTTCCAAAGTACAATTGCTGCACTGCCAGTTATATCAGTGACAGAATGACAGCGTACAAATGCTAGTAATAAATGCTAATAAAATAATAAAGAGGCAGTTCTGCAATATAGCGAACATTAGAGTGAGATTTCTCCATTGAAACCCATAAAAGAGGTCTAATGCTCCCATTTCCATATGCAAATTTTCACAATCATTAAACGGATGTTACTAAATACAGCTGTAAGTGGATTTAGCGTCTCCCCCCCCCCCACCCCATATATTGATTCACATCACTGTGACTTTTCAAAAGGCCATTCTCATTGCCAACGTAATTACAGTTTTAAAGCTATGTTATGACAGTATGCATTTTTGCCTTAGCAATTTAGAATAAAGTTTAAATTCTGTGGTAGAATCTAGAATCTGAATTCTACATGATACAGTCTGCCAGCCACACTTTTCCTGTTCTTGCTTTAAAAGATCTCTGGTTCTCTGAGATCTGAACATTAGGAAGAACTTCTTAACTGTGAGAGCTGTTCAGCAGTGGAACTCTCTGCCCTGGAGTGTGGTGGAGGCTCCTTCTTTGGAGGCTTTTAAACAGAGGCTGGATGGCCACCTGTCAGGAGTGCTTTGAATGCGATTTTCTTGCTTCTTGGCAAGGGGTTGGACTGGATTGCCCACAAGATCTCTTCCAACTCTATGATTCTAGGTGTGATTGGATACATCCTGTCTATATCTTCTACAGCAATGGTGCCCAACCTTTTGTCATCCAGATGTTTTGGAGTCCAGTTCCCAGAATTCCTGGCCATTAGGCAAGTTGGCTAGAGCTTCTGGGAGTTGGAGCCCCAAACACCTGGAGGACCAAAAGTTGGACACCACTGTTCCACAGTGTGAAATAGTATTTATTTTCTTATACTCATGTAATTGAGTTGTACACTCTATGAACAGTAACTGCATACAGTGCTATTAAATTGCATATAAAAGCAAAAAGAGTACACAAGGGGGGATAATTCCATATCTACTTGTTCTTGTGGCAAATTCTCTAGGATAATGAAAGCAATTGTCAAGTCAATTGCATGCTTTGATTGTTGGAGCCAAGTGAGTCAACCTGAGCAGATGGGTCAAATAACACAAACTCACATCCAACTCAATATAAGTAGTCCACACAATGTATGAAAGTTGAATGAAAAGTAATGCCTCCACCTTCGTAACTCCTCAACAGATGGCAGTACTGGTATGCGGTAGGTAGTGGCTTGTTCAGTAGACTCTCCTCTACAGTTTCATTTTGGCAGGAAACCTTAGTATTGAACGGTTGTGTTGTTAAAGTGCGAAGTATGGAACCCTGCGCAGACAGTCGGTCAACGCAACTTAAGTAACGTGCAGTCATTAAATTCTTGACAGCAGAAGGTGTCACCTCAACATCTTTAAACTTACTTGCCCAACAATGCACAGTACTCACATCAACACAATCACCAGACTGTCTAGGAAGATGGCAGAGAGTGAAACACCCTGATAACGTCGCTCCGTGAGTTTCTTACTAAGAACTTCTAAAAACTAAAACTAAGGATCCTAAACAGACTGAAGGCCTGGCATGTTAACAAGATAATTTGCCAGATAATTTGCTGACTTCTACAACACAATCACCATAAACAGTTTGTATTCTCTGATGAATGTCCTTTGGGGTGGCACCTTTTGCTGTCAAGAATTCAATGACTGCACGTTGCTTAAGTCGCATTGACCAACCGTCTGTGCAGGGTTCCATTCTTCGCACTTTAACAACACAACCGTTCAGTGCTAAGGCTTCCTGCCAAATGGAAATGTAGAGGAGAGTCTACTGAAGAAGCTAGTACCTGCCGCATACCAGTACTGCCATCTGTTGAGGAGTTACAAAGGTGGAAGCATTACTTTTCATTCAATCCTTGTATGTCCTGTTCTTCAGGAGAAGTGCTGCTTCCAGCCACTGACTTGGCACAAGAAGAACTACAGTTTATTCCAGTGATTTTAATGTGTGGACAGGTGGATCAAGACTATCCGGTGACCTCACGTCAAAAAGACCAACCATTGTGTTTTCCAAGCAGAAGCAGTTCCCTAGCAGATGCTTCCTGATGATGACGCTTTTGGTGATCACATGGCTGGGCACTCTGTTGGCACTTCATCACAATCTATGTCACCAGCAAAACTGTGCCAGGAAGTGCTTCTGGCTAGTAAAATAGCAGTGGCATATCCCTGGTGGATAGGGCCCTCGTTCCAATGTGCTGACTGCCCAGGTAACCATATGATGCTCCCAAGGTGTATCTGAAACAGCTCTGGAACAAGTTTCTCTTGATATTTCTCCTGGTGTAAACACAACCTATGACTCTGCAAAGCAGTTTAGGAGCTCGGCACAAGAACCAGGTAAATACAAAGCTGCATAAGCTTGCAAATGTTCCTGAGCTAGTGGCCAGGAGAACATGGAGCATTAAGTGGGATTTAGCTTCTAAACTGCTATATTGTCAAAAGAATTACAGTATATTCTGGCGTATAAGACTACTTTTTAACCCAAGAAAATCTTCTCAAAAGTCAGGGGTCGTCTTATACGCGGGTGTAGTCTTATGCATGGGAGTCGTCTTAACTCTATATTTTAACTGGAAAACTTGGGGGTCGTCTTATACGCCCAGTCGTCTTATATGCCGGAATATACGGTATACAGCACCAACTAAGGAAGTCTGCTTAAATTAACAGTTCTAACCTCTATGAACAATATAAAGTCAATCTAGGAGACTTGCTGAAGCTAGTAAGCAAGTCTGTCTGCTTTTGTCCTTTTCCCTCTCTTCTTGTGTGTGCCACACTGGACATCACAGAAGATGTTTTTTGGCAAGGAGGAACTGAGAAATAACCAAAAAAAGGGGGAAGATTTTATGGAAGGCTTCATAATTTAATCTGTCAAGAGTTTTTGAATGGAATTTTAAAATAATAACTATCATGCCAAGAGGGAGAATGGAAAAAATATTATAATAGGAAGGAAGAACATAACCCAAAGAATGGGAAGTCACTACAAAGCAATAGGTGGGAGGAGGGAATGGCATAGTCAGGTACAATCACTGCTGTGATATTAGGAAATATTGCATTTGTTTATGTGTATATACATGTGTAAAGATTTTTATTGTTGTTCTTTCTGATAAATATGCAAATTTTAAAATACTATACAAAAGAAATAACTAGGAAATGCCAGAGTGCATGGACCACTGTCCATGTCAATTGCTTAGGGGCATTAAGAGCTCATGCTTCTAAATGCCTAAACTAAGCCTCTACCTTTATTTTAATGCATGATTTCTCTCATAATAATTAAGTTAATTGAACAACATTTACCCAAATGGTTTCACAGAAGAGGGAGTGCTTAAAATACGTACTAGCAAGTACTAGCGACTAGTTTTAATGCCAATGGGTAGTTTCGGGATGATCGAGACTATTCATTTAAGTAGAGCACATTCTGCTTTATG
Organism: Anolis sagrei; assembly: GCF_037176765.1. Classification (NCBI taxonomy): domain Eukaryota; kingdom Metazoa; phylum Chordata; class Lepidosauria; order Squamata; family Anolidae; genus Anolis; species Anolis sagrei. Next base: position 329,914,517 of record NC_090021.1, read on the forward strand.
AGGCAGGCATGAGACTGAAACAGACAAGCAACTTTAATGTGGTGGAAAGAAAAGACGTGGCAGGTTGGTGGAGGGGGGTGTGGTGGTGGAGAAGCAGCAGGGACAGCTGCAGACAGAATAAGCTAACTAGCATGAGAAATTAGCCATTTGGTGCCAGGGATGTTGCTAGCTTTCTGCATTTCAATTACGGCTGAGGCTGAACTGGGGAAAACATGTAATCGAAATGATAAGATAAATTTATAGATTTTGCTTGCTCTGCCTATACAAACAGATTATACAACTTGCATGGCTCTAATAGGCACCTGCTGATAACATGCTAAAGGGCTTCCATTTACCTACCCCCTTCAAGTTGTCTGGTACCTTTAGAGTCCTACTGAAATTAAATGACGCCAACACAGGCTAGCATCATGAGAAGATGTTTATTTATTTATTTATCAGAAGCAAACCAAGGGTACAGTTGTACTGTATTTAAAAAACACAAAGTTTAAAAAACTTGGCATTATACTAAATGTCCTTTGAATGCAATATTCCTGCTTCTTGGCAGGGGGTTGGACTGGATGGCCCACAAGGTCTCTTCCAACTCTTTGATTCTATGATTCTATGATTCTATGACCAGTAGCTGGCTACTTGGAGTGCATCTGGTGTTGCTATAAGGAGGTCCTCCATTGTGCATGTGTCAGGGCTCAGGCTGCACTGTAAGTGGTCTGTGTTTGCTCTTCTCCACACTCACATGTCGTGGACTCCACTTTGTGGCCCAATTTCTTAAGATTGGTTTTGTATCTCATGGCACCAGAGTGCAGTCTGTTTAGTGTCTTCCAAGTCACCCAGTCTTCTGTGTGCCCAGGGAGGAGTCCCTCATCTGGTACCAGCCATGGGTTGAGGTTCTGGGTTTTAGCCTGTCATTTTTGGACTCTCACTTGCTGAGGTGTTCCTGCAAGTATCTCTGTAGATCTTAGAAAACTATTTCTTGATTTAAAGCATTTGCATGCTGGCTGATATCCAAAAAGGGGATGGGCCGGAGATGTCATTGCCTTGGTCCTTTCATTATTGGCTGCTACTTCCCGGCGGATGTTAGGTGGTACAATACCACCTAAACCAGGGGTCCTCAAACTTTTTAAACAGAGGTCCAGGTCACAGAGGGCAGGATTATAATTTGAAGAAAAAAAAACCATGAATGAATTCCTGTGCACACTGCACATATCTTAATTGTAGTGCAAATAACACTTAAAAACAATACAATAATTAAAATAAAGAACTATTTTAACAAATATAAACTTATTAGTATTTCAATGGGAAGTGTGGCCTGCTTTTGGCTGATGAGATAGGATTGTTGTTGTTGTTGTTGTTGTTGTTGTGTGCTTTCAAGTCATTACAGACTTAGGTTGACCCTGAGTGAGGGCCGGGTAAATGACCTTGGAGGGCCGCATCCAACCCTTGGGCCTTAGTTTGAGGACCCCTGGCCTAAACAGTATAATTTCTCCAGTAGTGTAAGAAGAGATCAAAACCTGATAGACTGAGGCAGTGGTTTGATAACTCTCTGGCTATGTGAGGTGCTGGACTTCCATTAGAAAACTGACCATGACAATTTGTTTTAAAATATACATGGCTCAACTGAAAGCAATCTTGCTCTCCCAGTATCATTTCTGATAAGCACTACCATCAACTATTAGTACCTTTTATAAGGATACAGAGTGAGAGGATAAGAGGAAGAGCAGAGGCAAGTAAATGATGTAGTCATAACTAACCTTGGGAGATCTACAGTTTAACTCGCACAGCTAGAAAGGATTTAAAGCATAGCACAACATGGGACTAATTAAAAATACTGCTGCTATAAAAACTAACAAATGTTTGACATTTGGAACTAAATGGACAAATCCAATGATTTAAATTATTTAAAAAACATTTAACAAAACCAAATGTAATTGCAAGGATTTTTTTGGGGAGGGGTGGTCTATTTTACATAGAAACTCAATAAAATTTTAGCTGTGACATAAAGAAGGTTAGCCTCTTTCATGTCACAATGAATTAAATCATAATTATAGAGCTGGTAATCCAGTCTTATCATGATTTCTAATCGGAGGGGTTCTCAAATTGTAGCCAAACTCAGTGGGACTGCAAATGCAAAGATCTGGAAAGCTAAAAAACACACTAGTTCAATTTATGTGAGTGCTCAAAACCCCACCACCATATTAGCCCACCTGAATTCATTTTTGATGTTGTCTCAGATCCTGAAATGTTCTATGGTAGTGAAGTATAGCTCATATGAAATGTGTGCATTCTTCCCAAACAGCTCTTATAAGAAAAGCAGGCAATCTTTCATTTGGGAAGAGGGTTGTCCAGCATTTCTTCAAGCACCAGGTTTTTTTTGTCCCCCGTCTCCCCCCCCCCCATGTCAGGAAGGACTTGCTTCTGGTGTGAGAGAATTGGCCATCTGCAAGGACATTGCCCAGAGGATGCTCAGATGTTTGATGTTTTAACATCCTTGTAAGAGGCTTTTCTCATGTCCCTATATGGAGAGCTGGAGCTGACACCCGCTCTCCTCAGATTCGAACCACTGACATATTGGTCAGCAGTCCTGCTGGCACAAGGGCTTAACCCATTGTGCCACTGGGGGCTCCAGTTATGGCAATGCTATGATCAATAAGATGCTAAAAGAAAAATAGGTAAAGTTCTACAAATAGCCATCCTTTGCTGACTCTAAGCTCCAGCCATCATCTCCTAGGAAGCATGAGTTCCAAGAGTAAACAGAAATAAACAGAGAGTCTTTGTTATCACATGTTGTGATATATGGTGAACATTACATCAGAGGTAGAACTTGGAAAAATTCATTTTTATCCCACAAGTACTGGTTGGATTCTGGGGGCTGGTTGTTGTTGTTGGCTTTCAAATCATTTCTAACTTATAGTGATCTAATGGCAATCAGCCAGGAAATCAGAAGGTGTTTACTTCTTGGGAGGAGAGCAATGACCGATCTCAATAAAATAGTGAAAAGTAGAGACATCACACTGGCAACGATGATCCACATAGACAGGAAAGCTTAGAGAAGACAATGATGCTGGGGAAAATGGAAGGAAAAAGGAAGAGGGGCCGACCAAGGGTGACCAAGGGCAAGATGGATGGATGGGATCATTGAAGTGACTGGCTTGACTCTGAAGGAGCTGGAAGTGACTGAATGAATAAACAACAAATGGCAATGTATCATGGGTTTTCTTGTATCACCATAAGTCAGAAACACACTAAAGGCACACAACAGAAACATTTGCCATCCAAAACAGTCTATTCCACTGTGGAATACCCCTTACAGCCATGGAGTTCCTTCTAATCAGAACCACTTTTTTCCAATTTGAATTAACAGGTTCAGGTCCTATTTTCTGGAACAGCAGAAAACCAGTTCATGCTATCTTCCATATGACAGAACATATCCTATATTATTTACTTACTTACTATATTTATATCCCACCCTTCTCACCCTGAAGGGGACTCAGAGCGGCTTACAAATTGGCAACAATATAAATATCTATCCATCTATCTATATCAATATCCAGTAATTCCTTTGGTCTAATCCAGTCAAGACTAACAACTAGATTTAAATCTTTTTTATTCTCCAGGTGTGTTAGTGGAGGATGATAGGAATTATAGTCCACAACATCTGGAAAGCACCAGGTTGAGGAAGGCTTGCTTTGTTTCTAGAAAAATATTAACCAAAAATAAAACCACACTTAGGATGGTAGTACTGACAATACCAATGAATAATATCACAGGGGACCTCATTACCGAAGCTATGCCTCATGCTCCCAGTGGACTTGAAGAGGTCAAAATCATAAAGAGGGGTCGTTTAGGGCAAAATTTAAACCAAGTAAGGCAGGCTTGGGATATCTCAGAGTTCTGTGTATTGATTGAACATTTGTCATGCTGTCTTCAAAGCAGTTAACCCAAACCAAATGCTGTCCCACTCCCCTATATCATCTCTTGCCAAGGGCGAGGTCTGTGACTTCTCAACACGGGTTAATAAATCTCCATTAGCAGTAAAAATGAAATTATAAGCCCTCTCTGCAATGGATACAGACTTGGAGGACTACAGGCTTGACATTTCAGCAACTTGGTGGTAACTGCTTAAATAACAGTTCTTTAATGGGTTTCATTTTCACTTGAAGCTGATGAAAATTCTATTTTATCTCCCAAGTTTTCATTTTTTATAGTGTTTCTGCAATAACCAAGATCAATATGATCACTTTTTATGGTCATTGTAACGAGAGGTTTCTGGGTTAAAGGGAGTATGGGGGAATGGGAGAATAGGCAAGGGAGTAATTTTTGTGCTATCTCCCAGTGACTGCTCATCCAAGTAATTGACTGTTATAAGCTCTGGAGGTGCAGACAAAGAACGCAATCCATCCATTAAGCCACAGGTCTTTCCTCTTGTCCCCTACCACTTATAGGTCAAGTTTTTCCAATCTCCATCTCCTTGATCATGACCCTGAATGTACTTTCCTTGTATGATGATAGCTCATCAAAATGACAGATGAGTTCCAGAGGTTGTGTCTACCTATGAAAAAAAGAAGAATCCAGTCTTGGATAGATAGATAGATAGACAGACAGACAGACAGACAGACACTGCTCAACTTCCAATTGGAAAGGAAGTAAGGAGAAAAAGAGAGAAAGTGTTTCTGGGTTACATAAGAAAAAGCCAAAATATGTCCTAAGAAAAAGTACAGTAGAGTCTCGCTTATCCAACATAAACTAGCCAGCAGAACGTTGGATAAGCAAAAATGTTGGATAATAAGGAGGGCTTAAGGAAAAGCCTATTAAACGTCAAATTATGTTATGATTTTACAAACTAAGCACCAAAACATCATGTTTTACAACAAATCGACAGAAAAAACAGTTCAGTACATGGTAACATTATGTAGTAATTACTGCTTTTACTAATTTAGCACCAAAACAGACAAAGATTATTTATCTTGCATATTTGTATCCCGTCCTTCTCACTCCCAAAGAAGACTCAGGGCGGCTTCACAACAGGCATTCATTCTATGCCAACAACAGTAATAAATGATAAAAGCAATTAAAACAATGTGTTAATGCTTTAAAATTACTGAAATATTGTTTAAATCATGCAGGTTTGATAGTCCAGGTCAGTTCATTGTCGTTCACACAAATTGGATCTCATTCTAAATAGCTGCCCCTACTGTTTGAACACTTTGTCCCATAACCAGGTTTTGAGATTCATTCTAAAGAACAAGAGAGAGAGGGCCAATCTAATGTCACTAGGTAGAGAGTTCCCCAGGAGAGGGGGCACCACTGAGAAGGTCCTGCCTCTCATCTCCACCAGTCGCATTCGTGAGGATACTGGGACCGAGAGCAGAGCCTCTCCCATCAATCTTAGACTTCGCGATGGTTCATAGCAGGAGATATGTTTAGACAGGTAAGCTGGGCCAGAATTGTTTACTCAGTATTGCACCACCTGACTTCTGTTGGGAAGTAGAAGCCAATAATGAAAGGACCAAGTCAGCAACATCTCTGGCCCATCCTCTGTTTGGATATCAGCCAGCATGCCAATGTCTTAAATCAAGAAATAACTTTCTAAGATCTCCAGAGATACTCACAGGAACACCTCGGCAAGCGAGAATCCAAAAGTGGCAGGCTAAAACCTGGAACCTCAAGCCATGGCTGATACCAAATGAGAGACTCCCTCCTGAGCATACAGAAGACTGGGTGACTTGGAAAGTGCTGAACAGACTGGACCATGAGATGCAAAGCCAATCTTAAGAAATGGGGCCACAAAGTGGAGTCCACGACATGCGAGTGTGGAGAAGAGCAAACCGAAGACCACCTATTACAATGGACCCTGAGCCCTGCCACATGCACAGTGGAGGACCTCCTTATAGCAACACCAAAGGCGCTCCAAGTGGCCAGCTACTGGTCAAAGGGCATTTAGGATAATGCCAAGTTTTTAACTTTGTTTGTGTTTTCAAATACATTACAATTTTACCCTCAAATAGCTTTTGACACGATAAATAAAATAAACCCATCGATACCTCAGTCCTCTACTCAGTTCCTAGAAAGTATTTAAAATATACTGCAACACAGGGGTCCTCAAACTTTTTAAACAGAGGGCCAGATCACAGTCCCTCAAACTGTTGGAGGGCTGGATTATAATTTGAAAATACCACAAATGAATCCCTATGCACACTGCACATGTCTTATTTGTAGCGGGAAAATACAAAAAATACAATAATTAAAATGAAGAACAATTTTAAGAAATATAAACTTATTAGTATTTCAATGGGAAGAGTGAGCTTGCTTGAGATAGGATTGTTGATGCTGTTGCTGTGTGCTTTCAAGTAGTTTCAGACTTAGGTTGACCCTGAGCAAGGGCTGGGTAAATGACCCTGGAGGGCCGTATCCGGTCCTCGGGCCTTAATTTGAGGACCCTTGCTGTAAAGCATAAGGCATAGTATAAATCACTCTTACAACAATATTTAAAGTATGACCTCTGTCCTCACAGGGTGGATACGTTCTTGGCTTCCAGACAGATACACAAATCTGCATATAATAGTAAACCCTATTGAAATTAAGTCCTTCCAGCTCAAGAATAATCTAGAATCATGCTGCAGGATGTGGAAAATCAAACATCCATGCAAAGAGAAAAGTCCTTTTCCAAATGAGTGTTTTTTCTTTCTTTCTTTCTGACACAATGGAGTTGTTTGATAAAATGACTAGTTGTACCGAAGATATGAAACACTGAGAGTACCAATTTTGAGATTATTAAGGGAATAAAGCAATCTCTCCATTTGATTAGATTAGTATAGAACTATTACACATCTATTCCCAAGTATATGGAGCTATTGTATACTAAAAGGAAAGTCTTGCCAGTTCCCTTTCTCTCCTGTTTTAACGGTGACATGAGGTTACCTCTGAGTTGATAAGAACTGCATATTTCCATTCAAAGTCAGATTCAACCAAAGGAGAGAAAGCACAAAGAACTGTCCATTTCTAATCAAAAGAACATGCAGAGGAACACAAGTTTTTAAGTTCAACCCACACATTTCATAAGTAGCAAAATCACATCCTCTGCAATTGGCAGCACAGGCTGCAGATACAAGAAGCGGGAGATGGACTCGCTGGGGGAGGCAGGAGAAGGAAAATTCCACTATCACTAGGCCGGCTGCAGCAAGATTTTCACATCTCATTAACGCCATAATGAAGGCTCAATCACAGATACAACAGTCTATAAAGACTGCCAAATTTATGAGCTGCACATGCAAGGTTCGATTCAAAAGGCTTGCTTCAGCCAAGATTTATCACGGTGCGCTTCGAAGGACCTTTTCAGCATGATATGGTACATGGAATATACATTAAGAACAAACCGAAAGCAATTTGCACATTTTCAGGGAGTTTCATTTGGGCAACCACAGGTCACACGCTAAAGGATTTTGACAAGCGGTGCTGAAGAATATGGAAATAACGCATGCCTCACTAAGAGCAAAGGAGGAAGCAGCCAGGAGCAGGGACTCTGCGGGGAAAGGGGCACGACTTGCCTTGAGGCCAAAAAGCAAAACAAAAAAGAGGTAATTTTAAAGGAAAGCTATCTAAGTAAGAACAGCAATGGCCTAAACCTCCTTGCTGTCTTCACTGCAGTTCACAAACTCTGGGACAAAACTACCCATTCACTGATACTACTTTTGAACATCTATTTGGTACAGACCTTGGAAAGTTACCTTTTTAGAAGTCATTTCTTCATTTTTCTCTTCTCAACAAAAATTACTCTACCATGAGTGCTGGTGTGTTGAGTTACATGTCTTATCATAGAATCATAGAGTTGGAAGAGACCTCATGGGCCATCCAATCCAACCCCATGCCAAGAAGCAGGAATATTGCATTCAAAGCAGCCCCGACAGATGGCCATCCAGCCTCTGTTTAAAAGCTTCCAAAGAAGGAACCTCCACCACACTCCAGGGCAGAGAGTTCCACTGCTGAACGGCTCTCACAGTCAGGAAGTTCTTCCTCATGTTCAGATGGAATCTCCTTTCTTGTAGTTTGAAGCCATTGTTCCACGTCCTAGTCTCCAGGGCAGTAGAAAACAAGCTTGCTCCCTCCTCATAGACTCATAGAATCAAAGAGTTGGAAGAGTCCTCATGGGCCATCCAGTCCAACCCCCTGCCAAGGAGCAGGAATATTGCATTCAAATCACCCCTGACCGATACCCATCCAGCCTCTGTTTAAAAGCTTCCAAAGAAGGAGCCTCCACCACACTCCGGGACAGAGAGTTCCACTGCTGAACGGCTCGCACAGTCAGGAAGTTCTTCCTCATGTTCAGATGGAATCTCCTTTCTTGTAGTTTGAAGCCATTGTTCCGCGTCCTAGTCTCCAAGGAAGCAGAAAACAAGCTTGCTCCCTCCTCCCTGTGGCTTCCTCTCACATATTTATACATGGCTATCATGTCTCCTCTCAGCCTTCTCTTCTTCAGACTAAACATGCCCAGCTCTTTAAGCCGCTCCTCATAGGGCTTGTTCTCCAGACCCTTGATGATTTTAGTTGTCCTCATCTGAACACATTCCAGCCTGTCAACATCTCCCTTCAATTGTGGTGCCCAGAATTGGACATTGTATTCCAGATGTGGTCTATCCAAGGAAGAATAGAGGGGTAACATGACTTCCCTGGATCTAGACACTATATCCTATTGCTGCGGGCCAAAATCCCATTGACCTTTTTTGCCGACGCATCACATTGTTGGTTCATGTTTAACTTGTTGTCCACAAGGACCCCAAGATCGTTTTCACACGTACTGCTCTCAAGCCATGCATCCCCCATTCTGTATCAATGTATGTTTTGGCATATAACCTGAAAGATCTCACTCAAAAACACCTCCAACAGTAAACAATGGAAAACTTTGTTTTACCTCTGAGGTATACATTATAGCTGTAAGTGGAACTATAATGCAGTTTGGCAGCATTTTAAATACTGTGTCTAAGCGATATGGACTTAAGCAAGTTGTTGTTTTGCAAGGTCTTTAGTGTCCTCTGCCTAAATGTGCTGGTGTCTCACCAAATTACAAATCCCATGATTCCATAGGCTTGACCATGGTACTTAAAATGGTGGCAAAGTGCATTAATTCTGTAGTGTTGATGCACCTTGCTGTCAAAGATGGCGGTATCAATGGCATTGAATTGTTGCCATCACAGTGAACCACCCTGAGTCCCATTTGGGATTGAGAAGGGTGGTATACAAATACCGCAAATAAATAAATAAATAAACCCATTAATGTCTGTGCTTGTGACACGTTAATTCCAAATTCAAATATGAGACGTAGACAAAATTGAAATTCAATGGATTTTTTAGGTGAACGGATACATTTGATATCTGGGGAAAAGTGAGGCTGGCATAAGGCTGTTATAAAAAACAGACAGATGCTTGAAATATACAGAGAAGACAACGTAGTGCCATTTACTACTTTGACATTATGGCAACGTAATTAATTTTCCTCTTCTTAATGGAACCTTTGTGATTCTGGAATTGGAGGTTCATGTTTTTAGGTTAGATATAATTTATTTGATTATGTAATTTTAGTTTAATGTTATAATTTGTTGTATGATGTTGGTTTGCTTTGAGATTTGGGTGGATTATTATTGTATTTGTGTTGTGGCTGTTTTCAAGGCATTGAATGTTTGCCTTTATGTCTGTTTGCTGGAATCCTCCCTGAGTCCCCTTGGGGAGATAAGGCGGAATATAACACCCGAAGTGTGGTGGAGCCTCCTTCTTTGGAAGCTTTTAAACAGAGGCTGGATAGCCATCTGTCAGGGGTGATTTGAATGTAATAAACATTCCTGCTTCTTGGCAGGGGGTTGGACTGGATGGCCCATGAGGTCTCTTCCAACTCTTTGATTCTATGATTCTATTATTATTATTCAAGGCCAGAGATATGAGAAGGTGGTTCCAGAAGACTAGGGGACAAATGTCACTTATTGCACAAGTGTAGACAGGCTTCTGGGTCCATTTTAGTGCATTGTAAGCTAGCAGATGCTGGCAACTCCACAACTCCCAAAATTAAAATGTATGTAATAGCCACATGATTGTACACCTTCCAATCAATAACCCCACTACCATTTCCTTTTTTAATATTTCTCAACTCCTCCCAACCCTCTAGTGAAAAAAAAAGCTCAGATTGATTGCCAAAGGTGAAATGATATCACTTTCAGTTTGCTAGTTACACATTGGGGCAACCAGTTGTGTGTAGGAGGAAGCAACCATTGGCCTCCATCAATTCCCCAATTGACTGAATCTGAAATTGGAGTAGAAAAGTTCTGCTACTATGTCAACCCAGTTGATCTACACTATAGGCATTATCTAAGAACTTATGAATTATAACAAAGCAAATACCCATGTAGTCCAACAACCTGTTTTTCACAGAGCCATCGGGAAGTCCAGAGTGGGGTGTTTTGCTGCCACTACTCAAAAGTGTTCAAATGAATGTCCCCAAGAGAGGACAGCAGGAAATAGCTGTTCAAATGAAATGACAAATAACTTATTGTGAGCACAAACAGCCCAGGGCAGTACAAGAGCTTGTAAATGTTCCAAAACATTCACACCAATACTATAATGAATCTTCTGAATGCAGAAGTATGTATACTGAAGTAACAACAAAACAGGCAGCACATTCAGGAGAGAACAGTCAAAAAAATTCAGCCTAGGGCTTTACTAGTTCCTAGAAGTGAAACAAAATAGTTTCTGTTCATTCTGTAGGCAGGAATGATTGGATGGAAGCCAATGGTTCCAAATTTCTGATTTCTTATCATTTTCCCTGATATTTTATAAGAATTGTAAACTGTCTAGCCTTAGGGGTGCTTTGCCTTTGTCTTCCTGCATGGCAGGGGGTTGGACTGGATGGCCCTTATGGTCTCATCCAACTCTATGGTTGTAGAAAAATAAGGCGGAGTTAATTGTGTCACAGTGTCACTTCCAATGTGCCCAGATACACGGGTCCAACCCAAGGAAGGGTCTCTGGGGCAAAAAGGACCCCCTCCCATGCTGCTGTGCCGCACATTCTCCCTCCGTCTCCCACAAATCCCATCAATCTCAATTAATGTGATTAATACTACAGCATTTGGGGAACTAGTCTTAAACTTTGTGAAAGTTCCTCACCCCTGATATCATTGGCCTGCTCCACATGAGGCTGTACTTAGGTCTCTCATGCCATTTGAGTTCCCAACATACAGGAAGAACTTCCTGACTGTGAGAGCTGTGAAACTCTCTGCCCTGGAGTGTGGTGGAGGCTTCTTCTTTGGAAGCTTTTAAGCAGAGGCTGGATGGTCATCTGTCAGGGGTGCTTTGAATGCAATTTTCCTGCTTCTTGGCAAGGGGTTGGACTGGATGGCCCATGAGGTCTCTTCCAACTCTATGATTCTATGACAAGACATTTGGGCTGATGCAAATATTTTATTTATTTCTTTATTTATGTACGACATTTATATGCCACCCTTCTCACCCCAAAGGGGACTCAGAGTGGCTTACAATATATATATATATATATATATATATATATATATATATATATATATACATACACACATACACACACACACACACACATACATACAATATATTTTATTATTAGCACAGTACAATATCAGTATTATATATTACTATATTGTACTATACCATTTTATTGTAATATTATTAGTAATATTACATGTAATATATAAAATATATAATTATAATATCATATTATTAGTATTATATTGTATTAGATTATAATATTATAAATGTTATATGTATATATGATATATTATATTACATTATATTGCATATTATTAGCATAGCACAGGAGACAAGATGGATTCTAACGCGAAGACTATCCACCATTACCCTCAGATAATACTTAATTTTGTTTGACATACAGAGGTAAAAGTCCTCAGTGAATAACCATAGCTTCTATGCAATTGTTACTGGAAAATGTTCAATGACACTAGGAGAGTAACAGACGTGGGAAGGAATGGGGGCAAAGCTGGTGACCTCCCTTCGTCACATGTTCATAAAATATGTTTATATAACAACTACACAGAACTGTGCATCACAACCAGATCAAACATTTCGGTTTATACTTACTGAGATCTCGATCTTTCGTTAATATACACTCTTTGATCGATTCTGTTATCCCAAGGCTGGCCGCAGTAGGGAGAGGGCCAAGAAGTGACTCCAGGGCAGGTGGCCTTACAGAAATTTCTTTTTCTTGTGATTTGTCTTTATCTACAAGTTCACTGTAAAAGTCTTTGTTTAAATGATTTGCAGCTGCTTCCAGTTCTTCGTCTTCTCCTTCCTCCTCTCCAAATATACTCACGGTATTATCTTCCAAAGAATCTATAAAGAGGATCAAACCATTTCATCAAATAGGTTAGAACTGAGCCATAGTAAATGTCGTTAATAGGCCTTCTTAGGACTCCTACAAAACACTTCTGATCATAACTTTTTATCTAGTCTTAAGATCTATCAGCAGTTCATTAACCATTCTTGTCAAAAGAACAGAATTACAGAACTAGAAAGCTCAAAGCTCTGGCTCATTTTTCCACTCATTATTTTTTTTTTTTTTGAAATAATAAATCAGGAAAAGAAAAACCCCAGTAAGATTTCAATAAGAACTAAAGAGCATGTATCAGTAATTTTACAGTGTTCCTTGACATACTTCATCCTTAAGTACTTTCACTGAGTGTTACTAGCATAACTACTGATCAATACATAAGGGACCAGCTAGATATCCTAGTAATTCTGACATTTCTCGATTTATATGCCAATTTGGTTTTTAAATAAAGAACCAGTCACACACGGAGACTGGAAGGTGGGGTCAACCATGCTACTCCCTTCCTCTCCTCCATTTGACAAATTCATTCTGGAAGTACGAACACACTCCAGCAGCTTCTCCACATGAGGCAGCCAATACAGAGAACCTGACATCCTTATTAAATCTCCATATTTTGAGATTTCATTATGGCATTTCAATAATAAAATATAACCCTACAAAGGCTAAGTGGTCTTCGGTTTTGAATGCTGTTTAAATCTTGTTTTAAAGAATGCTTTTACTTGGCTTTGTGGTGGATATCAAGAAGAGAAGTGCTTTAAATAGAGAAGTGAAAGCTAAAACAGGTTGCCAAGGCCATCAGAAAGACAGATATCAGCTATTAGGTGAAAACATATATTCGGACAAATATATATGTGTGGGCCTAGATTCATCTCCAAGATGGTGGTCCCCTCCAGAGCTTAGAAATGTTATCACTTTGATCTACACTCCTAGTGGTCATGATGGATGTGGAATTCCTAGGATTTTGTTGTTAACTGCCTTCAAGCATCATCACATTTTCTAGCGACTCATGTCTTCTCATGACGTGTCCGAAGGATAACAGCCTTGCAGAAGCCTTGGCTTCTAGGGAAAGTTCAAACCTGATTTGTTCTAGACCCCATTTATCTTTTTAGCACTCACATAATCCACAGAATTCCTCTCCAGCACCACATTTCAAATGATTTGCTTTTCTTCCAATCAGCCTTTTTCCGTTGTTATCTTTTACAGCTACAATTATATAGAAATAGGGAAAATGATGGCAGGGACCAGTCTAACTTTAATATTCACTGTTATATCTCTATACTTCAGGATCCTGTCTAGTTCCTTCACAGCTGCCCTTTCAAGTCCTAGCCTTTTTTTCTGATTTCTCCACTCTGATTAATGACTGAGCCAAGGTAAGGAAAATCTTGAACTATTTAAATGTCTTCAATCATCTTCTTTAAAGTTATGTAAATTGCTTTTGGTTGTTATTTTGTTTTCTTGATGTTCAACTTGAAAACTCCCTTTGGACTTTCTTCCTTGACTTTCTTCAATAATTGTTACAGGTCTTTGCTTGTTTCTCTTAGTAGTATGGTGAGCACTGCATATCTTAGACTGCTCAGGAGCGGCTTAAAGAGCTGGGCATGTTTAGCCTGAAGAAGAGAAGGCTGAGAGGAGATATGATAGCCATGTATAAATATGTGAGAGGAAATCACAGGGAGGAGGGAGCAAGCTTGTTTTCTGCTTCCCTGGAGACTAGGAAATGGAACAATGGCTTCAAACTACAAGAGAGGAGATTCCATCTGAACATTAGGAAGAACTTCCTGACTGTGAGAGCTGTTCAGCAGTGGAACTCTCTGCCCCGGAGTGTGGTGGAGGCTCCTTCTTTGGAAGCTTTTAAGCAGAGGCTGGATGACCATCTTGTCGGGGGTGCTTTGAATGCAATATTCCTGCTTCTTGGCAGAATGGGGTTGGACTGGATGGTCCATGAGGTCTCTTCCAACTCTAGGATTCTATGATTCTATGATGTTTCTTCCTCGAAATGTCATGTCTCTTAGTCCCCAATCTAATCCTGTTTTACATGTTATATCTTTGGCATATCAATTAAATAGAAAAACTGAGAAAATTCAGCCATGCCTGACCCCCTCACCAATTGGAAACCAATCTATTTCTCTGTATTCTGCCCTAACCGTATCTTCTTGTTCTAAGTACAGGTTATGCATCAACATAATCAAATTTTCTGGCTTACCAATTCATAGGTTTTCATAGTCTATACATTTTTTTCTGATTTTATATTTTTTGAAATTCTTTGGTAGGTTCGATTTTCAAGTGTATGTTTCCAATATGAGCTCTAGTGCCACTTCCCTTCCTGAACCCATTTTAGAATTATATGACAAGGCGGCGGCCCCTGGAGCAGTGACAATCCCTAGCAATGCAAGTATCTCCAACAATTATCCAGGAAAGAAAGACACATTTAAGTCAATGGGTATAAATTTCGTGCAAGTCCCTGGCATATTAGAAAACGGTAAATGCTGGTCCCCAATAAGACATTGCTCAAGATGTACTGCTCAAGATGTACAGCCTGGAAAACTCACAACAACTCACTGTACTGCTTTAGATGTTTCTGGGTGTCAATTTTATTGACCTTAAGTAGCACAGCCCCCAGTGAACGATGATGCGGAATAGCAGCCTGATTATACCTGAAGGACTCTTTGTTCCTCATCTTGTTTTATAACAAAGCTTCTTAAACTTTTTTCCACTAGCAGCCCTTTCCACCCAAGCAAGCATTACATGGTCACAGGTATAGAAAAAAGGTATAAAAAAGCAAGTATTTAATGACTATAAATCACCATTTGTAGGGCTTGCTGAACAGGCTGATTTTCTTGTTCGTGGAGTATAGCTGAAGCCTTTTCTGCAGAGTCCACTGTAAGCATTGCGCATTTTTGCTAACAAGTTTATATAAATGGATGGCATTCAGAAATATTTTATTGTTTCCAAATTTTTGTGACCCCCCCCCCCCCAATATTGAGATAAGGGGACTTCATTTGGGGTCAAGACTCACAGTTTAAAAAACAGTGTTCTATACCATAACTGAAAGGATCTCTTTTTTTTTTTTCAGATTCTGGCAGATATTGAAAAAAAAGTTTTTCCTCCCAAGTACAATTCTTAGAACTCATAGAACCAGCTCAACCAGTTCCTGTACTGGAAATTGAAGCCTGAAAAGTAATGTTTCCAAACTCTAATAGAAGCTATCCAAGGAAAATAGAATCTAGCACAACAGGAGAGCTCAAGGACAGATTGCACTAGAAAATCCATTCCTTTTCATATAATTCTGCCTGTGCTTTTGTAACCCACAAATGGATGACGCTCTTCACTACGGTCAAATCCAAGACATTTATACATTTGCAGTAAAATCATCAATTTTTAACTTATTCCTAGTGAATGAATTTTAAATAGACTTACCATCTTTATTGTAATTTGCATAAACTCCTTTTGCTTTTGGCCTGCTATTCTCTAATTCAATCTCTATTTCATCTTGGTAGCTTGTTATTTCACCTGCCGTAAATACAGAAAAGTGTCACCACCCCGCAGAGGAAACATGGCATAAATAAGGATGTTCTGTGAAATGCAGCCTTTTACCTTCTAATTCTTCCAGCTTTTTTGACAGCTCCTTCTCCAGCTAGGGGGAAAGGGAGGGGAAGACAGAGAAAGAGAAGAAGAAATGAGCAAAATAATTAAACTGTAAACTAAGAAGATTTATGAACCAAGTCTTAGGGAAGACATATCCTGCAGCAGGTCTGAAATGTTCAAAAACAACTGTTAGATTCCATGTGATCTCAGCAGATCAGGCCTGTATTCAGAGGAGTTCGCATTGAACAAGGTAGTCCTATGATCTCAGACAGGAGGAAAAAAGAAAAAACTAGATTTAACAATAGTGGTTGAAGCTTTCTGCTACCTAATTAGATACACACCTCAACCTGGCAGTTTGAAGAAAAACTCACAAATAGCCTTGGTGATATTCTCTGGGTTGATGCACTCCATTCTGAGATATACGATTTTAACTTGGCAAACTTTTTAATGTATATTTATAATTGTTTAATGTATTTAACTGTATTTTATGCTATGTTTTAGTGTGTCGGCATTGAATATTGACCTGTTGGAAGCCGTCCTGAGTACCTCTTTGGAGGTTGAAAAGGACAGGGCAAAAAAGTTCTAAATAAATAAATACAACGACCAAACAAACGCCACAAAGTTGTACTAGTTGTTCTTGTCAGTATGAGTAGCCTTTGCTTGGCATATGCTAATATGTAGACAGAGACTTTACCCAAGGCCCTGGTGCATTTTCAATGAATGAGAATGTCACAGGAATCAAGAGGCTAAGATAGGATTGGCATTCTCCACTCACAGTAGGTTAGGAAGGCAAATGCACACTTAATGTATGGAGTAATATAGGTAACATGAAGTTACTTGCTGAAGGCCACCCTCTGATTTTCACAGTTGAGTAAAGATCTAAATCTGGGTTTCTCAAATCCCAGCCTTTGGCCATTTGATTGCATCTCACAGCATTTAACAATTGGCATATATTATATGCACAACATATACTTTCACCCACTCCCTAGCCTTTTCTACTGATTTATTACTCTGGCTGGCATCATGTGCAGACTTGAATCTTGTTGGTTAATTCTAATTAGAGTAGATTTACTGAATCACTGATTTGCTAGGTCTTTTCTAGTCAGCACTAATAGTAGGGTCTAGGCTTCACTTGGCAGTAATTCTTAAAAGAATTTAGTAGAACTGGCAAGGAAGTTCTCCGCAACCATTGTTCATTCAGTCACAACACTGTCATACTGTAGTATACCCTCCAAGTGCTCCAGTCTGCCAAAAAGAGTCCCAATTAATCCTTTGTCATTCCATTTTTCCCAACTGCTATTGAAATGTCTCAGATTCTCTCCTTCCACCCTTGGTCTTCAGCTTACTTTGATTGCTTCAAACTGAGATCAAAGGAGCATCCTGCTCATCATTGTAAATTCAGACAAAATGAAACTACTGCTATTTCTCCTATCTTATATGATCCTAGTCATGAAGAATTGTTGCCATCTTTAGAGAAAAATGGCATACTTATAAACAACTATCAAAAAAACAGAATAATGAATGGCATTTGAAAACACTAGAAAGGTTGCGTGAATCTGGGGAGAATATGAGTTGATTCCACTATATACAGATAAAAGAGGGTTTTAAAGAAGACAAAAAGAAAAGCCTTAACTCACAAGAAACAAGCTGGGACTATATAATGAAAAAAGGAAAAAAAGTTAATAAAAATACTTTATCAGAACCTATTAGAATGGGACACAGAGAAGGAATTGATTAAAGGAATTATGATAAAATGGTCAATAGACATAGGACACTCCATACTGTTAAAAGATTGGGATCAAATATGGAAGAAAAACCTAAGGTACACAAGATCTGTCAACATAATAGAAAATTGGTACAAAATGTTTTATCGCTGGCACCTTAAACCACAACAGCTAGCAAAGTATTATAAAAATTATGATAACCAAAGCTGGAAATGTGGGAAGAACTTGGATCCTATTATCATTCATGGTAGGGCTGTAAAATAACCAAAAAGTGCTGGAAAGCAATTCACAAACACACTCAAAATATTATGAAAATAAAATTTGACTTGAAGCCCGAGTACTACTTGTTGAATATAATAGACTTCGAGATAGAAAAAATAAAGATAAGGTTTTATTCTATCTGGCAACTGCGGCACGGATAGTAATAGCACAGAAATGGAGAGAGAAAGAATCTCCAACAATTGAGGACTGGTTCATTAAAATAGCAGACTACATGAACATGGACACACTATCGCAGCTATTAAAAAATCAGAACAAAACGAGTAAAACAGACTGGAAATCATTGAGAATGTATCTAAATGAAAAAACTAAACTGTAATCCTTTTAGTGCATATGTTGGAGAGGGGTTCCTGATCAAATTGCTCCCTGGTCAAGAGGTCCCTAGTCAAAGCGGTCCCTGATCAAAGTGGTTCCTGGTCAAGAGGTCCCTGGTAAAAGTGGTCCCTGGTAAAAGTGGTCCCTGATCAAAGCGGTCCCTGGTCAAAGTGATCCCTGGTCAAACAAAGGTTGGGAAGCACTGCTTTAAATGATCAAACAGGGTGCATCTACACTGTAGAAATAACACAGTTTGGCATCACTTTAACAGCCATGGCTCAATGCTATGGAATCTGGGAATTGTAGTTTGGTGAGACAGCAGGACTCTTGGGCAAAGAATGTTAAAGACCTTGTAAAACTACTCCTCCTATGATCCTATGACATTGAGCTGTGTCATAGGAGCATTAATTCTACAGTGCAGATGCACACGTAGTGGATGGTAGAAATAACCATTCTCAGTCTGAGTCCCTGGAGAGCCATGGCAAGTCAAATCAAACCAAACAGCATTTCTTTCCAAGGGAGATGAGACCAGCCTTTCATTTCAAGAGAGTGCAAATACAGGTTCGAAAATGTGCTTAAATTAGTTTTAATATTCTTTTTGCCTGTTTATAAAACCTTTTAATCTAAATATAAGATGCCCTGACTTTCATTTCTGGGAGAAAGAAGTGAGGCTGGATAAAATAAAATAAAATAAAATAAAAGTTGTTGTTGTTGTTACCCCCCCCCCCCTCTCTCTCTCTACAAAAGAGACTCAAAGCAGCTTAGATGGACAAATAATCTGAACTGGTACGAGGGAGCACGTTTCCTGTGCATACAGAATTCATCGTAACTCCCTGGAATAAATCTCCCTAATGCCCCCCGAGCATTGCATTGAAAAGTAAACTTCTCATCCAAAATGAGGAGAAACAAGCACATTTCGGTATGATGAAAACCTAACTGCTTCTATGTTCCAATCGGGAAACTATAACTGACTAGCCCTTGCATTTGATTATGTTTGCTGGCGATAAATGTCAGAGGGACAGCTATGTTTAATAGCCATCACAAACTAGCTGTTTATCAAAAGACCAACATTTAATTTGTGGCATTTATAGGATTTGATATTTAATGAGACTTCCAATTTGCAGAAGCTGGGCACAGGCACAAGTGCCACATCGCACTGCCTCCCATAACTGGCGAATGGAAAATTTCTCTCTCCATAAACATAGATGCAGCACATAAAGGGTAAGCAATTGATTTAATGGGATGACCTTGAATCCTGGTATTTTGAAAGCAAATAATTCTCCTCATTCCACTTTTCTTATGCAGTTTGTCTATGTATAAACAGTTATGCCTCCCTTAAATCAATTGCTTTCTCAAGCAAATCACCTGGATTCTTTCTTCATAAGATGCCTCAGAGTTCCCATCATTTTCACTGTAGTGCTCTTGACTTTTCCCCAAAGTTGACAGTATTGTTGTATTGAAGTTGTGTTGGACCACCTCTCTACGGCACCTAGTCTGAATGGCAGCAACTCACCAGGATCTCAGACAGATATCTTCACCTTTCCCAAAGATGTTGGACTGGACGCCCAAGGGATGAAACTTTCAACTATCTTCATATTTGTTTATAATATATAATAAATACATCATAGGTAAAAAGTAAAGGTTTCCCCTTGACATTAAGTCTAGTTGTGTCCAACTCTAGGGGGTGGTGCTCATCTCCATTTCTAAGCCAAAGAGCCAGCGTTGCCCATAGATGCTTCCAAGGTCATGTGGCTGGCATGACTGCATGGAGCACCATTTGAACTGCTAGGCTGGCAGAAGCTGGGGCTAAAGCGGGAGCTCATCCTGCTCTCCGGATTCAAACCGCCGACCTTTCAGTCAGCAAGTTCAGCAGCTCAGCAGTTTAACCCACTGAACCACCGGTGGCTTCAAATACATCATACATTATAATTAAACTACTACGAATGTGAGAGGTTGCAGCCAAAATAATTATTCCAAGTTCTAACTATGATTAACCACAGATCTCCAGGATCTTAGACATACATTCTTATCACCTACTATCTATTCCTTTCAACTAGAAATGACAATGATGAAACCAGAAGAGCTTCTAAACGGGGACAAATTTCCTCTCCAGAGGCCTCTCTTCCATCGGCATCTCCACCAAGCTCAAATACCTCAATTTTCTTATGCACCTATTCCCAAAATGGTGACAGCGTAAGATGTTTCTTCTGTCCCTTTCATCCTTTTGAGAGGAACTACAGGGAAAAATAAAGGTATTTCTCAGCAGACCTTCTCAAAATAGCACCAGGAAGTAAATCTGCTGTTTTCCTATTTCCCTTTTGACGGTGGCAGCAAGGGAAAACTGTGCTTTTCTGTTGATTCGTTTGCATCTTTTTATGCATTAGAATATTATTCTTTGGAAGCAAAAATTAGGGGGAAATATCACCACTTTTTTTTTTTAAAAAAAGGAGAAGAATTGATGAGGTTTGATGTAATAATGGGAAGGTTCAATGTAGATAAGAGCATTGCCTACATAGGATGTCATAGATCACACTGGAAGAAGTAAATGCATGACTGAAGTGTTTGGAGATGTAATACATCAGAGGTGCATTAACTTGCTTTCCTCCATTGTGATATACATTGTCCTATATCAGCAATGCCTGTCTCTACACTCTACACTGGACACACAGGACATTTTCTACAAAATAGGACAAATGGACAACACCCAAAAGCCAAAAATAGGACAAATGGCAACACCCAAAAGCCCAGTTACTGAACATTTCAATCTTCCTAGGCAAGGAAATTGCAAAGAAAGACTATAAACAGGAAATGAATATTCACAAATTCCAGTCCATTAACAGTGAGAGTGGCTTCATGCAGTATTACACATAGAGGATATTACACATAGAGGATAAATACAGGGGTTATCACCCTGAAAGACTGCGTTTGCAGATTCAGAGTAGCTTTGGATCTGTCTCCAAATGTCAGCCCAGGTAGATACAACGGGCAGGAGAGCTTACTATCAGCTTCATCTGATGCACCAGATGCAACCCTTCTTAGATTTGCAGGGCCTGAAGATGGTAGTGCATGCACTGGTAACCTCAAGGTTGGACTTCTAAAATGCATTTTATATTGGGCTACCCTTATACCAAGTTTGGAAACTTCAGCTGGCTCAAAATAGAGAAGCCAGATTGGTTACAGGAACATCTGGGAGTAGTTTCCGGGCAAAGTATAAGATGTTGGTTTTGACTTTTAAAGCCCTACGTGGTTGGGGTCCAGATGCATCACCGAAGTGACATTTTTTTCAGAAAAAAAGCCTTTTAGACAAGCCATAGCCACCTACCTGTCTATTATGGGAGAGTTCGGTGTCAGAAAGCCACAAATATCTTCTTATAGAGCTACTAACACCAAAAATGGGACAAAGGCTTTTTTAATTCACTCTGGTATGGGCTGAATAAACACTTTATGAATGAAATTTAAACACTTTCTACAAAATGTTATGGATGAAATTCAAAGTTTTTTTTTTAAAGAAAACTAAACATAATCTTTTGTTCACAGAATTAGTATTTATTCAGAAATATCCATCAGCTCAGAAACTAAGTCTAGCGACACCCTGCATGTCTTGGCAAGCAACATTTTGGAGCCAATCCAACACAATTTGATCATAATTAACAGCAGTGTTTATTTTAAATTGGACCAGTAAAAGCACAAAATTCTATGTAATGCTTTATTTTCCCCTAGCCCTGGGTATCTCTAGTGAGAGCAGAACTTGAAAAGCTGGAAGGGCGGGGGGGGGGGGGGGGGGGGTTGTACGTGGATCCAATTAACAAGCAAATACCTTTCCAGCTGTGGCCTTTGTTAATTGGGGTGGAAGAATGAACGTGGCATACAGAAGAGAGGGAATTTACATGCAACACAATCAGCTTTGCCATATCATCTGAAAGATTCCAAACCGTGTTAGTCAGAATACATTTGTCACGGCACAGTGAGGTGAGGTGTGCGCTGATGGGGAGAGCTGGTGCACAGCAGGTAGCCTGCCAGGGACAAGGCAGGGAGCAACTGTGACAGCTCTGATCTTCCTTGGGCCCAACAGTCTCCAAAGCAGGAGCAAGCCTCAATGTAATGTTGGCATGCATTGACTTCTCCAACCTCCCTGTCTCAGAGCATTCCCTTGGCATACCTTCGCCCTCTCATCTCTATCCAAAACGCCGCTATCAAAACCAATTGCTGATTCTCTGTTTCCTATCGTGTGATCCCACAGCCTTATGCCTGACATCTCAATCCATTCTCTAAACAGTACATCCTTTAAAACCTTCACTCCACATTTCTCCCCTGGCTTTCAACAGTAACCTTCATTCCTTCAACTCTATCACTCCTTTAAGGGGGATGAGGAAGCTATAGTCCTTTCTGTCCACTGCACCTGAAATTATCTTACTAAAAGATTGCCTGGTGCAATTTCACATTTCAATATTTTACTGTGAAGCATGTTTATTTATTCATCCATTGTTATTTTTCCCCCTCTTCTGTAAGCTCCCGCCAGCATGGATTTGTCTGTGTTTGCTCTAACATAATTTAAAATGTACACAGATGGTTCAATATCAATAATAATAATAAATAGTGTCATCAACAGCATGCCTTAGTCCTATCACTGGTCACTTTGGTCCATCATGAGCACAGAGTGGGGGGGGGGGGGATTAGCTATTTGAGTAGTATCAATCATATATCATCAGCCTGATCATTCAGCAGCTTCCCAGAATTCAAATTAGACCAATAAGCAAAACTTCACCCCTTTTAAGAGATAATAATCCTTCCTGTGGCATATTGTTGTTGTTGTGTGCCTTTAAGTTGCATCCAATTTATAGTGACTGTAAGGTGAACCTATTGCAGGCAGTCCCCAAGTTACAAACGAGATAAGATTCTACAGGTCTGTTCTTAAGTTGAATTTGTACATAAGTCAGAAGAGTGCAAGTCTTTTTAAGTTTTGGATAGCCTAGGGAAGGGTTAACACCCTGTGGTGTTTGTTTTGCTGTCTGTGCTCCTGATCTTGGAGTCTTCATGGACAGAAAGTTAAACTCAAGAATGTCATGTGGCAGCTAAAAAAGAAAATAAAATAGGAGCATAGTGCCTAGATCCAGGGAAGTAATGTCACCCCTCTATTCCGCCTTGGTCAGACCACACCTGGAATCACGCTGTGTCCAGTTCTGGGCACCGTAATTGAAGGGAGATGTTGACAAACTGGAATATGACCAGAGGAGGGTGACTCAAATGATCAAGAGTCTGGAGAACAAGCCCTATGAAGAGCGGCTTAAAGAGCTGGGCATGTTTAGCCTGAAGAAGAGAAGGCTGAGAGGAGACATGATAATCATGTATAAATATGTGAGGGGAAATCATAGGGAGGAGGGAGCTTTGAAGGTGACTTTCCTGCTTCTTGACAGAGGGGTTGGACTGGATGGCCCAACTCTATGATTCTATGTTCAGGATATTCCACCCCACTTCCTGTCCTTGTGACAACTGGAATTTGAAAAAAATGGTTTGTTGTGGAAATAAGGATTAGTGAGAGCCTCAGTGGAGACCTTTTCCGTGATAACTCTTTCAAGAGTGAATTTCCCTTCCAAGGAGTAGGTTTCTCTCACTTAGAATCAAAGAATTATAGAGTTGGAAGAGACTTCATGGGCCAGTCAGTCCAACCCCCTGCCAAAAAGCAGGAAAATTGCATTCAAAACACCCCTGACTTCTTGTTGTCTCACCCCTGTTCTTAACTATGAGTCATTTGAAAGTTGGATGTTTGTAACTTAGGACTGCCTATATGTCAAAGTCCATCTGTCTGTACAACTAAGGCCATTGCTAGGCTGCCCTCTGTAATATCACTGGGAAAGAAAGGTGACATGTGTATCAGGTTACATACATTTTATTGATTAGTCCATCGGCCACATCAAGTGTATAAGGCAAAGGGAAGAAGAGAAAGAAAGGATGAAAGCAGGGGGTATATATATATTAGTATAGAATAAATCATGGGGAATTCTAAGTATTACATCTCCATCTTCCCTTAAACAAGAATTAGGTATAATTAGAATGAACAATAACTCAGATGTCCATAAAGGACATCTCACGGATATTATCAGCAACATGGAACACATTGTTCTATATTCTAGAAATGTAAAAAAATCTAAAACACCTCAGGAGCTGGGCATTTTGGTGGTGAAGCATTAATCCCACAAAGAAGCCTGAAAATTCCGATTTGTATGAGGATGATGATTTTTCCCCCCAGAAAGCGATCATATAAATTCCTATGATCTGTCATGATTCAAATGGCTACAGATGGATATCAACAAATTCCAAATCCCTGCTTTTTAAAGAACATTTTTACATACTTAGTTTTGAAAAGTGTTGGAGCTCACCCCACTATTACATGATTTTGCTGGTGTAAAGTATTATTTGTTCAAAATGTTGGTTTTCCAGATGGGAGAAGAAAGCCGAGTCTACTGCATATATAGCACAGAGAGATAATTTTCTTTCCAAGTACAAAAGGAATAACAGAAATTATGCATATAGAAGAGCTGAAAGAATTCACCTGCTGAATCTTTATCTTCCGTTGACCAGCTGTAAACGAGGGAGGATCGCATTCCTCTTCTAAATCAATTGTCATGAACTCATCTATTGTTAGCTGACTTGCAGGTGTATCTTCAAACTCTGTAAGTCTAAAAGCATACATATACAAATTAATGTAAACATTTCCATGGATGATTCGCATAGCAGACATGCCAAAAGGGATAGAAAGCTATTTCCCGACTCTTAGCAAGCTATTAAATAACTCAGCCAAAAACAATTCCAATAATTCACAGACTTCCTGCCAAGTCAATGAC
The DNA here is from genome assembly GCF_037176765.1 of Anolis sagrei. Taxonomy (NCBI): domain Eukaryota; kingdom Metazoa; phylum Chordata; class Lepidosauria; order Squamata; family Anolidae; genus Anolis; species Anolis sagrei. The sequence goes on from NC_090021.1 coordinate 329,939,614, forward strand.
CATTAGCGAACCTTATCTAACACAAAGTATCAATTAAAATGCAGGAACCATTTCAGATTCATCTCCAAAACAGTACCTTGACAAATAATGTTAATCATAAACAGTCTCTCCACACTGGAAAGTTTATCCAATATTAAATCATCTAGTCCTGTTTAGAGACCAAAGAAGAGGTCTTATCCAAGTACATAATATAAATAAATAGCATTTACATGAGCATATTATTGAACATTGGCAAATTATTACACTACAAGCAATGATCCCTACTGGTATAGCAATGCACTTATTTTTCTGATTTTTAAAACTATTCTATACTGACAAGGAGAAGAAAAGGGCAACTAGAAAAAAATCAAAGAATGTGAGAAATTTCCTTATGCTCAAGAAACAAAGAGAACTAGACTTGTGAGAATGCAGTAAAGGCATATTTTTAAAGTTATTATTATTATTATTATTATTAAAATTATAAAATCACACAGATAACAATGCATTACAGTACAAACCTTCTCTAAATCAATGTAGATAAGTATTTACAGTTTTTTAACTAAGTCACAAGATCAGTTTGTATTTCACTTTTCATTATAAATATTAGTTTCCCCTTGAATCCCCCCACCCCAGTGAATACATATAAACTATACATGGTATAGACTGCAAAGGGATCTTGTAGTAGCACATTAGAGACTAACTGAAAGAATGAAGTTGGTAGCATACATTTTCATAGATTTAGGGTGCATCTACACGGTAGAGTTAATGCAGTTCGACTCCACACTAACTGCCATGGCTCAATGCTATGGAATCCTGGGAGTTGTGGTTTTCCAAGCTGCTTTGCCTTCTCTGCCAAAGAGTGCTAGTACTTCACCAAACTATAACCCCCAGAATTCCATAGAATCAAGCCACGGCAATCAAAGTGGAGTCAAACTGCATTAACTCAAAGCTTAGATGCACTCCATGTCTACGCCCTTAGATACATATACATATGCATATGCATATGCATATGCATATGGCTCCACTTCAACTGCCATGGCTTGATGCTATGGAATCCTGGGATATGTAGTTTGAGGTACCAGCTCTCTGCCAAAGAAAGCAAAAGAACTTGTCAAACCACAACTTTCATAACTTTATAGCAATGAATCATGGCAGTTAAAGAGGCGTCAAACTATATTAATTCTACGGTGTAGATGCACCCTTAGAAAGCTTATGCTGTTGACTTTGTTCTCTCCAAGGTGCTATGTGATTCCTTTGCATATGATATTCTAGACTCACACAGCTATGTCTTTGATTTATATATTATATATAGAAATACAGTGAATTCACTCTCTCAAGATACTATAACCTAAAAATCCAGAATCTACTGAATCTGAATGGTGGGAGATTCAAGACTCATAAAAAAGGACAGATACTGTTCAACTGAGTCCTTTTGGAGAGGGGATGGGATAAAAATAAAGGTTGTTTTGATATTATTATTATTATTATTATTATTACTATTATTATTATTATTATATAGCATAGAATCAAACTGTAGAATTCACTTCTATAAACTGCAGTGGCAACTGAAAACTTGGACAGCTTAAAATCATGAAGAATAAAGTTTATAGAGAGCTATGACTCAAGATAGTTATGTATTAGAGGCAGTTAGACCATTCATATTTGAACAGAAGGGGCCTGCAGCATTCATGTTCTATTACTGGGCTTCCCATTGAAGCATCTTGTTGGCTGCTGCGAGAACAAAACCTTCAAGCAATAATGCCTTTGGTCAGCTCCAGCCTGGCTTTTCTTATGCTGTTACACTAAGCCGTCTGTTCTCTTATTTCGAGTGCAAAGAAAGTTAAGTGCTAAACAATATTGCATTTATATACTGCATCTCAAATGTCTGGGCGCTTAATGCACTCTTGCAGTAATGGTATAAAGCCGGCCAATACTATTACTGGTATACTGCAGTTGGCAATGAGCTGGAGCTGGAAGAACATTAGTTTTTCAACTCTCATCTGGTGGGTTTCAGAATAAGGACAAGGGACATTACGGCTCAGAGCTCTCCCAAGCACCTGTGCTATATTCACTCTTTATACTAGTGGCAACAGTTATGCCTAGGAGAAGCACTTCTTCTGCCATAGGGTCTCATAGGTAAAGGTAAAGGTAAAGGTTTTCCCCTGACATCAAGTCTAGTCGTGTCCAATTGGGGGTTGGTGCTCATCTCAATTTCTAAGCTGAAGAACCAGCATTGTCCATAGACACGTCCAAGGTCATGTGGCTGGCATGATTGTATGGAGCGCTGTTACCTCCCCACCAGAGCGGTACCTATTAATCTACTCACTTTTGCATGTTTTTGAACTGCTAGGTTGGCAGAAGCTGAGGCTAACAGTGGGAGCTCATCCCGCTCCCTGGATTCGAACTAGCAACCTTTTGGTAGGAAAGTTCAGCAGCTCAGCAGTTTAACCCACTGCACCACCGGGAGTTTGAGTCTCATATCTTCCAACATTTACAGGTGAAAACTAGGCCAAGCAATTTCAGAGTGTGGTTAAAATGGTTATGGCTACTAATAGGCAACAACACTGAGCTAGAGAAGACTGTGGTAGTTTGCTTTTATCTGATTATATAGGGAAAAGCAAGATTCCTCCATGTCTCCCCTCAGATAAGTTCAACACAAACTACATTTGCACTTTGAACTTCAACTGCAGAAATTGAAATAAGCTGAAGACAAAAGGGTCAAGAGGAGATGGAGAGAGAAACTGGGACATTTCAAACGCAGCTGAAAAAGCTGAGCAACAGAAGATTAACTGAGGCTGTCCCTGTCAAATCAGGATATTTAGATGATATGGAGTCTGCAGGAGTACAGGTCTTTCTCCAGGCATACCACAAATCCTTCACTCTGATTCCTACGGGTTATTTTCCAGTGTGACATCCCCTTTTTCATTTCTTGATTGCTCTTCTTACAGCTTTTATGTGTCACAAAACTGATTATCCAAGAACAACCGGAGGCTTTTAAATCAAGGATGGCCATCAACCAGAAAAAGAAAGATCAGAAGTTTTTGTTTGGGGAGCAAGTTTTGTTTTAGGTGTAAATTGAGAGCAAGAGAGGAAAGCCTTGTTCTTTAATTTGTCAGATCTTTTCCTTCTCATTTGTTTTATTTATTTACATACATGTTTTGTGTAAAAGTCACAATTGTGGATGGGATGTATATGTGTATACCAGGCAAGGGAAGACCTGGATCTGAACATAAACAGGCGAAGAACTGGGATGTTGTGAGTTTTTCAGGCTACATGGCCATGTTCTAGAAGCATTCTCTCCTAATGTTTTCCTACATCTATGGCACGCATCCTCAGAGGTTGTAAGGTCACAACTTCTGAGGATGCCAACCATAGATGCAGGCGAAACGTCAGGAGAAAATGCTTCTAGGACATGGCCATATAGCCCGAAAAAACTACAACAACCCAGTGATTCCGGCCATGAAAGCCATCGGCAATACAAGGCAAGGAACTGACCCACACAAAATAGCAGTGCTGCATTTGCAGCTGGTTTCTAATTGACCAGAGTAGGCAAACAGAAGCTGGCTGGTAGCCTTGCTCATACTTTCATTGCCACATACATAGAGCACGTACACATATGGCAAGAGAACCAAGTAAATCTCCTTAGAGAGTGGTTGAAAAGCCTAGGTGTGAATCATAGAATCATAGAACCATAAAGTTGGAAGAGACCTCATGGGCTATCCAGTCCAACCCCCTGCCAAGAAGCAGGAAAACTGCATTCAAAGCACCCCCAACAGATGGCCATCCAGCCTCTGCTTAAAAGCCTCCAAAGAAGGAGCCTCCACCACACTCCGGGGCAGAGAGTTCCACTGCTGAACAGCTCTCACAGTCAGGAAGTTCTTCCTAATGTTCAGATGGAAACTCCTTTCCTGTAGTTTGAAGCCATTGTTCCACGTCCTAGTCTCCAGGGCAGCAGAAAACAAGCTTTCTCCCTCCTCCCTATGACTTCTTCTCACATACTTATACATGGCTATCATGTCTCCTCTCAACCTTCTCTTCTTCAGGCTAAATATGCCCAACTCTTTAAACCATTCCTCATAGGGCTAGAGAAGTACTACTAAGAATACCCTCTCTGGGACTCCTGATGGGCAACAAGGAAAGATAACCCTGAAGAATGAATAGGTTTCTTTTTTATATATAAATAATCTTTATTAGAAATTTTTAGTTTACAATAAAAGAAAAGAGGGAAAAAATTAAATTAATAAAAAGTGCAAATAAAATAGATCCGTGTCTTCAAAAGCAAGATAAACCTACAAATTATGAATAGGTTTCTATGACAGACCTTGCTTCGAAAAAGCTAGATCTCAATGATAAAGGATTACAGTGAAGGCAAAGCATGCCCATCAGCTGGGCTATATCTTTCCCATGGAAGGGATGCCACAGGACGTCATGCTCTTCATATCTTAACAGTTTCTTCAATACAGCACCAGCACCAGGGTTAGAGGCAATACAACTTCTCCATCAACACTCACACCCACAGCAACAATGAGGAGCATCCTGCTAGTCACTAAACCGGCTTTGAGTCACAGATACAGCTGGTACCAAATATGACTTGATATCAATTCAAAGGCACTCTGTAACATTGAACTCAGAAGGCAACTAGCTTCTGGAACGTAGCAAAACCAATAATGAAGCCAACAGAGTTAGACAAACATTACTCATAATCCTCTTACAGTGTCAAAAGAAATCTTTGGGGACCCAAATTCCCTCTATGCCTCAATGCTCATCGAAGGACAAAAGAAAGAAAACAAAATCTGTTGAGTTATGTTTTGGAGAGATGTACTGAATTTGTGCTTGTAACACTCAAGTGACAGAGATGTCAACAATTGCTAAAGCAAGTGTGAAAATGAAAGTACTCAAGTCTACCAGTCAATTCTTAGTGTCTTTGTAGTAAACGGCTTCGCTGAACTATTAGTCTCACATACAAGGAAAATCTGTGGAGTAGGGAGAATGGCACTTTTCTCCATGGAATAAAAAATCCAAGTGATTGTCCAGCTAACTTTATATCAAATGGATTTTTGCCTAGCATACTGGCAAGATGCTTGTAATTCAGCCAATGATACCACTCTGTATTTTAGGATACTATGTATTTTAGGATGCTACTTAATTTAGCAAAGCAATTCTTGGTGCATCTCCAATGGGATTATGTAGCCAGATACCAAATAAAGCTCTGCACTTCCATTCATAACAAACATTCTTTTCCTTCTGGTAACATCCCAAATTCCTCAAGTCAGCCATCTGCTTGACAGCTGATTCAAGATCTTGACTGACACATATCCTCTAACCACCAGCACTGCATGCTTTTCCCTTGAATATAAACTTATCCCGCCTTGCCTCCTCTGTTTGACACAATGCTCGTGACAAATTGCAGAACTTGGCATGCCACTCTGCAAAGAAACAGAATTCCACACGTCTTCCATTGCTTATACACAGTGCATGAAGAAATCTAATGTATATGAATTAATTCACTACCACCATGCAAAACTATGGCGCTGAAGCAATTTTTGTCCTATATTATCTTCAAAAATACAAACCAAAAAGAAAGTAATGCCAGCACTTGGATGTACTTTAGTGAAGACGATATGCTTTGCATACGCCATTCCCTTTCTATATTTTACACACTTGTGGTTCATGACAAGAAAATATGGATGTACCTTGGGGATCCAATTTTTGCTGTTTCCTTGTTTCAAGCCATTAGAGCCACATATCATAGAAACATAGAGTTAGAAGAGACTTCGTGGGCCATCCAGTCCATTTTCATTCTACCAAGAAGCAAGAAAATCGCATTCAAAGCATCCCTGACAAATGGCCATCCAGCCTTTGTTTAAAAGCCTCCAAAGACGGAGCCTCCACCATACTCCGGGGCAGAGAGTTCCACTGCTTATGGGTCATTCAGTCCAACCCCCTGCCAAGAAGCAGGAAAATGGCATTCAAAGCACCCCCAACAGATAACCATCCAGCCTCTGTTTAAAAGCTTCCAAAGAAGGAGCCTCCACCACACTCTGGGGCAGAGAGTTCCACTGCTGAACAGCTCTCACAGTTCTTCCTAATGTTCAGGTGGAATCTCCTTTCCTGTAGTTTGAAGCCATTGTTTCACATCCTAGTCTCCAGGGGAACAGAAAACAAGTCTGCTCTATCCTCCCTATGACTTTCGCTCACATATTTCTACATGGCCCTCTTCATGTGTCCTCTCAGCCTTCTCTTTTGCAGGCTTAACATGCCCAGCTCTTTAACCCGCTCCTCATAGGGCTTCTTCTCTAGACTCTTTTAGTCATTTTAGTCACCCTCCTCTGGACAGATTCCAGCTTGTTAACATCTCTCTTCAACTGTGGTGCCCAGAATTGGACACAGTATGGTCTGACCAAAACAGAATAGAGGGGTAGTATGACTTCCCTAGATCTAGACACTAGACTCCTATTTATGCAGGCCAAAATCCCATTGGCTTTTTCTGCTGCCGAATGACATTGTTGGCTCATTTTAACTTGTTGTCCAGGAGGACTCCAATATCTTTTTCACCCATATGGTTGTTGAGCCAGAACTTTCCCTAGCAAAGTTCTGGCTATTAGTCTGGGGGAAAAGATATTGAAAAGCTTCCTAGCCAAGCTGGGATTTTTTGTTTAACATCTATGCTACTCGCTGGGGTGAACCTCAGGATTATGAGCTCTGGCTCCTGACTTCCACTGGGTTCCTGCTTACAATTTAGCTCTAGTACCTAATAGCTTTTTCAAGACCATAACTGACACATTGTCCTCACATTTTGGATATATCTTCATGTTACAGTTAGCCCTCTGTATACATGGATTCTACATCCATGGATTCAACTACCCATGGCTTCAACATATTCCAATGAAAAATAATTCTAAAACTCAATTTTGACAGTTTATATAAGGGATTGTATTTAATGGGACTTGAAAATCCACTGATTTTGTCAACTAGGGGAGTCTTGGAATCAAACCCCAGCAGATGCCAAAGGCCTGTACTTTGAAAAAGTCATTACATGTCAGGTTAAGTCTGTGGGGAGAGATCCTTCTATATAAACATATTGTTATGAATAGCAAGCTATATTGCACAAAAGGAACCGAAACAGGCTGGCAGTGAGGGGAAACCCATGAACAAATTAAGGTGTCCAGTTGAAGAGTAATTACCATTGACTTGGCTTTCACACTGTGCTTAATGGGAAGTGCAGAACTTTCTGTAAGAATGTGGGAAGCCCAGTAATTACTGATATTGCCTCCATCTCCCTTTCTTCATTAATCATAGGAAAGATAATATCAAAGAAAAACAGCATCATAGAACTGGAAGGGCAATCTAGTCCAAGCCCCTGTCATGCAGGAAAGCACAGCTAAAGCACTTACTATCACAATATAATATGAGGAAAAATTATTTGGCTACCCGATAGGTACTTTGTACAGGAGGAATGCTTTGTTCAGCCGAACATAATACTGTATACCAAATATTTCAAGTTGCAGCATTCAGCAGAGGGATGAACTATCTGAGAAAGAATGTTGTCTCGCCCTTTTGAGAAACAACAGTGATTTAACATAAATGATGTTTTCTGTATGGAAAATATTTGATCTCAATGTTGATCCAAGTTTAAGATTTGGACTGGGTCTTGGACTGAGGCACTCCCAGCATGGATGGTTTGATGGCAAACTGAAAGAGAGGAACAACCTAAAAGATCCAGAGAGCTAGAAACACAGAAACCAGTATATATGGGATCAGTCTACTACTCCATCTACTCCAGTGTTTCTCAACCTGGGGGTCAGGACCACTGGGGGGTTGTGAGCAGATGTCAGAGGAGTCACCAAAGAAAATCAGAAAACACAGTATTTTCTGATGGTCATGGGGGTTCTGTGTAGGAAGTTTGGTCCAATTCTTGGCCTGGTGAAGGGAGTAGCACTAATGACCTTAAATATTTTCTGTTAATCATGGGGGTTCTGTGTGGGGAGTTTGACCTAATTCTGTCATTCGTGGGGTTCAGAATGCTCTTTGGTTATAGGTGAACTAGAAATCTCAGCAACGACAACTCCTAAATGTCAAGGTCTATTTTCCCCAAATCCCACCTGTGTTCAGATTTGGGTATATTGAGTATTTGTGCCAAGTTTGATCCTGATCCATCATTGTTTGAGCCCACAGTACACTCTGGATGTAGGTGAACTGCAACTCCAAAACTCAAGGTCAATGCCCACCAAACCCTTCCAGTATTTTCTGTTGGTCATGGGGGTTCTGTGTTACAAGATTGGTTCAATTCCATCGTTGGTGGAGTTCAGAATGCTTTTTCATTAGAGGTGAACTATAAATCCCAGCAACTACAACTCCATAATAATAATAATAATAATAATAATAATAATAATAATAATAATTTATTTATACCCCGCTCCATCTCCCCCAAGGGGACTCGGTGTGACTTACATGAGGCCAAGCCTATCAGTGCAGTACATGCATTATAATACAAAAACATAATAATAACCAGAAAATAAAATACATAAAATGCAAAGAAATATAATAGACGATAACAGGCAATATAAAACATGCAATTATTTATTTATTTATTTATTTGATGCACTTATTAACCGCCATTCTCAGCCCATTAGGGCGACTCATGGCGGTGTACAATACACATAAAAGACAATTACAGAGAAGCCAATTACAACAACATATAAACTATACAACAATTACAGACTACACTAAAAATCCGCTTCGTCTCATAGTGGAATCATAACCAGTCTCATATTCCTTGTTCCATTCCAGTCTTCTTTATCACATTGTTGTAGCACTTAATTAAATGCCCTCTCGAACAGCCATGTCTTAAGGCTCTTTCGAAAGGACATGAGGGAGGGCGCCTGTCTGATGTCTGCAGGGAGAGTGTTCCACAGCCGGGGGGCCACCACCGAGAAGGCCCTCTCCCTCGTCCCCGCCAGCCGTGCCTGTGAGGCAGGCGGGATCAAGAGAAGGGCCTCCCCAGACAATCTCAAGGTCCTCGTGGGCTCGTAGGCCAAGATGCGGTCCGAAAGGTATTTTGGGCCGGAACCGTTTAGGGCTTTGTAGGCCAAAACCAGCACCTTGAATTGGGTCCGGTAGCAAATTGGCAGCCAGTGGAGCTGGGACAACAAGGGCGTTGTGTGCTCCCTGCCGCCCGCTCCAGTTAGTAACATGGCTGCCGCGCGCTGAACCAGCTGAAGCTTCCGGGCCGTCTTCAAGGGCAGCCCCATGTAGAGAGCGTTGCAGTAGTCAAGGCGGGATGTGACAAGAGCGTGTACCACCGTGGCCAAGTCAGACCTCCCGAGATACGGGCGCAGCTGGCGCACGAGCCTAAGCTGTGCAAATGCTCCCCTGGTCACCGCTGAAACCTGGGGGTCCAGGCTCAACGATGAGTCCAGGGTCACACCCAAGCTGCGAACCTGCGCCTTCAAGGGGAGTGCGACCCCATCCAGCACAGGCTGTAACCCTATACCCCGTTCGGCCTTGCGACTGACCAGGAGTACCTCTGTCTTGTCTGGATTTAATTTCAGTTTGTTCGCCCTCATCCAGACCGTTACAGCGGCCAGGCACCGGTTCAGGACCTCGACAGCCTCCTTAGTAGCAGGTGGAAAGGAGTGACAGAGTTGGACATCATCTGCGTACAGATGACACCGCACCCCGAAACTCCGGATGATCTCACCCAGCGGCTTCATGTAGATATTAAACAGCATGGGGGACAGTATGGAACCCTGTGGCACCCCACAAGTCAAAGGTTGTGGTGCGGAACAGGAGTCCCCCAATAACACCTTCTGGGTGCGGCCCTCCAGGAATGACTGGAGCCACTGCAAAGCAATGCCCCCAAGGCCCATTTCCGCAAGGCGCCCCAGAAGGATACCGTGGTCAACGGTATCGAAGGCCGCTGAGAGGTCCAGGAGCACCAACAGGGACACACTCCCCCTGTCTAGCTCCCGGCGCAGATCATCCACTAAGGCGACCAAGACCGTCTCGGTACCATGTCCCGGTCTGAAACCAGACTGTGCCGGATCCAGATAATCCGTGTCTCTCAAGAATACCTGGAGTTGTGAGGCCACCACGCTTTCCATGACTTTGCCCAAGAAGGGGAGATTGGAAACAGGCCGAAAGTTGTCCAATTTAGTGGGGTCCAGTGATGGTTTCTTCAACAGCGGCTTTATGATAGCCTGTTTTAGGCTCGCTGGAATCTTGCCTTCCCGAAGGGAGGCATTCACCACCACTGTTACCCACTCAGCCAATCCCCCTCTGGCCTCCCTCAGAAGCCAGGATGGGCAGGGGTCTAGGATGGACGTGGTGGGCCTCATTCCTCCAAGTATCTTGTCCACATCCTCGGGTTTCACAAACTGAAAAGAATCCATCAAAATAGGACAAGCAGGTGCTCTTGTTACATCCTCGGAGACTGCATTTAACGCGGCATCCAGCCCAGAACGGATCAAGGCGACTTTGTCTGCAAAGAACCGAGCAAATGCTTCACAGCGCGCGACCGAATTGTCAGGGCTCCCGCCTGATGTGGCGGGAGTTAAAAGACCTCTGACAATCCGAAACAACTCCGCCGGACGGTTCTTTGCAGACGCAATAGTGGCCGCAAAGAAGGTTTTCTTTGCGGCCTTTATTGCCGCGGCATATGCCCTAAGAAAGGACACAAACCGTGTTCGATTTGACTCGCTCGGATCCGAACGCCACACGCTCTCTAGTTCCCTCTTCCTTCGCTTCATCACTGCCAGCTCCTCAGTAAACCAAGGGGCTGGTTTAGCTCGGCTACTTGAGAGGGGACGTTCCGGAGCAATCATGTCAATAGCCCTGGCCATCTCCCCATTCCAGAGAGCAACCAAGGCTTCGACATGGTCACCTACCGAGGTGGCGGGAAAATCCCCAAGAGCCGTCAGGAATCCATTCGGATCCATCAGCCTCCTGGGGCGGACCATTTTAATAGGTCCTCCACCTTTGCAGAGGTTAGGGGGCGCAGTGAACCTAAATCTGATCAGGAAGTGGTCGGTCCATGGCAACGGAGAGATGGACAACTCCTCCACACCGCCACCCTGTTCCCATCCCTGGCAGAAAACCAAATCCAATGTGTGTCCAGCACAGTGGGTGGGGCCAGATATTTGTTGGGACAGCCCCATGGTTGCCATGGCAGACATGAAGTCCTGAGCCGCACCTGTGAGGGTCGCCTCGGCATGGATGTTGAAGTCTCCCAGCACAAGGAGCTGTTGAGACTCCAACGCCAGGCTCGAGACCACCCCCGCTAGCTCAGGTAGGGAGACTGTAGTGCAGCAAGGTGGACGGTACACTAACAGAATCCCTATTCTGTCCCGGTCACCCACCCTCAGGTAGACGCTTTCAAAATTTGCGGTCTGCGGGATGGGGCACCTGGTCAGATGGATGGAATCTCTATAGACCACTGCGACCCCGCCTCCCCGCCCTCCGGATCTCGGTTGGTGCTGCACGGAGAAGCCCGGAGGACAAAGCTGGGTCAGATTTACTCCTCCAGCTTCATCCAACCAGGTCTCCGTGATGCACGCCAGATCTGCCCGCTCGTCCAGGATTAAGTCCTGGATCCAGGTCGTTTTTCCGTTGACAGATCTGGCGTTCAACAGCACCACCTTCAGTCCGGAGGGTCCGCTCACCTGGTTACACCAATTTACCTTAGGAGACCGATTTGGAATTGTTAATGTGGATAAATGGTCCGAATTTGGCCGAATTTGAGGTCTCCTTTTCCCGCATCTCCTCCTTCCCACCACGACCTCTATGGGGGCCCCTCGGCTAGTGGAACACCTCCCCTCCTCCATGCCGCAGTTCATAACCAGGGTCTTAATCTCTAATTCATCGGCTGTTTGAAATGTTGGCGTTTTTTCTTGCCAGTTGCTTTGGTCTTCTTTATCCCCCCCTCCCCTCCTCATTATTCTTCACAGGTTCCACTGGGCAGATTTCACTGGGCAGGGCCACCTTCAAGGCTAATTTTTTTAAAGCTCTGGGAGATAGGACGGTGCAGATAATCAGGATGAGGATCTGAGAATGAGGGAGGATTCAATTGCACGAACTATAAATAAAGTGCTTTTAAGGACGTTTAGTGCAAAGTTTGGTCAGGGAGTTTCTTACATTCAATTACTGAAGGTAAATTGGAATAGCCAGGTTTTCAGGTTCCTCCTGAAGATTGCTAGGGTGGGGGCTTGCCTAATATCTCTAGGGAGTGAGTTCCAGAGCCAGGGGGCCACCACAGAGAAGGCCCTCTCCCTCATCCCTGCAAGTCGCACTTGAGATGCGGGCGGGAGCAGAGCCACTCCGGAAGATCGAAGAGATTGCGTGGGTTCATAGATGGAGATACGAGCGCGCAGGTAGGTGGGTCCCAAACGGTTCAGGGCTTTGTAGGTCAAGACCTGCACCTTAAATTGGGCCCAGAAAATAAACGGCAACCAGTGGAGGAGGTTTGACTGCTCTCTGTAATTCACCCCAGTTAATAATCTGGCTGCCGCCCGTTGGACCAATTGGAATTTCCGAGCCGTCTTCAAGGGGAGCCCCACGTAGAGAGCATTGCAATAGTCCAACCTATTTGTCCAAACCAGAAGTCCAAACCTTCTGGTCAAACAAGGATAGCAAAACTAATCCCCCCAACCCCACCAGTATTCAAATTTGGGTGTATTGGCCATTTGTGCCAAATTTAGTCCAGTGAATGAAAATACATTCTGCATATCAGATATTTACGATTCATAACAGTAGCAAAATTACAGTTGTGAAGTAGCAAGGAAAATAATTTTATGATGGGTGGTCACCACAACATGAGGAACTGTATTAAGAGGTTAAGAAGGTTGAGTACCACTTATTTAGTCTGATATTAACTTAATTTACTGAAAGTATCTCTCTAAGGCAGTGGTTCTCAACCCGTGAGTCCCCAGGTGTTTTGGTCTACGACTCTCAGAAATCCCAGCCAGTTTACCAACTGTTAGGATTTGAAGTTGAAGGCCAAAACATTTGGGGACCCACAGGTTGAGAACCATTGCTCCAAGGATTTCAGACAGAGCCTTTCTTAGGGGTGCCAAGAATCTGTAACTTCTGCATGCTAAGCAGGTGTTATGCTACAATGATACAATCCTCCTCAAATGAACCAAATAGAAAAAGAAGGGATAAAGAAAACGGTGCATTAAATATCCGCTCCTATTTATCTCTCTCAAATACAAAGGTCATGTCTGAATTGGCTCCCTGGGGTTTTAAGCACTCTTTCAAAAAAGGTAAGGAGTTGGATGAAATAAGTTCTTATTAATTTAGCCAACTTCTATTTAATGACATTTCAAGAATCTAAATACTTGAAGGAAAAAAAATATTGTGCTCATTGAAGGCTTTCTCCTAAAGGTTTGTTTTGAATATGCCTGCGATAAACGCAATATAATGTGGGGTTATTTGAGAAACATCAATCATGTTTTATGGATTTGTGATAAATACAGTTGTAATTATAGCTCCCTGGAAATAATTCAGCTGTCACGTTTACCTCGTCAAAGTAAATAACACTGTCAATTTCCTTGATGTGCATGACCTGAGTAAACATTTCAAAGCACGCATTTTGCAGTTATGCACCTTCATTTTAAACAACTGCTCAAATGAATGTGCCTCCATCACAATTCAGCGCATTTGCCATCACTCAAACAAAATGAAGACTGCACGTCAATAATCTTTCAAAATCAGTGAGAAATCATGCAAAGTATTTGCTCGGTAGAGTTGCAAACTTTCAAGTCGTCTTGAGTCAGTAGGTTTTAACATTAACCAATTAACATGGTGGCTTTCAAACTGTAGGAAGTTTGAAGTTGGTCTGAAGCTTCACAAATTCATCCAGGCCAGAAATCAATAGGTTAATCAAATAAAAATTGATTATTTAAAAATGACAGTTTTCAACTCATATTCCTAGGATGCCTGGACTTTGTTCTGAATCATACAGTGTAGACAAATTAATAGAAGGTGAGTCTACAAATCTCTGCAAGTCGTAACAGCGATCTACATTCAGAGGCGGCAAGCCTTTGGAAGGGGGACAATATTTATTTATTTATTTATTTATTTAGCAGTTTTGTATACCGGTCTTCTCACCTCCGTTCGAGGGACTCAGGTCGGTTTCCAACATCAATATTACAGACAGTCATTAAAACATCATATTCTAAATCACACTAAAACATTAAAATAGCAAAATACAATCAAATAATTACAGTGGTCAGTCGTCATCAAAAATCATTATTCGTCGTCATCCATCCATGTCACAGGATCAATATGCTTCTCACATATGGGTTCCCCACATCTACACACAGCAATGTCCAACCAAAAGGCCGAGAAACCACAATGTGCCAACAAACCCTCTGAAACTGATGAGGTTTCAAAGAATGACAGACAAGAACCTTCTGGTCAAACAGGGATGAAAATGGTAGACTGACTATAAGGGGCTTAACAACCATGGGAGGAGTTTAAAGCAAATTAATATTTAAATCCACAGCTTAAAAAGCTCAATAGTTTTTATTTATATATTAGGAGCTCCCAGTGATGCAATAGGTGAAACCCTTGTGTTGGCAGGACTGAAGACCGACAGGTCGAAGGTTCAAATGCAGTGAGAGTGTGAATGAGCTCCCTCTGTCAGCTCCAGCTCCTCATGCGGGGACATGAGAGAAGCCTCCCCTACAAGGATGGCAAAACATCCAGGCGTCCCCTGGATAATGTCCTTGCAGACAGTCAATTCTCTCACACCAGAAGCAACTTGCAGTTTCTCAAGTCACTCCTGACATGTAAAATAATAATTATTATATTATATTATATTATATTATATTATATTATATTATATTATAGAATGCCTTTCTCCTGATGAGGGACCCATACCAACTTACAAGAAGGGTTAAAACAAGATATTGAAAACAAAAACTTCACAATATAACAAACTAATATTAAAACACAATCAATTTTAAAAATATAAAAATCATTTCAAAACTAACAGTAAGCGCACACACCTCATAAAAATATCCTTGTAAAACCAATTAATCATCAAATGTCAGTTTAAGTAAAAGGATAGCAAAGAGAGGACCTGTTTAACCTCCTTTGGAAGGAAATTTGGGAGCAACCACCAAGAAGGTCCTCTCCTGAGTCCTCACCAGAAAGACCTGTGATGGTGGCTGGGTTGAGGAAAAGAAACTTAAGACTAGTAGAGTCATACAGAGAGATATGGGGTGCATCTGCATTGTAGAGTTAATGCAATTTGACAGCACTTTTACTGTCATGCATCAATACCATGGAGTTTATATTTTTGTACTTTTTTTTGTTTTTGTTTCTAGGGTTTAATAGGGGAATGAAAAACAACATTTTAAACATGCTCTGTTCTTCTAAGGTTGGCAGGTTTCGGTTTATTAATTGGAAAGTTATTTCACACTTCCCATGAGCTCAAAAGTATTGAAAATTTTGACAATATAGAAATGTTTTAAAATTTAACTAATTAACTAATCAGTTAAAAGGCAAGAAATTAATCCGTCAAAATTAATTAATCAGCTGGCCACCCTAATAATTAAGATTGCCAGCATTCCAAAGTAAAAAAACAACAACCTCAAACTAAATACTTACCATATTTAATCATGGAGAAGTCAAAAGGTTTGTGGCAAAAATAACTCTAAAAACTCAGGTTAACTTATGCATGGGTTCAGTATACATGGATCTATCTGCCAGGTCACCACTTTTGCCCTTTTTGAATGCATGAGCAGAAAAATGGCAGCAGTGGTGGCTCTTGGCTGCTCCCATGTTTGTGAAAGGCAAGTAAAAGGGGTCAATTAGTCCTTCAAGGTGGGCTCTCCTGGGACAAACTCTTCACCACCTGACTTCCTACACTTGGTTGTCCACAGCCAGCCCAAATGTCACCTCTGAGGAGACAACCTAGCTAGCTGTAGATAACCGAGATCAGGAGGGAATGAAAGGGACCAGAGAAGGCAGGGAAGAGGTGGGAAAAAAGTGCCTCACCAGTCAAATCTTCCTCAACACAAGTGATGTTTTTTTGCTCACCATGTTAGCTAGACGCCTCCACTGAGGCTGGAGAGTTGACTGGTTTCCTGTCTTTTGACTACATTCTCCAGCTCCTCTTCACTGTATAACCACCTCCCAATGCTGTCCACAACTGGTCCACTTGTCTTATTTTTCACATTTCAACCTCTAGTCCAATCAACCAGCCTTATTTGTTCGCAGCCAGCCCGCTTGTCTCATCATCATCCTCTCCACTTGCTCAAAGGAGACAAGCGTGCCTGTTACAGACAACCAAAGGTGGACTGATGGGTGGGTGGTGAACAGGAACCAGAGAAGGCAGGCAAAAGATGAGAAACCAGCCAACTTTCCACTCAAATCTTCCTCATCATCGCCAGGATTTCTTTATTCATCATTTATCTCATTCTTTTTTTCTTCACTAACTGTCCAATTGACCGCCTTCAATTGTCTAAAGCCGGCCCACTTGTCTTATTCAACTTCTCTCCACCTTCTCTGAGAAGACAAGCAGGCCAGCTATGGACAAGCAAAGGTGGTCAGATGGTCAATAAAGAAGAACCGTGGAAGCCAGGTTTTTTTTAAAGAGGAAACAGTTGCCTCTCCAGCCAAATCTTTCTTATTATCACCAGTGTGATGGATGGCATCCTTGAAGTGACTGGACTGACCTTGAAGGAGCTGGGAGTGGTGACGGCCGACAGGGAGCTCTGGCGTGGACTGGTCCATGAGGTCACGAAGAGTCGGAGATGACTGAACGAATGAACAACAACATCTTTGCTCACTAGTTCTGCCAGTGCCCCTAGACGCAACCTGGAAAAGTGGCTCCTTTTTCATATTTTACTTGCCTTGTTGGGCTCCTATTTGACACCTGACCAAATGCCCTCAATTGTCTGCAGCCAGTCTATTTGTCTCTTCCTTCTCTTCACCATTGTCTGTGAGCAACTGAGAATAGGTGGCCAGCCAGCCAAGAGTTCATCCCGAGGGAGTCTACCATAAAATAACCATGGACATAGTCTGCTCTCAACTACAAGGCAAAGAAGCACCAAAGAGCCACAACAGCAGCAAGGAAGGGGTTGGCACTTCTGTTAGGTTCTCCCCAAATAGACTATTCCAAGAGCATAGTTTGTCCAGGGAGACCTACCATAAAGTAAACATCAGCCTTTTCTGCTCTGCATGGCAAGACGGGCAGTGCCAACAGACTAAACTATTGTCTTTCACTGCTCTATTCAGAGAACTACTACTTCTTTTTTTGAGCAGTGGAATCAAATGAACATAACACCCTTTGAGCATGAATATTGGGATTTCTAGTGGAACAGATTGATGTATTTAGCAGAACAAAAACCTATGAACAGAAATACATTTTCCTCATCAAACAAAAAAGAACACATTGACTGCTAAACCTGCAGAATTGCACAGGATTTTTCCCCCCACCCAACACTATCTATATTATGCAAACCTATCAATGACATGGCATTATTTTATAAAGCTAGTCTTTAATTGGAATCGAATTCTGAAGCATTTCAAATGCACAGGTTTAAAGTGGGATTTTTATCATCAGACATAGCATTGAGAATCAACTACCACGCATCCAGCTTCAAAAAAGATGTGTCCCATGGGTTTTATTTTTTTCTAACATCCTTAGCATCGAAGTCTAAGCTCTATTACTCTTTACTGGCAGCATATTACATGAAATGCTAGTTAAGCAACTGTATCTTCACCTTTAAATCTAAAGGCAAATGACTGCTTTTGAAATGGGTGTACTAGTGCAAAAATCCTTCCAATTACAGAGTTTTCAAGGCACATCTGGAGGTCCTTGTACTACAGGAAAACATCCGTGTTCACTTCAATAGACAGAGAAACTCTTACTTACAGAAAAAGATATCCCTCTAGAACTTGCTCTGTTTGTTTCAACAAAAAAGCTTGCATGTCCAGGAATTCTGTATATACGTACATGAGCAAATGGGCTCAGATTGGGATCAACTGCATACACTGGGGATAGCAACTGTGATAGGTCCACTTGTATGCCTTGGGACCTTCTGGGGGCTACATGTACTACCTGGGGGGCGGGGGGGGGGGGAGGGCTGAAAAATTGTAAAAAAAATGTATTTATTCATATTAAATAATAACTATATAGGGGGTTTATTGTTGTACCTGCAGGCTATTCCTCTTTGAAAACAGTTATGTGACAAGAGGCAAAACTAGAGTTGGGACCAAATCACTGTTAACGAAAAGATTTGTAGTTTTTGGAGGGCCATTTTCATGTCATTTCCGAAAACAGAGAGGGGAAGAGGGAGACAAAAAAAACCAGTGAAATGAATTCAGAGATACAATATTTTCGGAAAGAGTTAAGTCCACAAAATACCTAAGGCAGGGGGATCCGCGGCTTCTTTTTCTCTCCCCGGCACAAGAACCTTCCTCCATTTTTTCTTGGAAATTTACCTCCTCCTCCAGAGAGGGCCCTTAGAACTCACTTTCCCAAAGACATTAGCACAGGGTGACCATTGAAAGTTCCTCTCGGAGCATGATGCGAGCTGAAGTTTTTATTTATTATTTATTTATTTACCTTACTTATATACCGCTGTTCTCAGCCAGAAGGCGACTCACAGTGGTTCACAACAAATACGAACAGCAAAAATTCAGTGCTACAGTATAGAAACAGTTAACAACCTAACACATTACACAATTAATAAACAGTTACTACAATACCCATTCACTGTCGTCTCGTCATCAAAAACATGTTCCAGATTCGTCATCCATTATTCCATTCCAGTGTTCATTAACCAATCATTGCACTAATTATTCGAACGCCTGCTCAAACAGCCAGGTCTTCACTTTTTTGCGGAATACCATTAGAGATGGTGCTAGTCTAATGTCCGTAGGAAGGGCTTTCCACAGCCGAGGAGCCACCACCGAGAAGGCCCTCTCTCTCATCCCCACCAGCCGAGCTTGAGAAGCAGGCGGGATCGAGAGCAGGGTCTCCCCGGAAGATCTCAAAGTCCTGGTGGGTTCATAGGCAGAGATGCGGTCGGATAGGTAGCTTGGGCCGGAACTGTTTAGGGCTTTAAAGGCCAACGCCAGCACTTTGAATTCAGCCCGGTAGCAGATCGGTAGCCAGTGGAGTTGGCACAGCAGGGAGGTTGTATGCTCCCTGCGCTCTGCTCCTGTTAAAATCATGGCTGCCGAGCGTTGGACTAGTTGGAACTTCCGAGCTGTCTTCAAAGGCAACCCCACGTAGAGAGCGTTGCAGTAGTCTAAACAGGATGTAACCAGAGCGTGGACTACCGTGGCCAAGTCAGACCTTTCTCTGTGTGTGTCTCTCAGCCAATAAAAAGCCTGGTGGTGTCCATGGTCTGATTGGCTGAGAATGGACACAACTGGTGTCTACAATTCCCAGAACCCTCTCTTGGAGTTTGTTGTATTCTAAAAAATGTTATGTTTAAAACTTAAAATAATTCTTAAAAAATCAGTAGATTGGTGAATTACTTTGTAACTTGGCTGGCCTGCAGTTGTAAATGGGGTCTACAACTTAAGTAGGTTTCATGCAGATAGGCCTTGAAATGGCTGAGGATTGAGCCTTTAAAGTTTCCCGTTGTAACCAATGGACCAAATCTCTGACGAATGAAAGAGAAAACACTTCTCCCGTTTCTGGTAATTTACAGTACAATTCAGTAACTGATCTCAAAGATAGTTTGTTGAAGAATTACCTTCCAGACTATATGTAAGATTCAAATAATTTCGGATATATGCTGATCCTATCACTGTTTTTTTCCTTGTTTTTTTCTTGGTTTATTTGTTGGCTTTTTGTTTGTTTGTTTTTGCAAAAATTGCTCAGAGGTTTGCCATTGCCTTCCTTTGAGGCAATATGACCTGCCCAAGGTCACTCAGAAAGTTTTCCATGGCCAATTGGGGATTTGAATCTAACACTAAAAAGTACTACACCATAAAGGATCTCCTATATTTACATAGTGCCACAATCAAGAATACGGCTCCACAGTCACCTATATATCAACCGTCAAGACACTACACTTGGAAGGCCATCATATTCAGACAACAAGGAATTGCTTAAGTAAGCAAATACATACAGACTCTCATACTACCAACCTAACCCTCTTGTTCAATGCTATTCACACCCTCAAATAAATTAAAGCTCTGTGTGGAGCTCTTGCTTTCACAAAGTGCTCAAACCATCCCTATGAAGGCAGTCTTCTAGAAAAGGAAAACAGGTATCCTGTTGGCACAAGCAAGTGTCCAAGATTACTACATATCCCATGTCAAATGTGAAAAGAAATATCCCAACTCTCAGGCTCACACCTACCTTTTCCTTAAGGTAGATTCACCAACTTTAACCACCCTGATGACTTCTTTCACAGTGCGCCGAAAATCGTGCATTCTTGCCGCAACTAGAAGAGCTGAAGCATAAACAGAGAAAGGACCACATCAAAAGGCAGTTCAACGAGAGAGAAAGCAAGGGAATATGGTGAGTCATGCAAGCACCATCTAAAATTCTAATTTTTCTCTATTAATTTTAAAATATTGATGTTTAGCTCTGGGGTTAAATACTGAGTGATTAAATCAGAACTTCATTAGAAAAACTTGATTTGTATGCAGTAAAATTAAACTAGTTTCAACAGGGCTCTCACAAATACAAAAGCACAGTATTGTATTTTGGGGACCTGACCCACTTGTAGTCTTCTAGGAGAGTGGGATGTGGCCCTAGTGACTGATTGATAGTGATTGATAACAAAAACAAAGGAAAGAACATCATTTTCATTGTTAATGGTTTGGCAACACAGCTGATGTTGTGACAGATGGATTGATAGATTGATGTTTAATTGGGAACTGAAGGAAGCAATCTGATTAATTTAACAGAAGTATATAGTTAAAAGGCAAAGGGATAGGATTTTGTTTATCTTGGGTTAGAGAATGAGTAAGACTAACAGATGAAGATAATTATTTTAAAATACCATATATATACAAGTATAAGCCGGGTTTTCAGCCCTTTTTTAGGCTGAAAAAGGACCCTTCAGCTTATACTCGAGTCAAAGTTATTTTATCATTTTACTCTGTTATTATTAGAATGATTTTAATTACAGTGTTCCTTCACTACTTCGTGTTTTGCTTTTTGCGGATTTGCTGTTTTGCGGGGTATTGCCTCCTGGCAACAATGGAGTGTAGAAGGGGGTTTCACCCTCCCTCTCGGGAGAGAGGCAGCCAATCATAAAAAAAGAGAGAGAGAGGAGATACAAAGCAGTATGTAAATCACAGCGTTATAGCCCCTTCCTTATAGCTAGCAAAAAAAAGTGTGCAGTGCCTTTAAATCTCTCCTCACTTCTGCCTCACCCCAAGAATTTTATATATATATATATATATATATATATATATAGTGTCCCTACTTCGCAGATTTTCACTTTTTGGTGGGTGGTCCTGGAACGTAACACCCGCAATAAGTGAGGGAACACTGTACATGTATTATTTTATTCTATTTAATATTATTTTATTACATTTATTATTTTACTTTATTTATTAATACATTTATTACTTTACTCTATTATTATTACATTTATTCTTTTACTCTGTTATTATTGTTATTACATTTATTCTTTTACTCTATTATTGTTTTTATTACATTTATTCTTTTACTCTATTTTTACTTTTATTACTACACTTCCATTACTTTACTCTATTACTACTACTATTATTATTGTTATTACATTTATTGTTTTACTCTATTTATTATTGTTATAACATATATTATTTTACTCTATTACTGTTATTACATTTATTATTTTGCTCTATTATTGTTATTATTATGTTTATTTACTCTGTTGTTCTTATTATTATGGTTATTATTACATTTATTATTTTACTCTCTTTTTTATTAGTGGAAGGATACATAAGCACATTTACATTGAAGAAGGTTAGAATAATGCTTTACTTAAAGGATAACATTTATACTTTCATTCTGATGTCGATGCTTTATTATGATTCTAGATCAGTGGTTCTCAACCTGTGGGTCTCCACATGTTTTGGCCTTCAACTCCCAGAAATCCTAACAGCTGGTAAACTGGCTGGAATTTCTGGGGACCCACAGGTTGAGAACCACTGTTCTAGATCAATCAATTTTTCTTTGATAAGAAATCATATTTTCTTTCCAGAAATCATACAGCTTGGATGTGAAGCCAAATTGATCCAGCTGAGGAGCAAGTATATCCCCTTTTCTCAAACTGTTCCATAACTTGAGGCATCTAGGGTTAAACTGAATTTGCAATAGGCTTATAAAATGTTAAATAACAAGAGGAGATGCAGGAAGATCTTTCTCTCTCTCTTCTATACCAGAATGTGAATAACGCAACAACATTCACTGAAAGTAGGGTCAGCATGAAAAGCTACTTCAGATCATTCATGGGCCTGTCACGCACATGAAGAAATCTCAAGTCAGTTGACTGATTTAATTAATACAAATTTCAGTGCGACAGAATAGAAAGCATCATTCTGAAGAAATAGTGCCCTTTAGAAGCTTCTCCGTACCTGCGCCGCAAAGGCCAGAGGGCCGTCGCCCTGTGTGCATCCAGTCTCTCTTCATCTGCTGCAGGAGCCTCAGAGCCGTCATGGAAACCTCATGGTTCTTAGTGCCGAACTCCAGCATGTGCGCAAAACGAGGAATATATAAACATGGATCTGCAGCAAAACAAGAGACAGTTATTTCTGAATGTGACCTTTAACTTCCGAGACGCACATCTTGAAACAAGAAAGCCTTCTCTGATGTCTGACTGTGCTGAGATGAAACAGTTTATTCCACTGCTGCTTCTCCAACTTTTCAGATGTTGGCCTGTATTCAATAACATGAGCATAAGGAGCTCTTCAGTTTGTGAAAGAGTCTTCACCAATGAAAGGGAATGGAAGCAACTTCCCCCTCTTTCTTGGGTAGGTCTAGTTTTACCACCTCCCACACTCTTCTAGAGCAGGCATGGGCAAATTTTGGCCCTCCAGGTGTTTTGGACTTCAACTCCCACAATTCCTAACAGCCGGTAGGCTGTTAGGAATTGTGGGAGTTGAAGTCCAAAACACCTGGAGGGCTGAAGTTTGCCTAAGCCCATTCTAGAGGTTACTTACAAACTTTAAGAGCAGGTTTTCATAGGATACCTGGCTCTGCAAAAAAGGAAAAGTCACTAATGCAATAATAGTGTCTCTCCTTCTGCTTCCATGAGCAGATATCTTCAATAGATCCAAAATAGGAAACCCTAGTATTAATAGTGATAATAATACGATTTTTTAAAGCCTGTTGAAAAGAAATCAGTCTCAAGGTAAGCATGGCAATAGAATTTGCAGGAGGGCAGTTGGCTCCCACATCACCAGAGTTGCCAAGTTTCAGTCAAAATTTTGCCAGGAGCTATCTTGCAATCTGTTTTCAAGTTAAGGGTCAATGCTTGGA
Source organism: Anolis sagrei (assembly GCF_037176765.1). NCBI lineage: Eukaryota > Metazoa > Chordata > Lepidosauria > Squamata > Anolidae > Anolis > Anolis sagrei. The sequence goes on from NC_090021.1 coordinate 329,963,039, forward strand.
TAGCTCTGTAAATCATGGACTAAATCCTAGAACAGATTCACTGCTATATTGAGCCTGAAGTCTGCAGCTGCCACTTGATTAAATTCAAACTAGAAGTTATATGTGGTAGGCATGGAAAAAAGTGCTTTTTCCTCAAAAGGAATTGGGTAGTTTAAACCAAACAATAGTAAGCCTTGACTGTAATAACCTTTTCCCTTCCTGCCATTCACTGGCTCAAAGCTTTGCCACCATTGTAGGAAAAGACTATCATTTCCTCAAGGAGGAGACCAAAAGTAAATAGAGATTGTATGTTTTATGAACAAATAACACTTACTGAAGAAAGGGACTAAACAGCACTATCCCCTCCCATACTACTGAGAGCATCTCGTGACTGATTCTTTTTAAAAGCCATGCATTTTCCACAGTGTCGTTGCAGGCCCCTTCTACACTGCTATATAAATAAAATCCAGATTATCTGCTTTGATAATCTGGTTTACATGGCAATGTAGAAGGGGCCTCAACTCCAGGGGAAGTTGCTGCTATATACTCTTTACCTTAATACCATGACTTGTAAACAAAGTAGGCTAAAGTAACATCCTTCTGGAATAATTTTCCACTGAGGTTCTACAGGTACACCAACATCAAGGACATCCCAAGTGGATGAGAAGTTCTTATGTTGTTGTGTGCAAGACCTTAGAAAACTTTATTATCTCTTGTGAAATACTTGTTGTGTTCCTCAAGGGAGGCAATAGAAAAGCTTTGATATCCCTGGAAAATACGGGTTTCATTCTGAATACTGTGGAGCCCCTTCTACACTGCCATATAAATTTTTCAGGCTAAAAAAAAACATGGTTTACTCATGAATTTTAACTAGTTAACCAAATCCCCATGCTAAGTCTATGAGACGCAAAAAATTAAGAGTCCCTCCAGAACTGCAAGCACTATCTCAAGCAAATACTGACAATTTATTCACACTGTCGTTACTTGCAGCAATAGCTGATGTAGCAAAGCTTGGGGGGGGGGGGGTGTTGAATGCCAGACTTGGTGGAGGTGGTTGACAGGGGCGTGACCCTACCCCCCCCCAAATTTTCAACACCCCCCCCCCCGAAATTTTCAACCCTCCCCGAAATTTTTTTCTGGCTACGGCCCTGCAAAACAGATAATCCACATTACCTGCTTTGAATTGGATTATATGAGTCCGCACTGCCATATAATCCAGTTCAAATCAGATAATCTGGATTTTATACAACTGTGTGGAAGGGGACTAAGAGCCTAGCAAACTAGGAACAAAATATCTCGCTTCGGGCTACCAGCTACCTATTATATGTTTGCAGAGCACAGAAAAGATAGGCAAATAAATCCCACTATGGTCAATAAGTAAATTTAAGTAAATCTTTCATAGAATCATAAAGTTGGAAGAGACCTCATGGACCATCCAGTCCAACTCCCAACCAAGAAGCAGGAAAATCACATTCAAGATGAAATTGCATTTGAGATGAAAGCTTCTACCAATTTGAGATACTCAGATATGCACTTCTAAAAAGATAGGTGCATAGGCTAAACAACTCCAAACATGACTCTCATGATGTTCAGAGTTACTATATATAGCACTGAAGACATCTCCCCATGAAGTGTCTTTCAGACATGCTTCGTTAATGTTCATGTTCCCCAAGCAAAACCTCTGAGATGGGTTGAATAAGATGTGATACCTTAGAGTGGCTTATTATCAATGGTATATACACATATATACATACTCTGGGTCACAGAGAGTTATGATCATGGCGATAGCGCCACAATCATGACAATGTAAGGACCATGAATACAAGTTATGCATGATCCATCATCTTCAACTCCATCTACATGTGCACACATATTTGGATCAATGCCAGGTATCAATGGAGAGACTAATTTTCCTCTCAGTCTCCCTTGTCATGGAAGATGAATCTGGGAACATCAAGAGAACCAACACCAAAAGATAAATGGCCTGTGCTCATCCCAGGCTAATGTTGTCTGAGTGTTTATGCATTAAGAGAAAGTCCACAATGTCTCCATGATGAGATTTCTCCAATCCCCAAAGCAGAGATTATTTGGGAAGATGTTCGCCTATGCCAAGTCTAATATGCCTTTTACTATAGTAATGTAGCTATGCAAATGCACTTTAAAGCATAACATCCATTGTGCTTAACCCTCCTTGTTTTATATACCTAAAAGCATATCCCAGGTCTTTTGGAATTTTATGCAAATGCTAATGTAATTTGCAACCAGGGACTGAAAGTAAAAGGTTTTTGCATTATGCTGCACTATAATGCAGTAGATCCCATTTGATCTTGGAAGCTAAGCAGGTCCAGCTTAATACATTGGTAGGAGACTGTCAACCAAGTGATGTAGGTCCTAATTCAGAGGAAGGAATTGGCAAAACCATCTCTGAGTATTCTTTACTTTAGAAAAAGCAAAATGAAATCCACGGAGTTGCCAACAAGCTGATGAACAACTTGAAGGCACACACACACGCGCGCAAATACAGCCATGGCTCTAACTCATCATTAAATCCTATTTGTTTCCCAATGTTGCCTATAGCAATATAACAACACAAGTGGGGCTGCGATGGCACAGTGGGTTGAACCGTTGAGCTGTTGAACTTGCTGACTAGAAGCCTGGTGGTTCGAATCCACGGGATGGGGGTGAGCTCCCGCTTTTAGCCCCAGCTCCTGCCACCCTAGCAGTTCGAAAACATGCAAATGTGAGTAGATCAGTAGGTACTGTCTCAGCAGGAAGGTAACAATGCTCCATGCAGCCATGCCAGTCACATGACCGAGGAGGCATTTACAGACAATGCCAACTGTTTGGTTTAGAAATGGAGATGAGCACCACCCCCCAGAGTTGGACATAACTAGACTTACTGTCAAAGGGATAACCTTTATCTTTTTAACAACACAAGGAAACATGAACCCCTAAATATTTAAACTAGAACAGGACATGTAATCACTAGCACTGTAAAATGTATTGCCAGGAAACTGGGGAAATGGGAGGGAGTGGTGAGCATGTGTTAGGGGGCAGCCCCATCTAGGAAACAGTACTGATTCATAATGACAGAACATTCTGACATTTTTGATATTAAATGTTCCTCTCCAAAAAGGGCAGTAAGTACTTATTACAAAGAACCAAAAGAGGAGCTAAAAATATCACCTTCTCAGTTGAATGTAAACCATTTCAGAAGTTTAATGCATGTGCTTGAATGACAATTAGGTATGGTAAAGGTTTTCCCTGACATTAAGTCCAGCTGAGTCCGACTCTGGGGGCTGGTGCTCATCTCCATGTCTAAGCCGAAGAGCCAGCGTTGTCCATAGACACCTCCAAGGTCATGTGGCCAGCATGACTGCATCAAGCATCGTTACTTTCCCACCGGTACCTATTGATCTACTCACATTTGCATGTTTTCGAACTGTTAAGTTGGCAGAAACTGGGGCTAACAGCAGGAGCTCACCCTGCTCCACAGATTCAAAATTGCAACCTTTCGGTAAGCATATTCAGCAACTCAGCAGTTTAACCACAGCGCCACTGAGGGCCCCTTATTGACAATAATAACATGCCATTTAAAACCATGCTATGAACCTTTGTTTTCACACTATGTTGAAAGTTATTAGATTTGTAAAGTCCACCTAAATTGATAAAGTACTCAGAGTATAGTACAGTTAGATTTTAGGGCTCATCCTAGGCTGTGAGAATGACCTGGCTGAAGGATTCTGCAAACTGTGATTCAGGTGAAAATAAGCCTTCGACAATACACATGTTTACATTGTTGTAACATAAACAAGACCTCACAACCTCTGAGGATGCCTGCCATAGATGCAGGTGAAACGTCAGGAGAAATACCTCTAGAACATGGCCATACAACCCGAAAAAAACCCACAAGAACTGAGTGATTCCAGCCATGAAAGCCTTCAACAATACATAGTTTTTATTTTGTTTCTGTTTTTTTAAAAAGAGGAAAAACTGTGCACCTAAAATCTAATCTTTTCAAGCACTAGCCAAAATGAGACAAGACAAAGAAAATTGTGTGCAAAAAGATCTCCTGTGATTGTTTTCCTTCAAGGCAGTTGCAGCGTGAAATGGTACTCGGTTAGGGGCTATTTTCTTTTTAACACCCATGCTATTTCCTCCAACTGAAACCCATACACCAGCCAAAAAAACACCTCCTTCCTATTAGCTCCAAGGGTGATGAGTACAAGGTGGTAATCCAATAAACAGTCCCAAATCGCTGCACCAAAGTTAAAGAAAAAAATCACAAAACACCATAATACAGCAAATGCTGTTTATCCAGTTTGAACTAAAGTAGTAATTGTAGATGTCAAATAAATCCCCCCCCCCCCAAGTGTATTTGTTTCCATCCCTTTCAGCTACTAAGACAAAGGAAACAAAAGTGTACTGGGGTCCCGGTTGTGGGGGAAACTCTTTTAAAGGAATGGGTGTAAAGCAGTGGTTCCCACCATTCGGGCCTCCCGGTGTTTTGGACTTCAGCTCCCACATTTCCTAACTGCTTGTAAGCTGGCTGAGATTTCTGAGAGTTGGAGTCCAAAACACCTAGGGCCCTTCCACATAGCCCTATATCAAAGAATATCAAGGCAGAAAATCCCACAATATCTGCTTTGCACTGGAGTCCACACTGCCATATATTCCAGTACAACGCAGATAATGTGGGATTTTATTCAGCTGTGGGGAAGGGGGCTAAGGGCAGGGAATTTTCGTGGGGAAAGTTGGTATTATTGCCTTGTAGCAGAAAGCCAGTGGAAGCGAACAAGAAGTGCCAGTCATCAGTAGCTTACCGACCAGCATTGTGGTTTCCCTCCAAATGCAAAGGTATGAACACCACTGCGATTCATCGTCGAGAGGATGTAATGTCAAGACAGCATGTGACAAAATGGGTACAGAATATATTGTGAGATCATGAAGAAACTTTGCAGAGCAATCCAGAACAAATGTCATGAGATGCTGATGGCAGGAGTCTGTCACTTTCATGACAATGTGCGTCCACACACTATTCATGCAACACAAGAGTTGGGTTGACCTATAAAGCCCTATACAGGCTTTATTGACCTATAAAGCCCTATACAGTTCTGGTCCAGCTTACTTGTCCGAACATATCTCCCCTTACGCCCCATCCCGAAACTTGCGATCTGTCGGGGAGGCCCTGCTCTTGATCCCACCTTCGCTGCAAATGCGCTTGGTGGGGACAAGGGACAGGGCCTTCTCGGCGGTGGCACCTCGCCTGTGGATCTCACTCCCCAGCGAAAGTAGGTCAGCGGGTTCCCTCCTTTCCTTCAGGAAAAAGTTGAAGACGTGGCTATGGGACCAGGCATTCGGATAGCAGGCTAACAATAAAAATGATGACAATGCTATGGAAAATGGACTATGGACAGGCTTCGGATTAAGTTGTTAATCATAGAACTCAGACTTGACATGCAAACTAATTCAATTTGCACTATTTTAAATGACTTTTAATCTTAATTTTTAATGTTTTACTTATTATGTAATTGTTGTTTTATCTGTTGTATATGTGGGGCATCAAATTGTTGCTGGCTGTAAGTCCCCCTTTGGGGGTAGAGAAGGGCAGGGTACAAATATTTGAAATAAATAAATACATTTACTTCATTTGATTGAGATGTTTTAAGCCACCTCTCTCACAGCCCCGATCTCGCACCCGGTGACTATCATGGGACTATCACCCAGTGACGGCTATGTCTTTGTGTGATATGTGATGTTATTTTATGTGCTGTGTTCAATAATACTTAATGTTTTATCAGGGGAGGGTCAATCTTGATATTTTGTACTGTTTTTTAATCAATGGCATTGAATTGTTGCAAACACTGTGAATTACCCTGAGAATACCGCAAATAAATAAATAAACAATCTGTTCACTAAACTGAAGGAACACCTTGGTGGAAAACACTCTTCCGACGACAATGAGGTGAAAATCGAAGTGAACCTGCTAAAAAAGGCAGAGGGAAACTTCTATGACACAGGCATCAAAATTCATCCCATGGGTGATAAAATGTATTGAACTGAATGGTGATTATGTGGAAATATAATGGAATACCTATGCTACAACCCATATAAGTTTTATTAAAATATATTCATTCTTTGTATTTAAAAAAAATCTTGTAACCTTACTTTCCGGATAACCCTTGTGTTTTCTTTAATGGCAATCAATTACTTGATAAGGTTTTAGTACTATAAATACAACTACAGGCAGTCCCCAGGTTATGAACAAGATAGGTTCTATAGGTTTGCTTTTAAGTTAAATGTGTATGTAAGTTGGAGAACAGGTACATTTTAAGTCCAGCAACCTTTTTAGCGTGGATAGTCTAGGGAAGGGGTAATACCCCTGTAACGCTTGTTTTGCTGCCTGTGCCCCTGTTCAGAAGATCTCACCGCACTTCCTGTCCCTTTGACAATTGCATTTGAAAATTTTGGCTTGTTCTGGAAACAAGAATTGATGATAAAACTTCAGTAGAGACACTTTTTTACCATGTTAATTCTTACAGGGATGAATTCCCCTTCTTAGGAGTAGATTTGTCTCACTTCCTGTTGTCTCACCCTGTTTGTAACTAGGAGTTGTATATAAGATGCTTGTAATTCAGGGACTGTCTGTATTTGTTTTTTCAAAAGTAATTTCCAAGCTCGACAAAATCTTGCGGCATTTCAAAGAAAACAACATAGTGTGAAACAAAAGTTCATAGCATGGTTTTAAATGGTGTGTTTTTGGCATAAGCATTTGTGAACTTCAGCCCGCTTTGTCTAGGCCCATGAAACCTTATACAAAATAAAGCCTATTAAGTCTTTGAAGCGCGGAAAGACTTTTTGCTGTATTTACAGCAACATACTAAAGCAAGCTACTCACCTCAAAGTTTAATACCAAAGCCCTGGTATCAAACTTGCTGTAACCTTTGGAAGTTATGAAAAATAACTTTTGGGCTTCATTCTGGCTTCCGTTTCATATAATTAGCCATGCATACGACCCGGTTTCCCATGCCAAATGAAGAGGGAGCTATCTCAATAACACTCTTTCAGGGACCAACTTTTAATCAAGTGCATCATTTAAAAAGCTTTGTTCTCTCTGTTCCTGCTCTTCTGTTCAGATATCAGTTTCTCATTTCCTGCCAGGTAAATTGCTAACTATTATATGCAGCTCGGTTTCCGTCGCTGATGTCCCGCTTGAGCTCTTCTGCTGATAAAGATGAGGCCTTACATGAAAACGTTCATTTAAATAGATCTTGTGGATTCATAATTAATGAGAGGCAATCTCATTTACTTCTAAGTGTTAACACTGAGTGTTATGTTGCTGTTTCTATTTACTTTTATTATGCCAAACATGACCGCGCATACGCAAGCATTCCCAAGATTGCAGAAGAACCTCGAAGCATCAGCAAGCAGCAAATTATAGGAAAAGTAGTGGGTAAAGTATTAACTTCCTCTGAGTTGTGAAGAGTATAGATGCACACAGGCTCATGAGTTAAAAAACCTGTACTCTTCACCTTTGTTTCCTATACATAACTTGTTGTTGTTCATTGGTTCAGTCATTTCCAACTCTTCGTGACCCCATGGACCAGTCCATGCCAGAGCTCCCTGTCAGCCATCACCACCCCCAGCTCCTTCAAGATCAAGCCAGTCACTTCAAGGATGCCATCCATCCATCTTGCTCTTGGTCGGCCCCTCTTCCTTTTTCCTTCCATTTTCCCCAGCATCATTGTCTTCTCTAAGCTTTCCTTTCTTCTCATGATATAGTCAAAGTACTTCAACTTTGCCTCTACTATCCTTCCCTCCAATGAGCAGTCGGGCTTTATTTCCTGAAGTATGGACTGGTTGGATTTTCTCGCAGTCCAAGGCTCAGAACTTTCCTCCAGTACCACAGTTCAAAGTATTCATAATATATACCACAATTTACACACACAATGATATAAAATGGAAGACTTGTTTCGAGGAATTAAGATAATCTAGCATCCGATTTAAAAGCAGGTGTTAAATTTTCAGCATCCAGATTTCCAGCATCCTGATAAATGTATATCTTGTAAATATATCCATTACACATTGCATGGACATATTATTTAAATATATTTAAATGCAGTCTCATTTCAATATCATCTATGATAGCACTATTCAAGGAATAATTGTTTACAAAACCTTGCAGCAGCACTGATGGTGCTGCTATATATATTTTCCCTCTGTATTTGTTTATTTATTTACTTTGTTTTATATCCCGCCCTCTCTCCCTCATTGAGGGACTCAGATTGGCTAACATGTATCTGCACCATAGCTAGAATTAACACAACCAAGCCATGGCATAGTGATACAAAGCACGGTGCAAGTTTAAGGAGCCAATATATTTATAGCTTATACAGATATACACAGACCCCCCTATGACCAACATAAAGTACTGGAGGGGTTTGGGGGTGGGTTTGACCCGAGAATATGGGACTTCACCCACACATCCAGTGAGCATTCTGAATCCAACCAATGGTGGATCTGAACCAAACTTGGCAGACATACCCAACATGCCCAACTTTGAATACTAGTGGGGTTTGGAAGGGACTGACCTTAGAGTTTGGGAGTTGTAGTTCGTATACACCCAGAAACCACTGTGAACCAAACAATGATGGATCTGGACCACACTTGGCACAAAGACCCAACATGGCCATCTTTGAATACTGGTGGAGGGAATTGATCCTGATTTTAAGGAGTTGTTGTTCTGAATCCAAACATCAATGGATCTGGATTAAGCTAGGCACACAGACCCAACATGCCCCACTTTGAATACTGGTGGAGTTTGAAGAGAACTGACCTTGAATTTAGAGAGTTCACCTGGAATCAAAAAACTGTGAATTTAAATGACAACAGAACTGGACCAAACCTGGCACATAGACCCAACATGCCCTCCTCTGAATACCGGTACGGTTGGAACAATGACAGATGACGATGGAAGTTGTAGTTTACCCATATTCTTATGCATTTTCTAATGGGCTCATTCTTAAAATCCAAAATTTAATAATGAATACCTTTTATGTTTATCATTGCAAAGGACCTAACCCGGGCATTGCCGAATACCTAAGTAAGTTCAAATATAAAACATAAACATATTACAATATTGGGATAATCAAAGTTAGGTATCTTTACTATCTGAGATGGAGCCCCCGGTGGCGCAGTGGGTTAAACCCCTGTGCCGGCAGGACTGAAGACTGACAGGTCGCAGGTCCGAATCCGGGGAGAGGCGGATGAGATCCCTCTATCAACTCCAGCTCCTCATGCGGGGACATGAGAGAAGCCTCCCACAAGGATGATAAAAACATCAAATCATCCGGGCGTCCCCTGGGCAACATCCTTGCAGACGGCCAATTCTCTCACACCAGCAGCGACTTGCAGTTCCTCAAGTCGCTCCTGACACGACAAAAATAAACGGAGATATACAGTTGACCCTCCACATCTTTGGGGTTAATTTGTGGATTAATGAAAAGGTAATGTCTAGGAATCTCTAGGTCCTTCCTTTGGAACTTGACAATAGACTCACGCTGGAGGAGCTAGAGATTCTCAGAGAGACCACTTTATTTGGAATGTAGAAAATCAATCTGTCTGGGTCATCTGCAAAATAGGAAAACAAGCTATTTTTTAAAAAAAATTCCATGTAGTCCAATGGACTGGGGGGATGGCTTCGGAAAAGCTGACTCTTAGCCAAAACAGTCTGTACCCATAATCCCCAGATAGGACACTCACGCCATGTCACTTGCCATGCTTACTTCTCTCTTTGGGTGGCTGTTTGGTGCCCTTGCTAAGGCAGTGTCACTTAAAACACTTCTCGGCATCAAAGCTTTGAAACATTACTGCTCCTAAAATCCTCCAAACAGCTTGACCAGATTCATTCCAGCTAAGCAATTTGGGGATTTGTAGATATATATTTTTTGCTTTCCTTAAAAAAAACCATATTTCCAAGCTCTGTCATCATCTGTGCCAAACCAGCCACTGCTCTCATCTTTCAAAGAGGCAAGGAGGCAGAATTTTGGAAATGCTGAGCACACTGGCCAACAGACAGCTAAGCCTTCCTTTTATCGGCTTCCCTCTTCACAGAGGAGTCTGCCCAGGGCTGAGGAGAGCTTTGAAGGTACCGATGCGGTTTGCTTGCCAGCGGATGAATCCTCACTTTCAAAGACTGATCTTTCTGGGAACAAAGTGAACTGGGCTTCTGGCACCAAGTAGATGGGTTTGGGGATTCTTGCTAGCATCACAGCCAAATGTTAATAGCAATCCAGTGGTGTGAAATTGTCCACTTGTATTGGCGACCTTGTTGGCTATGCGTTTCCATTTATTTGCTTTGCGGGGAAAGATGCAGAAGGTTGAAAATGGATGGGGAAGTGGATTTTTCTCTACTGCTCACCTGCTTGCACATAGCTATTATGTGGGAGATTTGCACACTTTGATTTTCTGTTTGCTACTTTACAATATAATCCTTGTGAGCTCATCTTCCATCAGTCTTGGCGTCAAGGGAAATAGATACCAACCAAGGTGCCCTATATGTCCAGCCATACAAAGTTGATTTGATTGTCAGTCAAGAAATAATTCTGGGTAGAATTTATTTGGAGGACCAGTTCCATCTTTGGTTGCACAAGGATATTGAAACTCATCAGTGGTGCAATTGGAATACATCTTTATTGTGTACTATCCGCTGAATCATTGACTATCAATAAATCTTGCGCTATAGCAGTCAGTGTCCAGCCACAAAGGAAACCATGGAGAGGCCTGGAAATACACCCAATCCTGGAGCAAGACAAGGAGACAGGGGTTGGTTGGAAAGGGGGAGAAAGAAATACTTTGAAGTTTCAATGCCCAAACATGTACTTGGTTGTCAACCTTCCTTCTTCCTTTGATAGCCTTTTTGCCTATATGGAAAGGAGAGGGCAGAGAAGGTTGACAGGGGACTCAAGAGCCATGATTAAATAGGTGAAAGGATGTTACGTTGAGGAGAGGGTAAGATTGTTTTCTGCTGTTCTAGAAAAGTTAGAAAAGGACATGACAGCCATGTCTAAACATGTAAAAGGATATCACACCGAGAAAGGGGCAAGCTTGCTTTCTGCTGCTCTGGAGACCAGAACACAGGGTCATGGATTCAATTTGCAGGAAAAAAAAGATTCCACCAAAACATCAGGTAAGAGCTGTTTTGAGTGGAACATGCTGCCTTGGAGTCTGGTGGAGTCTCCTTCTCTGGAGGTTTTTAAGCAGAACCTGGATGGCTATCTGTCAGGAGGGCTTTGGTTGTGTCTTCCTGCATGGCAGAATAGCGTTTGGATGGTCTTTGAGTAGTCTTTTTCAATTCTCTATGATTTTAACTCATTTTACCCAAGATGCACATCTCTTATGTCGTTTTATTAAAACTGTTTTAACTTGTTTTAATTAACAATGTTATCTGTTACTCTATCTTTTGAAACAACTTTCACGGCATATTGTTTTCAACTGATTTTATTAGAACCCCACAATCTCAGATACAGGACTCTTGATATCTGTGGGATTCAGGACGCCCACGGATACTCAAATCTGCGGATGCTCAAGTTTCGTAATACACACGATGTAACAAAAAAAATTCCCTCATATAAAATGGCAAACTCAAGTTTTGCTTTTGGGGACCCTTAATAGGATTTTCAAGCTGCGGATAGTTGAATCAATTGGTGCGAAATCTGCAGATACAGAAGGCAAACGGCAAATATTTTAAGTGCTACATAAATAAACAAAACACCTAGGAATGACAAGAGCAATTACAATAGCAAGATCAAATGTACTACCAGGTAGGTATCTGTACAGCTCCAATTGTAAGATTTTTTTAATGTGGCAACTATAATTGTAATAGAAAACCCACATTTCTAGATTTCCCAGCATGTATACACAGTAGGAAACTAAAAACGAGCAGTTTCATGGTTATGCAGCAAAAAAAGAGGAGTGTGGTGACCTACATTAACTCTGGTGCCTTCAGTCTGTTGCAACAAAAACAACAAAGGGTTTTTGCAGTACATTTAAAGTTTTTCCCCCCAGTATTGTGGCAGAAACATGACAGAGATAGATAGGTTGGAAAAAACCTTCCTCAACTGGAAACTGTGCTAGAAGACCTTTTGTTGCCAGGCTTTTCATGTAATGCCTGAGGCCAGGGGTGCATCTATAGTATAGAATTAATACAGTTGATACCACTAACTGCTACAATTCATTGCTATGCAATCCAATCTTATAAGGTCCTTAGTCTTCTCTACCACACTGGACTGGTGCCTCACCAAACGACAACTCCCAGGATTCCATAGGTGTCAGCCATGGCACTTAAAGTAGTATCAAAGTGAATTAATTCTAGTGTAGATGCACCATAGGACTAAGGGATGAGTCTCAACGACTGCATCAGCAATATATCCTTTATCCTGCTATTTCAGAGGAGAGGATGTGGCCTGGATTGCTTCCCTCAGGGATCCTGTTGGGAAATCCTTTTGCCTCCCAAGAATCTTAGAACTATAGAGGTGACAGAACCCGCAAGGGCCATCCAGTCCAACCCCATTCTACCACACTAGAACACACAAAGAACTCCTGGCAGATGGCCATTCAGCCTCTGCTTAGAAACCTGCAGAAAAGGAGACTCCACTGAACTCCCAGGCAGCTGCATATTCAATTACCAGAAAATTATTAGAGCTGGCTGAAATCTGGGGAAGTAGTGCCTTGCTTTCAAAGGTCATGAGAGTGCATTTGCAAAAGTTTTTGCTCCTCATCCCTAGTGTTGTCTTCATTTTCCAAAGAACCCAAATACCCAAACTTGTTTTCTGCTACTCGAGGGAGCAAAACAGATTCAAACTGCAGGAAAACGTTACGAAGAACTTCCTGACAGAAAGAGCATTTTGGTGGAGGAATAGGTAGTTTGGGAGTGTGATGGAGCCTCTTCCTATGGCAATTTTTAAGCAGAGTGTGATGGCCATCTGTTGGGAGTGCTTGGATTGTGTACCCTTGCATAGTGTAACAGCTTTTTCAATGGAACTGGATGGCCCTAATGGTCTTTTTCTATTTATAGAATTAGTTTGAAGATTTCCAAGGCCATCTAGTCCAATCCTCTGCCAGTTTACAGCAGAACTGGAAGGCCATCTGTTGGGAGTGCTTTGACTGTGTTTCTGCATAGTGTAATGTATATAGGCGTTGAATGTTTGCCTGTTGTGTTGGAAACCGCCCTGAGTCCCCACCACAGGGAGAAGGGCGGAATACAAATAATTTATTATTATGTTGATTATTATGGAGGTGGACAGGGTGACGCTGGCGGAGTATTCCTACTCATAGAATGATAGAGCTGGCAGATCCCAAAGGCCATCTAGTCTAACCTTCTGCTATGCGGAAACCTGGAGGAGGTTTAAAGCAGAACTGGAAGGGAGTGTTTTGACTATGTGTTCCTGCTTGGTATAATGGAGTTAGACGACAAAAACAACAAAACTTTATTTATATACTGCTCTATCTCCCCGAGGGAACTCAGAGCAGTTTCCAAGTAACATCATCAATACATACAGAGTAAAAATGTAAACACAACATTAACAAAACAATATAAGCATAACATTGTCACAGTAACACATATACATATATTAAAAGTGATTTTATAAATAGAATGAGACCCCAAAGGCCATCCAGGATCATGCGAGAAGATTTGAAGCAGAAGCTGCAAGGCCATCTGTCAGGAGTGTCAGGAGGGGGAGTTGGACAGGATGGCCCATAGGGTCTAATTCTATTTGTAAAATCACTGAGTTTGAAGATCCCAAAGGCCATCCAGTCCAATCAACTGCCAGGTAGGAACATATTAAAATTAATATTTTGATAAATGTTCTTTTAATGTTTATGTATTGTATGTGAATCTTTTGAATGTTCAAAATAAATAAATAAATAGGCTGGTGATTGCTGGAAGAGCACTTTGGTTTTCTCAATGTTCACTGACAGGCCGAGCTTCTCGTATGCTTCTGCCAATATATTTACAGTGGTTTGCAGGTCTTCTTCTGAATGTGCACAGACAACGTTGTCATCAGCATACTAGAGTTCTATAATAGACGTTGTTGTAACCTTGGTTTTGGCTTTCAGTCTGCTGAGGTTAAATGTGTAGAGTGGCTTGTAGGTCTTCTTCTGAATGTGCACAGATGACATTCTCATCAGCATACTAGAGTTCTATAATAGATGTTGTTTTGACCTTGGTTTTGGCTTTCAGTCTGCTGAGGTTAAATAGCTTGCTAACTGTCCGATAGATGATTTCCACTCCGGTGGGAAGCTTCCTGTCAACAACATGATGCATCAAAAGCCCTTCCACACAGCCCTATAGCCCAGAATATCGAGGCAGATAATCATAGAGTTGGAAGAGACCTCATGGGTCATCCAATCAAATCCCACAATAATCTGCTTTGAACTGGGTTATCTGAATCCACACTCAGATAATGTGGGATTTTCTGCCTTGACATTCTGGAATACAGGGTTGTGCCCTTAGAGTAGAAGGAGTCTCTTCCCACTCTAGGATTGAATACTACCCAATTAAGGGGCGGGAAATTCAATTGAAAATAGGAGCTGCCTTGTGCCCGGCGCCCCCTTCAGACCTGCCTGGGGATTGCAATTGCAATTCCTGCTGCCAAGAAGCCTGGGCTCCTCCCGCCGGCCTCCCATTCCCATCCCTCCAGGCGGCTTTTGGGAAAGACTCCGGCGACCGACGCCTTGCAAAGTTTTCCGGGCTGGAGAAGGAGGAGGAGAGGTACAGAAGGGGGAGGGAAGGGATCCCGGTTTGCAAAAGGCTTCCCTTCTCCGCGTCTCCTTTGCAAACCGAGGAAAGGGGGGATGTGTCTTTGTGTGTGTCTATGGTTTGGGCATGGTGCAAACTTGGGCCCTGCCTCCAGGTGTTTTGGACTTCAACTCCCACAATTCCTAGCAGCCTACCGGCTGTTAGGAATTGTGGGAGTTGAAGTCCAAAACACCTGGAGGCAGGGCCCAAGTTTGCACCATGCCTAATACGCTTCAAAGTTGGTTATTATCATAATTATGATAGTTTTTGCCACTGTTGACCTGCTTCCTCCCCCCCCCCAAGCCGCAACCAGCAAGGCTTTGAAGCTGCAAGGCCATTCAGTGCTACTCAAGGTGGCCAATTGCAACATTCACACTTGCCTCAAGCAGACAAGGTATTTTTTTCTCCCACCCTGGACATTCCAGATGTATAAACCTCACTTGCCTAATTTCTCAATCTCTGAGAATGCCTGAAATAGATGTGGGCAAAATGTCAGGGGAGAATGCTTCTAGAACATGGCCATACAGCCCGCAAAAACCTACAACAACCCAGGGATTCCAGCCATGAAAGCATTCGACAATACATAGAATGACATATTGTCTGGACAGAGGAATTGAGGGAGGGAGTTGGGGAAAGAGGCCACGCCCCCTTTGCTTTGCTATTGGAGGGAGAGGCAAGAGAGGCCCCGCCCCTTCTCTTTGCTATTGAAGGGCTATCTGCTTTGCTATTGGAGGGAGGGAGAAGAGATGACCCGCCCCTTCGCTTTGCTATTGAGGGAGGGAAGGGGGAAGAGAGGCCCCGCCCCTTCTCTGCTATTGGAGGGAAGGAGAAGAGACGCCCCGCCCCCTTTGCTTTGCTATTGAGGGAAGGTGAAAGAGAGGCCCCGCCTTTTCCCTTTGCTATTGGAGGGCGACTAAAATGATAAAGGGTCTGGAGAACAAGCCCTATGAGGAGCGGCTTAAGGAGCTGGGCATGTTTAGCCTGAAGAAGAGAAGGCTGAGAGGAGATATGATAGCCATGTATAAATACGTGAGAGAAAGCCACAGGGAGGAGGGAGCAAGATTGTTTTCTGCTTCCTTGGAGACTAGGACGGGGAACAATGGCTTCAAACTACAAGAGAGGAGATTCCATCTGAACATGAGGAAGAACTTCCTGACTGTGAGAGCTGTTCAGCAGTGGAACTCTCTGCCCCGGAGTGTGGTGGAGGCTCCTTCTTTGGAAGCTTTTAAACAGAGGCTGGATGGCCATCTGTCAGGGGTGATTTGAATGCAATATTCCTGCTTCTTGGCAGGGGGTTAGACTGGATGGCCCATGAGGTCTCTTCCAACTCTTTGATTCTATGGAGGGAGAGAGGCCCCGCCCCTTCTCTTTGCTATTGAAGGGAGGGAGAAGAGAGCCTCCGCCCCCTCCGCTTTGCTATTGGAGGGAGGGGGAAAGAGACCCCGCCCCTTCTCAGCTATTGTAGAGAGGGAGAAGAGGCATCTCCGCTTTGCTATTGTAGGTAGGGAGAGACCCCGCCCCCTCTGCTTTGCTATTGGAGAGAGGGGGAAAGAGACCCCGCCTCTTTGCTTTGCTCTTGTAGGGAAGAGGCCCCGCCCCCTCCACTTTGCTATAGTAGGGAGGTAGACCCACCCCTTCTCTTTGCTATTGAAGGGAGGGATAAGAGGATAAGAGAAGCCCCGCCCCATCTCTTTGCTATTGAAGGGCGGAATAAGAGGATAAGAGAAGCCCCGCCCCTTCTCATTGCTATTGAAGGGAGGAAGAAGAGGCCCCGCCCTTTTCTTTGCTATTGAAGGAAGAGGCTCCGCCCCCTCTGCTTTGCTATTGGAGAGAAGGGGAAGAGACCCCACCTATTCGCATTGCTATTGTAGAGGGAGAAGAGAGGCCCGCCCCTTCTCTTTGCTATTGAGGAGGCTCCGCCCCCTCTGCTTTGCTATTGGAGGGAAGAGACGCCCCGCCCCCTTTACTTTGCTATTGAGGGAAGGTGGAAGAGAGGCCCCGCCCTTTTTCTTTGCTATTGAAGGAAGAGGCTCCGCCCCCTCTGCTTTGCTATTGGAGAGGGGGAAAGAGACCCCGCCCCCTTTGCTTTGCTATTGAGGGAAGGTGGAAGACAGGCCCCGCCCCTTCTCTTTGCTATTGAAGAGGCTCCGCCCCCTCTGCTTTGCTATTGGAGAGAGGGGGAAGAGGCCCCGCCTATTCGCATTGCTATTGTAGAGGGAGAAGATAGCCCCCGCCCCTTCTCTTTGCTATTGAAGGAAGAGGCTCCGCCCCCTCTGCTTTGGTATTGGAGAGGGGGAAATAGACCCCGCCCCTTCTCTTTGCTATTGTAGAGAGGGAGAAGAGAGACCCCGCCCCCTCCGCTTTGCTATTGGCTGAGCCGCCGACGACGCGCTGGGAGGTTCTGTTGTTGCTGCTGCTGCTGCTGCTGGCGATTTGGCGGAAGTGGGACGGAGAAGAATGACATATTGTCTTGGAAGGAGGGAGGGGGGAGGAAAAGGGCAGCAGGGAGCAGGGCCCGCCCCTTCGGGCTCGCCATTGGACGAGGAGGTGATGACGCGCGCTCTGCTGCTGCTGCTTGGGTTCTTATTTGAGGCAGCAGCAGCAGAGGAGGAAGGAAGGAGCTGGGAGAGGAGAGGAGAGCCCGGGAAAGAGAGAGAGACACAGAGAGAGAGAGAGAGAGAGAGAGAGAGAGGTTGCCTTTCCATCTTTTGCAAGGACTTAGTATTATTTCCATCACAAGAGAAGCTTGCCTTTCCAGCTTTTGCAAGGACTTAGTATTGTTTCCATCACAACAGAAGCTTGGCAGAAGTTCATCAAGGAGGAGAGGAAGCTGGGCATTTTTTCCTCCATCCAAGGATTATTGAGCCTTTCCAAATCATACAAACTAAAGGAAAAGAAGGTGAGAGAGGATGGTGACTGAGCTGCGCCTCCACCAGGAAGCAAAACACTGAGATTTTGGAATATTTTTGGAAAAAGGAAGAGGGGAAGCAATCTCCCGCCCCGGATGCACCATGGTGGGATCATGAAGTGTCTGACTTTCTTTCTTCTGCTTCCAGAGACCTTCAAGAAGTCCTCCCGGAAGAAGGGCGCCCGGGGCCTCCTGCCAGACCGGCCTGGGAAATCGCCAGAGGGATTCGACAACCGCGATGAGAGCCAGGCGCCCTTAGCCCTCCTCCTCCTCCAGAAGAAGATGGCTGCGGAACTTTACCCGGCCAGCGCCAACCAACAAGCCCTCCTCGCCAACGGGAACAACAGCAGCAGCAACAGCAGCAGCGCCAACCACAGCCACAACAGCAGCGGGAGCAGCAACAAGAAGGCCGCCCTCCCTCTCCCGCAGAGCGCCCTCCCGCCGCCCCCAGCCCTCCCGGCCCTGCCCAATCTCAACAACAACAACGTGGAGAGCGCCAACTGGCAGTCCTTCCACCCCACGCTCCGGGAGAGGTAAGAGAAAGGCTGCACCACCCTCTCCCTGGGACTGTTTTGGGGTGCAACTCCCCCCATTCCTCACAGCCTCAGGCCCCTTCCTTTTCCCCCTCTGAGGGGGAAAAGGAAGGGGCCTGAGGCTGTGAGGAATGGGGGGAGTTGCACCCCAAAACACCCCATTCCCTTGCTGCACTAGCCTTCCATAACCAAGCCGAAAAGCCACCACTGCAGTGGCAGCTGGAAAGCTTCCAAGGCCTCTTCTGCAAAGGGAGAGAGAGACTTCAGGCAATCCTTCAATTTGCTGCTGTGTATATCTTTTTTTTCTGTTCTTTTTTCGTAACCACGTCTCCTTCTCAACTTCCAGAAACGCCCTCATGTTCAACAACGAACTCATGGCCGACGTGCATTTTATCGTGGGGCCCGTGGGGGCCGCCAAGAAAGTTCCCGCTCATAAGGTTGGTGGGGTTCTGCGTGGGTCTGCGTTTCCCTTGCTGTAGTCTCAGTCTCGAACCCCTTACTGTAGTCTCAAACCCCTTATTTTATTCTCAACCCCCTTACTGTAGTCTCAAACCCCCTATTGTATTATCAAACCTCTTACTGTATTCCTGAACCCTTTACTGTATTATCAACCCCCCCTACTGTACTCCCAAACTCCCCTATTGTATTATCGAACCCTTTACTGTATTATCAACCCCCCCCCACTGTATTACCGAACCCCTTACTATACTCCCAACCCTTTACTGTATTATCATACCCCTCTACTGTAATTCCGAACCCCTCTACTGTAGCCCCGAACCCCCTACTGTAGTCCTGAACCCCTTACTGTAGTATTGAACCCCACTACTGTAGTCCTGAACCCCTTACTCTATTATCAAACCCCTCTACTGTATTATCAAACCCCCCTACTGTAGTCCTGAACCCCTTACTGTATTCCTGAACCCTTTACTGTATTATCGAACCCCTCTACTGTAGTCCCGAACCCCTTACTGTATTATCAAACCTCCCTACTGTAGTCCCGAACTCCCTTACTGTATTCCCAAACCCCCTTACTGTAGTCCAGAACCCCCTTACTGTAATCCCGAACCCCTTACTGTATTCCTGAACCCCTTACTCTATTATTGAACCCCCCTAGTGTACTACCAACCCCCTTACTGTATTCCTGAACCCCTTACTGTATTATGGAACACCTCTACTGTATTATCAACCCCCTCTACTGTATTATTGAACCCCTCTACTGTAGTCCCAACCCCCCTACTGTAGTCCCAAACCTCCCTACTGTATTCCTGAACCCTTTACTGTATTATCGAATCCCTCTACTATAGTCTTAAACCCCCCTACTTTAGTCCCGAACCCCCTTACTGTATTCCCAAAGTCCTTACTGTATTCCTGAACCCCTTTATTGTATTATTGAACCCCCCTACTGTAGTCCCAAATCCCCCAACTGTAGTCCTGAACCCCCTTACTGTATTCCCAGCTCCCCTACTCTATTCCCGAATGCCATACAGTATTGTCAAACTGCAGGAAGCCATTTCAGGATTATTGGCATCCCGTATTAACTCGAGTCTTTGATGCACTGTCAAATTTAAAGCGCATCTCGATTTTCTAAATCCTGAAGCCCAACAATGGATTTACCATATTACTTGAATCTAAATGTGCATCCTATTTTGGGGAGGCAATTTAGTCTCATGGCACAGCGGGTTAAAGTGCTAAGCTGCTGAATTTACTGACTGAAAGGTTGGAGATTTTAATCCAGGGAGCAGGGTGAGCTCCTGCTGTTAGCTCCAGCTACTGCCAACTTAGCATTTCCCTTACTGTATTGTCATATTCCTTAACTGTATTGATGAACTGCACAAAGTCATTCCAGAATGATTGCCACACCGTATTTACTCGAGTCTTGATGCATCATCAAATTTAAAGCACACCTCAATTTTCTAAATCCTGTAACCCAAAAAATGGATTTACAATCAGCTGCTGAACTTGCTGACTGAAAGGTCAGCACTTCAAATCCAGGGAGTGGGGTGGGCTCCCACTGCTAGCCCCAGCTTCTGTCAACCTAGTTCGAAAACATGCAAATGTGAGTAGATCAATAGGTAGGAATGTAATAATGGTGCTCCATGTAGTCATGCTGGCCACATGACCTTGGAGGTGTCTAGGGAAAACGCCGGCTCTTGGGCTTAGAAATGGAGATGAGCACCATCCCCCAGAGACAGACACAACTGGACTTAATGTCAAGGGGAAACCTTTACCTTTTTT
Organism: Anolis sagrei; assembly: GCF_037176765.1. Taxonomy (NCBI): domain Eukaryota; kingdom Metazoa; phylum Chordata; class Lepidosauria; order Squamata; family Anolidae; genus Anolis; species Anolis sagrei. The sequence goes on from NC_090021.1 coordinate 329,983,494, forward strand.
TGTCAAAGTCTTTCCCTTACAGTCACCGGATTTCAGGAATGTCTACAGATGCGCATGAAAACATGCTTCCTTCCTGGCTTCAGTGTTTCCTTAGATAATCTTTGCTTGACAGACAATTAAAACAGTTTTACTTGCAAATGTAGATTTGGAATCTAACATTGGATTCCGCTAAAGGTAGTGTTTACTGAAAAAAGGAAATGTGCTTATTTTCCCCAATGTAATGAAATATTTGAAATTAGCCTTGATAAAATAATAATAATAATAATAATAATAATAATAATAATAATAATAGAATAACTTTATTGTACATTGTACAACAAAATTAAATGCTCCTGAGATTCTGAACCAGGCATGGGCAAATTTCAGCCCTCCATGTGTTTTGGACTCCATTTCCCACAAGGAATTGGAGGGCCCAAGTTTGCCCATGTCTGCATAGCAGAATGGGAAGGGCAGGGAGAGAAGACTACTCAAAGTGGATTCAGTTTTAATTCTTTCCAACTTGGCTAACGTGGGCTTCTTGTCTGTTTTAATGCAGTACGTTTTGGCAGTTGGCAGCTCAGTCTTCTATGCCATGTTTTACGGAGATCTCGCAGAGGTCAAATCTGAAATCCACATACCAGATGTGGAACCTGCAGCCTTTCTGATCTTATTAAAGTAAGTCGTCGTAAAAATAGCACAGAGAAATTGCATGCTCTAAACGATGCTCTGTTTTTTAATAATGTGTTCGTTTTGCAAGATTCATATGTATGTTTAATGGCCTTTAACAGTGATGCTGAAATTGCTCTATGTAAAACTAAGTCAACAACGTGTTGTCAAAGGCTTTCATGGCCGGAATCACTGGGTTGCTATGAGTTTTCGGGGCTGTATGGCCATGTTCCAGAAGTATTTTCTCCTGATGTTTTGTCCACATCTATGGCAGGCATCCTCAGAGTTTGTGGGGCCTGTTAGCAAGTGAGGGTTATATATCTGGAATGTCCAGGATGGGAGAAAGAACTCTTGTCTACTTGAGGCAAGTGTGAATGTTGCAACTGGCCACCTTGATTAGCATTGAATGGCCTTGCAGCTTCAAATCCTGGCTGGTAGTTGCCTAGGGGATCCTTTGTTGGGAGGTGTTGGTTGGCCCTGATTGATTCTTGTCTGGAATTCCCGTTTTCTGAGTGTTGCTCTTTATTTACTGTCCTGATTTTAGAGTTTTTCAAATACTGGTAGATTTTGTTCATTTTCATGTTTTCCTCCTTTCTGTTGAAATTGTCAACGTCTTTCTGTCTCTAAATGGCTATTTTTTTCTACTACTTTTACTAGGTACATGTACAGTGATGAAATTGACCTGGAAGCAGACACAGTGCTTGCGACTCTGTATGCAGCCAAGAAATATATTGTCCCAGCCTTAGCAAAAGCATGCGTCAATTTTCTGGAGACGAGTTTAGAGGCCAAGAATGCCTGTGTCCTCCTGTCTCAGAGCAGACTCTTTGAGGAGCCAGAGCTGACGCAGCGCTGCTGGGAAGTCATTGATGCCCAAGCTGAAATGGCACTCAAATCGGAGGGCTTCTGCGAGATAGATCAACAGACGCTAGAGATCATTGTGACACGGGAAGCACTGAACACGAAGGAGGTTGTTGTGTTCGAGGCGGTCCTGAACTGGGCCGAGGCTGAATGTAAGAGACAAGGGCTGCCAATTACGCCGAGGAACAAGCGGAATGTATTGGGCAAAGCTTTATACTTGGTGCGGATTCCGACCATGACTTTGGAAGAGTTTGCCGACGGAGCCGCGCAATCCGACATCCTAACCCTTGAGGAACGACACAACATTTTCTTATGGTACACCGCTGCCAACAAGCCTAAGTTAGAATTCCCGCTGACAAAGAGGAAAGGACTTGTCCCGCAAAGGTGCCACCGGTTCCAATCCTCTGCATATCGCAGCAATCAATGGAGATACCGAGGCCGTTGCGACAGCATCCAGTTTGCTGTAGATAAAAGGATATTTATCGCCGGACTGGGATTGTACGGGTCGAGCTGCGGAAAAGCCGAATACAGTGTCAAAATCGAACTGAAGCGGCTAGGAGCTGTCCTGGCTCAGAACCTGACAAAGTTTACCTCTGATGGATCTAGTAACACTTTCTCAGTATGGTTTGAGCATCCTGTGCAGGTGGAGCAAGACACCTTTTACAATGTAAGTGCCATTCTGGATGGCAACGAACTCAGTTATTTTGGACAGGAGGGGATGACTGAAGTACAATGTGGAAAAGTGACCTTCCAGTTCCAGTGTTCTTCAGACAGCACCAATGGGACAGGTGTTCAAGGCGGACAGATACCAGAACTCATTTTCTATGCATGATGCATTTCACTTAGGTTGGTTGTTATAGTCTAGGACTGACTGGCTCCACACATTTGGGATGCTTTGATTTGACTTCAAAGGTTCCAGCGCAGTATGGAATGTGACGCTACTTACCCACCTACTTACTTTGACCACCTGACTATCAAACTAAGTGAAGGAATGCTCTTGAATTTAATCTTATTTTATTTATTCATAAGCTATTTGACTTAATTATTAAACTGCAACATGCAGCAGAAGAGAACATTTTAAAAACTGCACATGGTGTGCATTTATTTTGTATATAGATGACTAACTGACAGACTGCAGCTGAACTCAAACAGAATGTTCTAAAGTAGAGCGGTTTGAGAATCTGTTGAATATAAAACATTTTTACTTGTCCTAAATACTTGTCTGTTGTTGATTAGTAAAGCTAAAGGTTTCCCCTGACACTAAGTCTAGTCATGTCCAACTCTGGGGGGGTTGGGGCTCATCTCAATTTCAAAGACAAAGAGCTGGTGTTGTCCATAGACACCTCTAAGGTCATGTGGCCTGCATGACTGCATGGAGTGCTGTTACCTTCCCGCAGAAGCGGTACGTATTGATCTACTCACATTCGCATGTTTTCGAATTGCTAGGTTGGCAAAAGCTGGGCCTAACAGTGGGAGCTCACCTTGCTCCCTGGATTTGAACCGCCAACCTTCAGCAGCTCAGCAGTTTAACCCACTGCGCCACCTGTTGTTGATTACCAATACGTTTATCACTTGTTTTTGCATTTGTGTTTGCAGACAGGGTGATGTATATGCTTTTAGTTATTTGGATATGGGTAATGACGAAATCTCCAAACCACTGGGCAAGGATTATCCTACAAAAAAATCAAAAACCCTTGTGCTTTATTTACAAAGGTATTAGAGTTAGCTGGACAGTTTTTGTCAGCTGTTCTCGTCTTGTGTTCACTGAATAAGGGGCAAAGTAACAGAGCCATGGGCAAACTTCAACTTCCACAATTCCTAACAGCCTCAGGCCCCTTCCTTTCCCCCCACAGCTGCTTAAGGAAAGAGGCTGAGGCTGTAAGGAATGAAGTCCAAAACACCTGGAGGACCAAAGTTTGCCCATACCTGTTCTAGAAGCCCAGTTTTCCTTGACATGGCAACCTAACAGAATACAATACACAGAACCTTCCACTAGTATATAATTTTAGGAGTTCTGTGTTACTCAAATTCTGACATTTTCTTCTCCCAAGAGAAGCTATTTCACTAATATTTTCTTTCACATCTCTATTCATAGGAGTTGTTACTGCAAAAGGGGTAATAACTGCAAGCAGGCCATTGTTTCTATTGGTGTAGTATGTTTCACCACTCAGTTCCAAGATCATATGCACTTCACAAAACTTCTATCACAATCCAAACACATCTTATTTTCAAATTATGAAGCAAAAGGTAATGTTAGGCTGCTATTCAGCCTAATGTCACTACTACAGTCTGCTACTTTCAACACAGCATTTGAGTAAACAAGTATATGATCGTGCCATTAATGCAAGTAGAAAGCAAGTACATTTGAAAGTGCTAGTTGCCAGAAAAGACTGTCCAAACCGGTTTGGTATCTATCTAAATATTACAAAACTTCCCTCAGGACTGTTAATCAATGAATTGACTGGCATGTAAAGTGTCATAAATAACAGTATGTGCCTCGAGGCATTTTCAACCTCTGGGAGCAGTGAGGTGCAATTATTATCTCTCTCTCTTCACTCATAAATAACCATGCTAGGAGGCAGGGAGATAAGTATAACACACTTCCCAGTTTCTAATGATTCAAGGAATGTCTAATTTCAACTGATTGTTCTTATTCTTGAGCAAGATGCAGTTAATTGGCTAACAGATGAAGTAAAGATAAACCAGAAGTATACCGGCAGCCAAACATACAGTCGCTTCCTTGACCCTGAAGGGAAGTGAATTTATATTCCCCGCCCTCCCAAATGTTCCTCCATGACACAGTTTTGTAACTGGAAGGAGCAAACAAATGGGGATGTAGCATTCTGAATGAAAAATACAGTGACCAAAATAGATCTTTAAATCCTATGCCCCATTTTACCAATTCATTCAAAGCCAGATTGCAAGATCATCACAAAAGAGAGGACACAAGGATTTGAGATGCCTGACACCCACCTAGTCTTGATCATTTTCAAAGAGTCATATAACAATATCCCATAAAAGTTAACTATAATGGAGTAGTGTTAGCCAATCTCTGAGTCTATCACAAATAAGTTTGGGACATAATAGCATTAAAGCAATCATGGATTCCAACATGCAAAACAGGCTAGCATTTGGAAATAACTGGCATAAATGGCAGTGTCAGCCAAAAGATCCCAGGTTCAAATTTCATCTGTGCTATGACCTCCCCAGATGGGTAATAATTACAGTATTTATTATGCAAATGTCATAAATCAGTCACCAGGCATGTTTTAGATGCTTAAGTGTCTTGATTAATGTTGATGAAAGAGCCTGTAAAACAGTGGTTCCCAAACTTTGAGCCTCCGGGTATTTTGGACTTAATAATAATAATAATAATAATAATAATAATGTTTATTTATACCCTGCCACCATCTCCCTATGAGGCCAAGCCCAGGCAACAATTACATAAAATAAAACCGAAAATGCAAACAATAAACAACAGCAACGTAATTACAAAAAAAAGTTCCCACAGTCCCTAACAGCTGGTAAGCTGGCTGGGATTTTTGGGAGTTAAAATCCAAAACATCCAGAGGTTTTGGACTTCAACCACTGCTGTAAAACAAATGTGTATAAAATTTGCTCATTATCTAAAGACTGAATGTTTTTCACCAATAGCAGCCCATATCAAAATAACAAGACAATATTCAGTCATAGTATGATATTTGCCACAATGCATATATTGCAAGAGACAGGCACAAGACAGTGCTATTGCTTTTAATGGCATGTCAGAGGTGATATCACCTTTAGAAGCATTACTACCATGACCGATAATGACAGCATTGAAAGATATTTTCACAATGGAAGTTCATCTTTGCCTTGACCCTCTTCTGCCCCTAGTGTACACTCCCAGTGATACAGGTCCTATCAACAAGTTGCTCTACAAGTGAAATATAATTGACATTGTCAAGGTTTACATTGCTTTTCCCAAGATTGTTGGTGAAGCACAGCCCTTAGCAACAAAGACTGTAAAAACGCTGACCTTTTGCTGAGAGTAAACACATCTCTTTAATGTAGTTGTATGTCTTCCAATCGGAAAGTGTTTACCTAGTTCCAAGTAGATAGGCTATGGACTAAACTTCAGGTCATAGATCGGGAGATTCAAACCAAGAGTGCTGCCCAAGGCTTTTAGTGCAGGTGGCTCACTTACTACAACTCTTGCAGCATTCACCAAGGGACAAAAAACTAATCCCTATGATAGATAAGAGTATGAAGTATATATTGATAGGGTTGAGCTAGGTTTGCTCATTATGCTTTTCCCAGCAGAGCCAATATGCCCTGAAATCAATTGCACTTAAAATTATCTATGATTAAAGCCTTGATCCAACTCAGACTTAAACTCTTGAGTTGTTTCAGAATATTATTTGTTCCAGTGCTATCCAATTTCTATGCAACGATTTTATCCTTTGAGGCAACACATTCATTTATTCAAACCTAATATAAAAGTCAACAGTAATTTGAAGAGGGATCTTTATATTTCTCACATAACATGTTTTTTTAAAAGAAATTCTGTATGAATTCCCTCTGTGTCTTAATTAGCTGTCTTCATCTCTGGGTGCCTCTACAGTTAATTTCGAAATGCCTTTCAAATGACATGCTAACTTGTATTATGTAAATGTATTAACGTTGAAAAGATGCTGTGAAAATCATGGCGCAAGTATACCCACGTACCGAAAGCCAACTCTTATTAAAAAGTACCTATAGCTGGAGCATTTATGCAGAGCTCTCTGGCCAGCAGAAGAAACGTTTTGCCCAAGACGTAGACATTCACCTGTACAATAAAGAAAAAAAAAGGGGGGGGGGTACTTTTAATTAAGTAGTTAAACCATATTTATAAAAGGATCAAACTATCCTGAAGAGAATAATCTTAATTTAAAATATGTTTTTTTCATGCACAAAATCCAAAAGAACAACTGAATGATTATTTACCAGTCGTAGAAACCATTAAAATCCACAGTAGGTTGTACTAAAAATAGTAAATCAGCATTTCCCAAACTGAAGGTCGTGAGAGTCACTAAAGACCATCAGAAAACACAGTATTTTCTGTTGGTCATGGGGGTTTTGTGTGGGAATTTTGGCCCAATTCTATCATTGGTGGGGTTCAGAATGCTCTCTGGTTGTAAGTGAACTATAGATCCCACCAACTACAATTCCCAAATGTCAAGGTCTATTTCCCCCAAATTCCATCTGTGTTCACATTTGGGCATATTGAGTATTCGTGCCAAGTTTGGTCCAGATCCATCATTGTTTGAATCCATAGTGCTCTCTGGATGTAGGTGAACTACAACTCCAAAAACTCAAGGCGATGCCCACCAAACCCTTCCAGTATTTTATCTTGGTCACAGGAGTTCTGTGTGCCAAGTTTGGTTCAATACAATCATTGGTGGAGTTCAGAATGCTCTTTGATTGTAGGTGAACTATAAATCCCAACAACTACAACTCCCAAATGACAAAATCAGTTCCCCCCACCAACCCCACCAGTATTCAAATTTGGGCAAATTGAATATTTGTGCCAAATTTGGTCCAGTGAATGAAAATTCATCCTGCATATCAGATGTTTATATTACGATTCATAACAGTAGCAAAATTTTAGTTATGAAGTAGCAACCAAAATAATTGTATGGTTGGGGGTCACCACAACATGAAGAGCTTTATTAAGGGGTTGCAACATGAGGAAGGTTGTGAACCACTGTACTAAATGCTAGCAGAAGGAACTTCTATTATGAAAGATGGGGCACAGCATATCATTTCCCCCAGATTCCCACATGTTCATTATGTACTTTAGCCGCGTGCACACCTAAAAAATCCCTTCTGTTTGAGGGTGTCACCAGAACAGCACAGAATATAACCCAGGGAACTCCAGTTGGTAAGTGAAGCCAGTGAAATCTGGAGACCCCGACTTGCATGAGCAGAAGTTTTCCACTGATTCAAACCCTTCATTAGCTATAAACCACTAAGTGCCTCATCACTTTCCAAGAAACCTGCAAATAATGAGTTTTTGGTGGGTCCCCCATTTTTCCTCAAGCACTTGGACAATTCTCAAGATTATTAGCCTAAATTGCTCCACACATGAATGCCAGTTCAACTTTAAGGCTATAGCTCATTCATCTCATTGGAACATTATAATAAAATGAGTTACATTGGCATGCAGAATTTGTAGAACTGCATGAGCACAATTCCCAATTTTCCCACTCCTGTAAAACAAAACTGCAGATTGCACATAGAAGACTCATGGCTGTTCTACTCCCATGTTCCAAATACGAGGCTATTGCCTTTCTGACTGGTATTGAAAACAAACTGTTTCGGTCTTCAGGATGTACAAAAATTACAACAAATGTCTCAGGGTCTAGCAAATTCTTCCCACAGATGAATGCAACTCTTTTAGACTTGGCAGAGCTAATAATATGGTGCACCCAGGCGGAGAGAGACACAAAAAGAAAGAGAGAGCAAACTCTGGTGAATGTCAAGACCAGCATGTTCATGTTGACAATTGTAACTTTTGTGAACATGTGAAAATCAAGAGACCTCTCCGAAATTGAAAGCTGAATGCCATAGGGAGCCTTAGCTGATGTACTACTGGGAAAAAAAAAACAAGTAAGGAGGTGTGTGGGCTGAAACAGTAGGCAGACAAATACAAGTAGAAGTTCACACATTCATCTTGGACTTTTGGAATTCATGTATGAATGTAAACACAGATATTTTGCCAATTCTCTATAAGTTTTAGAATTATAATTTGAAATCATTAACTGAAATATTGGAAAGGATGTCAGAAAACACATCTTGCAAAATGACACAGAGAAAAAAAAGAGGCAAACTCTGGTGTACCATCCTGCCCTTAAAGCTGCTAAAAGGAGCCAGCATGTCAACATAAACTTTCTTGCCATATTTTCTCTGCTCCAATTACAAAACCCACAAATAAATTAATTTTGTGGATGGACAGGAAGAAGCAGCCAGCCCCTGCTCACCTCCAAATATTCACAGTTCACATAAAACATATAATCAGTTCAGTTGCTGCCCATCAGGCAAATGGCTTCTGCTAAAAATCCGTGGGAAGTTAAGGATTGAAGGGTTTTTCCTTTTCCCAAGTTATAATTTTGTCCTTTTAAAAGGCAAACCTATAGCTCTATGCCTGAGGACTCTCCTGCACAAAGCTGACCTGCAACCTAGATTTCACTGGAAACATCAAATGGGTACTGTTGCTTGAGCCAAATGCCACAGCCTTTCCCCCCTCCCTCATTAGATCTACACTCAGAACTTTTCATTGAAAGAAGAGGGAAATGCAGCGGTTAACTCAACAAAATTTCTGCCTATTAGTTCTCTGCCCTCCACTCCTGTGATTTAAGAAATCAAAAGAAGAAAAATAAAAAAAATAGATTTGCTCCAAAGTAAATCCAGCAAAGCAAGCTCTCTTGTGAGCAATTACAAGCAAATACAAAGGAGTGAGGGAAAAGAAACTTAGTGAAGCTGTACACAAAACCAGACTTGTTATCAATTATTAAGCACCAGTATCTCAAGTTTTACTTTGGTTCTCCCCCCCCCTCCCCCACGGAAAAAAAAAACCCAGTAAGAGCTCAACTTTTAAACAGAGGCTGGATGGCCATCTGTCAGGGGTGATTTGAATGCAATATTCCTGCTTCTTGGCAGGGGGTTGGACTGGATGGCCCATGAGGTCTCTTCCAACTCTTTGATTCTATGATTCTATAACTATTAGTTGATTTTTGTTTTCAACTTGCACTTCAGCTTACTTTCGGATATCATTGCTGTTTATTCGTTCAGTCACTTCTGACTCTTTGTGACCTCAGATATCATAGAATCATCAAATCCTTGAGTTGGAAGAGACCTCATGGGCCATCCAGTCCAACCTCATTCTGCCAAGAAGCAGGGAAATCGCATTCAAAGCATCACCAACTGATGGCCATCCAGCCTCTGCTTAAAAGCCTCCAAAGAAGGTGCTACCATCACACTCCGAGGCAGAGAATTCCACTGCTGAACAATTCTCACAGTTAGGAAGTTCTTCCTAATGTTCAGATGGAATTTCCTTTCCTGTAGTTTGAAGCCACTGTTCTGCATCCTCATCTCCAGGGCAGCCGAAAATATCACTCTCTAGAAGTCTATAATTTCATAGTTTATCACAATGGCTTAAATCCTACCCTGCAGCTGCATAGCACAAATCCTGCCCTTCAGAGTTATGCATTAACTCTGCAATGTAACCTTTAAGTTAAATGACAGTGTTGCTTAAATAAGCCAAAATGTCAGATGTACAACCAAATGTGCATCTCTATATTTAATGGGAATCCACCTGCAATGGCCCACATACGACAAAAATGTACAACTACTTCTGTAGGGAAACAGATCATTGGCGGAGTTCAGAATGCTCTTTGATTGTAGGTGAACTATAAATCCCAACAACTACAACTCCCAAATGACAAAATCAGTTCCCCCCACCAACCCCACCAGTATTCAAATTTGGGCGTATCGAATATTTGTGTCAAGTGAATGAAAATACATCCTGCACATCAGATATTTACATTACGATTCATAACAGTAGATTAATGCCCAGGACACCAAGAGGAATCGAGCCTTTTTTTTCTTTCTCCTACCCTACTCCTAAGAGGAGTACGCTGTGGATACAGCAGAGGAGGAGGTAGTAGAGGCAAAGGCAACGTCAGGGTCAAGAGATGCTTTACTTGTGCTTTTGCTGCATGAAGGCTGCATGAAGGCAGAAAGGGGATGGACTAGATGGCCCATGTGGTCTCTTCCAACTCTGTTGTTGTTCTTGTTCTTGAGGCTGGATGGCTATCTGTCAGGGGTGCCTTGATTGTGCTTTTGCTGCATGAAGGCAGAAGGAGGTTGCACTAGATGGCCCATGTGGTCTCTTTCAATTCTGTTGTTGTTGTTGTTGAGTCTGGGTGGCCATCTGTTGAGGGAATTTTGGTTGTGCTTTTGTTGCATGAAGGCAGAAGTTCCTTGGACTAGGTGGTCTTTAGAGGTCCCTTCTGACTCTATTAATATTAATATTATTAAGGCTGGATGGCCACCTGTCGGGGGTGCTCTGATTGTGCTTTCCCTGCATGAAAACCGAATGAAGGGGGTTCAACTCGATGGCCTTTAGAGGTCCTGCCCAACTCTAAGATTCTATTAAAGGAATCTTAATCAACCACGAGCCTAATATGAGCCAACAGTGTGATTCTGCAACTGAAAAGGCCAATGTCATTCTAGTGAATATCTAGGTAACTTCTATGGATGAAAGAGGTTCTCTATGAAACAAACTAGGAGATTAGGGCTAAAGTCAACAAAGTGGGAGAAGCTATTTCAAAAGAGATATCAGAAGCCCTATACTAACTGATGTAAGCAGGGAATCCTTCTATCTGTCCGTCTCTTGCTTTCCCGCCCAGACCTTAAAGTGGTTTACAAAAAGCATAGAATCACAGAATCATGGAGTTGGAAGAGACCTTGTGGGCCATCCAGTCCAACCCCCTGCCAAGAAGCAGGGAGATCGCATACAAAGCAAATGAAAATATAGACTGAGTATCCCTTATCTCAGTAGTTCTCAACCTGTGGGTCCCCGGGTGTTTTGGCCTACAACTCTCAGAAATTCCAGCCAGTTTACCAGCTGTTAGGATTTCTTGGAGTTGAAGGCCAAAACATATGGGGATCCACAGGTTGAGAACCACTGCCTTATCTCAAATGCTTGGGACCAGAAATGTTTCATATTTTGGATTTTGTAATACTCACATATACATAATGAATAATATTTTGAAGATGGGGCCACAAGTCTAAACACAAAATTAATATATCCGTATGTTTCCCTATAACTCCTTATAACTAACCCAACTAGCAGTCTTGTTGTAGCTCTTTTTAACTAGCTGACGTTTCCAAATATTTTAAAGACAGCACCACTTAGAGCATATTAGTGTTATCCAAACAGGATATAACTAAAACACATGTCACAGAGGCTAGATTGAAGCCTCTAAGAACAGGAGCAGCTGGAACTCAAGTTTTTCCTGTGTAAATTCACTGCTGGCCACCACAGAGCTCCCAGGCTCAGAATGGGATCCAGAAACACACCCAAAATTGCAAACCTGCAGTTTTAGGAAGAGTATAATCCCATCCTGTACAAAATGAATCCTTATTCTCTGATCTGCATTTGAGCTGACCAAGAGCACCTCTATTTTGTCTGCATTCAACTGAATTTTGTTCTTCATTATCAATTCCCTTACTAACAGCAGGTATCGATTTATAACCAAAATATCTTCCTTGGAATTAAATGGAAAGGAGTAAAAGAGTTAGATGTAATGTGCGCATCCATCCATCCATCCATCTAATCTTGTGTCAGTTGTTCCTGGTATGAGAGAATTGGCTGTCTGTAAGGATGTTGCCCAGGCTTCTCTCATATCCCTGGCATGAGAAGCTGCAGCTGACAGACGGGATTCGTACCGCCAATGTTTTGGTCAGCAGTCCTGTTGGCGCAAGGGTTTAACCCACTGTGCCACTGGGTTGACAGCACTAGAGCACCAAACTCCGGACAATCTCTCATAGTGAGATCATACATGTGTCAAACTGAATGAGTGAAAAAGCTCAGGGGTCAAATACAACATTCTCAGCATCACTGTCTTGGTTTGCCTCTTCAGACAAGTATAGAGCCACACTTAAATAATGCTTCCAGCTCACATCACAGCAAAGTGACTTGCAAGAATACCATGGTGGATGGTACTGAAAACCACTGAGAGATTCAGTATAACCAATAAAGGCATATCTCCACTTATCACTTCTTGTTGTAGATTGTGCCCTAAGACTACAATAGTCATCCCGTTGCCAGACCTAACACCAAATCTACATCCATCTCATCTAGGAACCCTTAGAGCTGGAAGGCCACCACACGCTTCAGACCCTTTCCAAGAAATGGAACCCTGGAAATTGTCCAGATTAATGGAATCCGAGAAGAACTTTTCCAATAACGGTCTTACAACTGCTTTCTTTAAGCATATTAGAATTATGTGTTATTTTCAGAATGCCTTGACCATTCCTATCCACTCAACCAGTTCCCCTTTCTGTCTAATTGTACACAAGAACTACATTCACATCTTTAGGCTTGCATAGCTATAATTCTTATGTACAAAGCATATCTGAAGTAGAGAACCACCTTTCTGTGTGAAGGCTCTCAATGGATTCTGAATACTATTTTTCTACCATTCAAATTCTTGTATGATGCCTCTACATAGATAACAGGCTCTCCATTTCAGACTGTTAGTCTGCGCATGAAGGGAGCTATGGTATATGCCATCAACATTCCAATTCCTTGAGTAGTGACATAAAGTAGTTAAAATGCCTAAATAAGACTGAATTCACTCTTAGTAGGTTTGATGATTTTCAAAACTCATTGTAAATATAAGATCCGGGGGGGGGGGGGGGGGGTTATTCTGGAGATGACAAAAGAAATGTTTCAGGAAGGAAATTATTATTAGCAGGTAATATCCAGCCAAAGCAGTTCACAGAAGTTTTTAAAGGAGGTATTTCAACATCTAGTGCAGCTACTATCCTTTTGCTATCTGCTTAGCCTTTTGAATTATTTGTTCAGTGTCACTGTATATTATCCATTCAAGCTGCACCAGCACAAGCTGATCCCTGACAATACCTCCAAAGACTTTGGGTTGCTTTTGTGTGGAGCTCATGGCATAGAGTAAGAGTTGTTAGCATCTTTTACTGATAGTCTCAAGCTTCAAACTGCCTATTTCCTCTAGTTCTATCTTTTCAAATCTCAGCCGTCAATACTTCCACAGAAAGGAACTATTTTTTGTACTTTTCAATTCCTATGAGTGTTTCCTCACCATCACAACCACATCTCCAAATGTATGGCAGAAAAAATCCACACACAGAAACGAGTCTTCTCTTTCCCCATGGGATAACAAAGAAGGTAAGCTGTGACATTGAAAAAAAGAGCATCAAGCCTGCTGATCTAAATTATATTAAGAGTCTGAGGAGGTAAAACATACAATGCACACCCACAAATTCATAAAGCTGCTTGATGCCATTTATAGATTTACCTCCCACTTTCCTGCTGCAGCAAAATAGCTAAGGAACCATGACATATCCGGCTCTGTGCCAAAACTTCTTTGGTTCACCTTCATTCAGCCTAGGATGGGGAGGGCCTCTATTTTGCCCCTTAAGCTAGGCATGGCTAACCACACTCAAAACAAAAATGAATACTGGAGACCAAAAGGAGTATGTATGTATATTGTACAACTATTGGTAATTATTTTACTTGCATTTTTACCAATTGTACAGATTAAGCAACTTTATCTAGAATTTCAAAATCCAAAAATGTCCACACGGATGTCCATAGCAACATCTTTTGCTTAGGGATCGCTCAATGCACACAACCTTAATTCTGTGCCGTTTTTTTTTTTAAAAAAGACACCTTGCATAAAATTACATAAATAAATTTTGCCTTTAGAATTGGGTTCCACTTCCACAATATCTCATTATCTACATGAATGCAAATACAAGTATTCCAAACCTAAAAAATCCCAAATCCAAAACATTTCTGATCCCAAGCAATTTGGATAAGTGATATTCAACTTATAAAATATGTGTGGTATGTATACATATTGCACACATTTTTATCACAGACAGTTGGATCAAGTGTGAGGGGTCTGTTACATAAAATGTGCTTGAGGAACCACTCCCTAAATAGCACCACTGTTGCTTCACTGTCTTAACTACTGTTGCTTCCCAGTCACTTGCTCTGTCCATCCAGTCATATCACCAGAAACGGATCAGAGTACAGATATAGGGTGAGGGAGATATGCCTCAAGAGTAACACATGTCAAGGGGACTCTGAAATTATTGCTGATCATAAGTTGAACATGACCCAGCAATGTGATGTTGTAGCAAGAAGGCAAATGCTATTTTAGCCTGCAATAAAAGGAACATAGTGTCTAAGCCAAGGGAAATAATATTCTGCTCTTGTCATGCTTCATCTGGAATATTGTGTTCAGTTCTTGGCACTTTATTTTAAGAATGATATAGACAAATTGGAGCAGGTTTGAAGAAAGGCAACAAGAATAAGAGGTATGGGAAATAAAACATATGGGTAAAGTTTGAAGGAACTCAACATGTTCAGCTTTTTGAAGAGAACGTAACATGAATGAACTCATGGGCTGTCCTAATAAGGAGGTGCAAGCCTGTTCTCTGCTGCTTTCAATAGTAGGACCAGGTCTAGCGGTTCGAAGTTACAGGAGGTAGCTTTCAATTAAACATTAAGAAGAAATAGGTGTAATTGGCAGTAATAGGTGTCCAGCAATAGAAATAATTGTCAAGAGATGTGATGGGATCTCTTTCTCTGGGTGACTTCAAAAAGAGATTGAACAGCTAACTTCAGGGGATATTTCAGCTGGAGATTCTGAACTGAGCATGTGTCAAGGAAGAATCCTCCATATTACTATCAGTTATAAAGCTTCAATATCTGCTGTATTCCTCTGTTTCTCAGAAACCAGAGGCTCAGAGGGCCATCTTCTGTGATTCCACAGTATTTGCCTCTTGCGTTACTGCTCTCTCTCTGCTCTAGGTATTTGTTTGACCCCAATCCATCCCAGTTTGGCGATATGGCTGGTGCCAACACATACTGTGCCTAGCAGAAGTATTCACCCACACACACCCTTTGATTTGTCCTTAGTTTCTCGTGTTACAACTTGGAATTCAAATAGATTTACAGTAATTTGCATTGTTACCATTTGAAGTACACAAGATACTCCACACACATTTTTAAATGTGGCACAAATGTTAAGTGCAGAAAAGCAAACTGTCACATGGTGGAGACTAAGTATTCACCATCATCACCCATGTCAATACTTGCGAGACACAACCTGGGCAGCAAATTACAATTGTGCCTCTTCTTGGGCAAATCTGGATACAGAAAGTATGCCCTGTTCTGTTAGGTAGGATGGGTGCTCTTGGCATGGAGTAAGTTTTAAGTCTTGCCCCAGATTCTCAAATGGATTAAGATCCTCTGAGCTTTGATAAGACCTTTCTGCGACATCCAGGCTCTTCTTTTTAAATCCCTCTGATGTTATTTGGTTGTGAACTTACAGAGTTGTTTTCCTTTGAGAAAGCGAACTTCTACCCCAGTCCATTATATCCTTCAAACTGAAACAATTTTATTCAAGTATGGTCCTGTGTATGGAAACATTCATCATAACGTTAATCCAGACCAATTTCACAGTCCCTGTCACAAAAAATAACCCCACAACATGATGCTGCTTCCACCACACTTCAGTGTAGGGATGGTATTTTCAGGATAATGTGCACTGTCAGCTTTCCATCACACATAGTGTTTGTAGCCAAGATCAGAAAGTTCAGTTTTGGTCTCATCAGACCACAGAACATTTTCCCACATATTTGCTGTGTCTCCAACATGTCCTTTTGCCAATTCCCAACAGGATTTCGTATGGTTTTGTTTGAGTAATGGCTTCCTTCTTGCCAATTTGTCAAAAAGCCCAGTTGTGTGGCACTCTCCAAAAGTTTCCTGATGAACTGTTTCTCAGCTGTGGATCTCTCTAGGTCCTTCAGAGAAACCATTAGCTTCTTGGCTGCTTTTTTAACTAATGACCTCTCTACTCTGTACTTGAAGGCCGCTACCGGAAGATCCCTTTCCCAGAGAGGCTCTGCCCCTGTGACTCGGGTCATGTAGAAACAATAGAACATGTGCTCCTTCAGTGCCCGTTCTACAGGGATATCCGTGCCAGGCTTATCTTACCTCTCATAGACAAGCACCCAGGCCATTCGGGACAATTTTATACCTCCCTGCTACTTGCAGATGCTAATTCAGCTACAACCTACAGTGTTGCGAGGTTCTGTGCAGCAGCATGCAGAGTCCGCCAGGGAATGACTAGTTCCAAAAGTCAACTGTGTGTCCGGTAATCTTCTTCCCTGAATCTGCAAACTGGTGATGGATCTGGGCATTGTATGTTTTTACCCTGTTTCCCCTTCCCTTCTGCTCCCTCACCCATATTGTGTTTTAGTAGTTATATTTATATTTTTAATGTACCAAGCATGCCAGGTTTGTTTGGAAATGTGACACTTTTTCCTGTGCTGGTCAATGACCGAAATAAATATTTTGATTTGATTGATTTGACCTCTCTACTCAGTAGTCACTTGAGTTTTGATAGACAGTCTTCTTTATGTGAAGTTGAGTCATTTCTTTCCATCTTGTAATGATTAATTCCATATTTAATTTTTTTTTATTTTTTGTATTGCACTTTCTAAATTTGTCTGGGATTATTAGCCGCCTTGAGTCCCCACAGGGAGAAAAACAGGGTATAAATAAAGTTAATAATAATAATAATAATAACACAACAACAACAACAATTTGGGACTTAAAAAAAATAATCCTGATGAGCATGCAATTTTCTCCCACACCTATTCTGATAGGTCTTCATGATGTTGTTTGCTTAAATATGCTCATCAACAAACTTTGGAGCTATCCAGAAATATGTGTACAGTGCTCCCTCGCTACTTTGCGGTTCGCTTTTAGCGGACTCACTGATTTGCGGATTTTTGAAAATATTAATTAAAATATAAAATATTTATGTCCAGTGGAGGCCAGGGAGCCCGGAAGTTCAGCAGCCTGAGGCGCGGCAAGGAAGGCTTCCCTCCCTGGCCTCCACAGACCCCGGAAGTGTGGTGGCCTGAGGCCTGCATCCCTGGCCTGCTGCTGCCTTCGTGGCTCCGGAGGCTCTGCCAGGGTCTGTGGAGACCAAGGAGGCAGGCAGGTGGACTTGGGATGGGCTGGGAGGCGAGTAAGGAAATGCAGGTAAGCAAAGAATATATAAAATATATTAAATAATGTATAAACATTAAAAATTAATATGCTGTCCCTACTTTGTGGATTTTCACTTATCGCGGGTTGTCCTGGAACAGAACCCCCACCATAAGTGAGGGAACACTGTATTTAATCTGAGACCCCCTGACTCAGGACTGCCATAGCCCTGGATTCTCTCTACTACTTACCTGGAGTTTTGGAAGCAGTAGATTGCTTATTTAGGCTTGCCAAGTCAAAAGGAAACTATTATTTTCACAGCCATTAACTGCTAGATTTGTTTTTGTTTACTTCTGTACTACAATAAATATACCTGGGATCTTCATATAGTTATTTTTCTTGTGTACATCAAGTGGTAGCAATTACAGTTAAATCCATTTCAATCACATGTTTCAAGGCATTGAAAGATGAGCCAGTATCAAAGTAGACAATATCCAGCTTTTATTCTGTTCTACAAAATTAAATGTTTGGATAAAGAATAATACAGTATGCACCATCTATTCTTTCTAGACAGTTCAGATGGAAACAATAGACTCTGCCTCAAGATCCATTCTACTTTCTCTATCCAAGATACAGAGCAATCTCAGACATAAACTATGTAGAATGACAGGCATGTTTGTTTAAACCAGGTTCTGACTCAAATACGTAGGACAAATGAGGTGAATTATGGTGGAGGATACACTCAGCATCAACACTTGCATCTTACTTGTATATAGCTTCTCTCAAATATGACTGGTGGAGGCTCCTTCTTTGGAAGCTTTTAAACAGAGGCTGGATGGCCATCTGTCAGGAGTGCTTTGAATGCAATATTCCTGCTTCTTGGCAGGGGGTTGGACTGGATGGCCCATGAGGTCTCTTTCAACTCTATGATTCTATGACTAAAACCACATATGTGTTGTAATGCTGGAATATGACTTAATTGACTGACAAATGTGATACTAGCTGAGAAACCTGTAGAAGGGAGAAATGAGCCTATGGTGAATGCAGGCGACTTGTGGACTCTGGCCCCTTAATTCTTTGAATTTGCCACTATTGTTAAATGATATAAATAGATATTGAGACAGTTCGTCTCCCTTTACCAGCCAATCCCTTTCACCACAGAAAGCTATCTTTATATCAGCTCAGGCTGTTTCTCCAACTAGGACAGTACTTCTATTGATGGGCATCAACTATTCAAGGCCTTTCCCACCTCCTGTTATCTGATCCTTTGAACTGGAGATACCAGGGATTGAACCTGGAATGTTCTCTCTGCAAAGCGTGTGTTCTGATGAACCAGACTGGCATGCTTCCCCCCTTTATAAATGACTGCCAGACCCAGGTTCGAACAAAAGGTTCTCCCACCATCACGTACTGCTCAAGCCTGAGAACATACTTTCCCTGCCAGAGGGGAGAGCAATGCTGAGTTGCAGACATCAAGGGAAATCCTTCAGAGATCCGAGTGGAACAGACATAGTCCATGTTCTGGATGACTCAAAACCAAATAAGCCAAGCCACAACAACTGGGAGTGTGGTCAGAACATGCTGAAACATATAACTTTCTTTCATTTTCTTTTCAAACATGGGCAAACATAAATATACTATTCCGCACTGTTATAGCTTCAATGGGGTAAGTGGAAGGAAATGGACCACAAGACAATGTTGACAGGGTCATCAAATTTGAAAGGAACTTGACAGATGTGGAAATTCCTTCTCAACCTTAAACTGGGAGATATGTATTCATTTTCAAGCAAAACCTACTTAGTAAAGTTGTAGAATGACTATAATTTTACATAACTACAAAAAGCTCAGAAAGTGGCAAACTCTTATTATAATACTTCTAAAAATTATTTAACGACTGGGTTAAAACTGGTAAATAAAGAGCTAATAATAGGTTTCTTCGCCAGTGCCATAAATTAAGCAGCAGAGTCACTGAGGACTAATGTTGCCTTAAAAGTAGGCAGTTCAACCAAATTTGACAAAAATGAACTACAGATTGAGTATTCCTTATTTCAAATGCTTGGATTGAGAAGTGTTTTGGATTTTGGGTATTTTCAGATTTTGGAATATGTGCATTTGTATATAGAAAAATGCATAATGAGCTATCTTGGAGATGGAACCCAAGTCTAAGCACACATTTTATTTATGTTTCATGGCTCGAGAGCAGTACGTGTGAAAAAGATCTTGGAGTCCTCGTGGACAACAAGTTAAACATGAGCCAAAAATGTGATGTGGCGGCATCAATCGGAGCATAGCATCTAGATCTAGGGAAGTAATGTGGTCTTTGGTTAGACCACACCTGGAATATTGTGTCCAATTCTGGGCACCACAATTCAAGAGAGATATTGACAAGCTGGAATGTGTCCACAGGAGGGCGACTAAAATGATCAAGTGTCTGGAGAACAAGCCCTATGAGGAGTGGCTTAAGGAGCTGGGCATGTTTAGCCTGAAGAAAAGAAGACTGAGAGGAGATATGTTAGCCATGTATAAATTTGTGAGAGGAAGTCACAGGGAGGAGGGAACAAGCTTGTTTACTGCTTCCATGGAGATTAGGACGTGGAACAATGGCTTCAAACTACAAGAAAGGAGATTCCATCTGAACATGAGGAAGAACTTCCTGACTGTGACAGCCATTCAGCAGTGGAACTCTCTGCCCCAGAGTGTGGTGGAGGCTCCTTCTTTGGAAGCTTTTAAATAGAGGCTGGATGGCCATCTGTCAGGGGTGATTTGAATGCAATATTCCTGCTTCTTGGCAGGGGGTTGGTCTGGATGGCCCATGAGGTCTCTTCCAACTCTTTGATTCTATGATTCTATATCTTATATTCTGATGGTAATTTCAATCTATATTTTAATAATTTTGTATATGAAACAAAGTGTGTGTACACTGAACTACCAAAGCACAAAGGCATTACTATTTCAGTCACCAATGTGGACATGTTTTGATTTTGGAGTATTTTGGATTTTGGAATTCTGGGCAAGGGATGCTCAGAATTCAAAATAGAGTTTGGTAATGTGCACATGGATCTCTTATCTTCACTTGTTCTCTACTCAAACTACAACAAACGAGCCAGCCACCGGCAAATCTACCTAAATGGTAACAAAAAATTAATCTCAGTATACAGTATAAAAATATAGCATTCAAGTTTGTAGTAGATTATACCAATGCAACTGCTGCTTCTCTTCTTTTGCTTTGTTGTTTAGAACTTTTAAGAAAAGGGTGAGAAAGATTTGAAGGGGATAAAAAATCAAAATGAAAGAGAAAAACATATACATTCAACAGCATGCTCCATGTGCAGGCTAATGTTGGTCTGTCCGAAACAGTACTGATACAGAGGGAAGATGAAATCGTTCTGTAAAAAGTGTCAGTAATGTCCATGTATGACTTCAGCAGATAAACTAATTCTTAATGCACACAGAATTACCCCAAACAGGCATTTAACAGCCATTTCTTCATTTGACAAATAAAAAATAGCAATGTTTGTAATAAAATTCCACTTTGTCCCCTCCCCACTACTGTGAAATGAAGTCTATTATTAAAATGGGACAATACCATCCATCTCTACCTAAAAATAGACCCAATGAAATCCCTGGAAATCCAATTTCTAGTCCTGAATACAGTAAAACCACTGGGATTTACATAGCTATGGTTTTAATACCCAGCAATTGATTTGGAGGGTATACTGATCTTAGGAGTACAACAAAAATGGATTTAGATAAATGACTTATTCCCACTAAGGGTGCTTAGGAATGCCTTCTTCGGGACTTTTAAATGAAAATAAGTTAAATAACTGCAAATCCAGAAGGTTCTTTGATGTCCCATGCAGTTGAAGGGTGACAGTGCAGTGCCAAATACAAAGACAGCTGGGGAGGCCAAAATTAACCTCCTGAGCTTTATATAGACTATATCTTGATGCTGAATGGTCATATCAAATCTATGCAATACTTACATATAGCTATTCATTTGACTTATTCCAAAACCATCCTGAACACCTCCTTTCATTCTCTCCCATGCAAGCAAGGATGAGAAATTCATCCACTCACCAACGAATGATGAGGAAATACAACACAATTTTATTTATTTATTTACTGCGCTTATATACCGCAATTCTCAGCCCCCAAGGGCGACTCCACATGCATTCATGTTATGATCTCTATCTCATGCCATCTGACTACCAGCCCTCTTCACACATGGCCATTGCCCAAAAGGGAGGACAGGACATATGAACCAGCCATAAAAGTCAATTGCCCCAAAGTGGGGGGAAGGTAGGCTCTGGAATGTGGGAAAGGGCAGCACCATGCGCCTGTCTTCATTTGCAGAAGAGAATGTTTGAACTAAGTACTTAAATAGAAGCAGATACAATACCTGAAGGAGGTCGCTGAGGTCAAGCAGCATGTCTGTGGTGAGCAGTTAAGGAACAAGAGCACATTTGATGCATTGCAAGCTGATTGGCAACTGAAAAGACAAAAGCATTTAATCCGGAAGGCACATCAATGGGCATCTCATCATGTTATTCCGGTTTTTCAAATAATGGTGGTGAAGGTTACTGCAAAACCTATGTTCAGGTGAAGGCAACCAAAGTAGTAAAAAGCCTAGAAACTATATTCTATGAAGAGGGGATATTTTGGTAGCCTGAAGAGAAGGTTATGCCATTTTTAAATATTTGAAAGCATGTCATATTGAAGATGGAGCAGACTTGTTTTCAGCTGCTCCAGAGACTAGGACTTGGAGCATTGGACAAAAATTACGAGGAAAACTTCCCTGACAATAAAAATACAGTTCAACCCTGAAATACATTGCTTTGAAGTGTGGTGGAGTCCCTACTCTGTAGGTTTTAAAACTAAGGCTAAATAGGTTGTTGTAGGTTTTTCAAGCTGTATTGTCCATGTCCTAGAAACATTCTGTCCTGACGTTTCGCCTGCATCCGTGGCAAGCATCCTCAGAGGTTAAGGTTGAATCTGTCCTGAGTGTTGGATTGTGTGTTCCTGCATGGTAGAATACAGTTGGACAGGATCGTCCTTGTGATCTCTCTTCCAATGCTATGATTCTACAAAAACACACAAACACGTGTGCCTCTTTCATGGATGAGTGGAAGGATTATGTAGTCTTCCCTCCCAGCCATTTCTGGGCCACCAGTGACCCATAGAGTAATATAAAAAATTAATATAAAATATAAATATATAAAAATATAAAATATATAAAAATACAAATATATAAAAATAAAATATAAAGTTTTTTAATATAAAAATCTTTGACTTTTTAATATAAAAAATTTGTCTTCCGAGAACACAATTCTCCCCAAAGGGAAGGTACTGCATTCCCATAGCCTTTGTTTTAGCAAAAAAGGGGAGAGGTTTTAAAAAACTACAAGTGACATTTGGGCCACTTCTGGATTCCTTTGGAGGGATTGGCATGGCACCCTCTGGAGGTCCTTGAGGCAGAAAAGTGGACATAGGACAAGCAGGGGCTGCCCACCCCCTGTTTTAGGATGTATAGGCTTGTTGTACTTTACAAGAGTCAAGAAAAGCCTCTCTGGATTCCATGACAGAAAAAAAGGTAGAAAATAAATAAACAAACAAATATTCTAGAATATAATTCATATCAGGGTGAGAGTTATACTAAATATTATAGTAGACCCAAGATTTGACACCAAGATGGAATTCATCATGCCTCGGTTGGTAGTAAAACTATGAGAGACAGGTTATATGGCATGGGCCAGGATGCACTTAACAAAATCCATGAATCCCAACAATTTCTAACAAACTCATCCCTTCCACCTTCCAAAAATAGTAATTCAAGGGAAGTGACACAAAAAAGTATTTAAAAAGACCTTTGCTCTCCACCCCACCACTCATAAGTCAATGTTGTCTTCTTCTCTGCCTATTGACGTTTAATAAATGCACACCATAGTAAGGTTGGGTTTCCTTGCCATCTAAGCAGCATATGATGTGGAGACGCAGAAAGCAAATACGTTTTTCAACAAGAAATAAAACCATGCCTCAGTTATTGTCAAAAGTTTGGCAGACACAGGGATATATTAAATTGCCACCTAACAGACTTAACATGTTTGCTTCTTTGCAGGCTTATCAGCCCAATACCAACAGCAACCTTCTCCAGGGAAATAAAGCTAATAGGAGGGAATGTTTAATCAGGAGATTGCATTGACCTATTGGTATAGCCACCCATAGAAAATCGGCCACAATCAACAAAAAGCCAGGTGTGCCTAAGTCACGTGGAGCATATGGAGCTGAAGTAGTTCAATCATGTTTCAACCAAAGAAATTAAGGAAGGAGAATATATCCTTGTTTAACAATTACATCCTACGCTACTCTTCCATTCACTTGCGGGGTTTCATATCACTCCAACAAGCGTGAACATCGGCTCTTGGAAATCCCTGTCTGTCACAATGTATTTTTGCCAGGTAGATCTCAGGGAATGACATATGAAGTGCAGCAATGTATGCCTACAGCACCACATGGCACTTCACTGAAATTCATTAGGGAAAAAAATATACAGAGTAAATTCCTGCCGTCAGGAAAGAAAGGGTCTAAAGCAGAGGTGGATTTTTAGCCAGAGGTAGGTTTTCAGAGTGGAGTGAAGCCCAGTCCAGCTCCTGAAACACTCCCAAAACCCTCCATTCCACCCACCATGTGATTTTCAGGTAAATTTTGCCCAAAACATTGCCCATCCCGGTCTAAAAGCATGATTTTCATTTACTGCTTTTCATTTCACTCTTCCTCCATGCAGTTAGCTTCTCCAAACACATGAAAACAGAAGGAAATACTGGATGTCACTTCCTTACATATTTGGGCTTGTGGTGAAGTGTGAGGCCCATGAAGAATCTAAAGAAACAACTGCCCCATGGTCCCCACACAGATGCTCAACCCAGTATAAAAGCATGATCTTGATAGAATCATAGACGCCTTGACTTAGAAGAGACCTTGTGGGCCATCCAGTCCAACGCCCTACCAAGAAGCAGGGAAAGTGCATTCAAAGCACCCTCAACTGACGGCCATCCAGCCTCTGTTTAAAAGCCTCCAAAGAAGATGCCTCCACCACACTCCGGAGCAGAGAGTTCCACCGCTGAACAGCTCTCACAGGAAGTTCGTCCACATGTTCAGGTGGAATCTCTTTTCCTGTAGTTTGAAGCAATTGTCCCACATCTTCGTTTCCAGGGCAGTAGAAAACAAGCCTGCTGCCTCCTCCCTATGACTTCCCCTCACATACTTATACATGGCCCTCATCATGTCTCTTCTCAGCCTTCTCTTCTGAAGGCTAAAAATGCCCAGCTCTTCAAGCCACTCCTCAAAGGGCTTGTTCTCCAGACACTTGATCATTTTAGTTGCCCTCCTCTGGACACTTTCTGGCTTGTCAACATCTCCCTTTAACTGCCATACCCAGTATTGGACACAGTATTCTAGGTGTGGTCTGACCATACCTGTATTGTATTGTATTTTTATTCCACTCTTCCTCCAAGGTATCCTGGGCAATATACATTCTTCTCCTTAACTTTCTGTTTTTAAAACAAGCCTGTGAATCCACTGGTCCCAGAGCTCCCAAAGAGCTTTATTCTACTTTGGGATTAATGGGGGTACTAAGTGATGTTTTCCCCACCGCATGCTGGTCCTGAAAGGCTTATTTCGTGTTGATGGGAGAGCATGAAGGAGCTGGGCAAACTTCCCAATGCCCCAAAACAACAATAGGCCAAGAGCGTTGTGTAAAAGCAAAGGAGTGGTTGTACCATATACCTTGCATTCTTTGGAGTAGAATTTGCTGCTGTGTACCTTCAAGTCGGTTCCGACTTATGGTGAACCGATCACAAGGTTTTCTTGGCAAGATTTATTCAGAGGAGGCTGACCTTTGCCTTCCTCTGAGTAGAGTAGAAAGAATTAAAAGGATTCAGATCAGGCATCGGCAGTGGACCCTGCTTTGTATGCTGCCCAAGATAGCCATTACAGTCCTGGGCTCAAGGAATGAGAGGACATTGAAACCATGAAAATATATAACCAAACTGAAGCCACCTGAGATTAAATCTACATGCAAAGGGCATAGATTCTACTACTGTAAGCAGGTTTCATCCGTATTATGATACTTGGATTTTCTAGTTAGTTTCTCCAAAGTCAGAGTTGAAGCTCCTATAAATACACATGCCTTATTTATTTATTTATTTATTTATTTATTTATTTATTTATTTGCTATATTTATATACTGTCCATCTCAGCCCGCAGGTGACTTGGGGCGGTTCACAGTCGGTACCAAGACCATAAAATACAATTTAAAACATTAAAATAATATAAAACCATAGCAAAGACAATAACGAACATACATCATTAGTGTCTTCTTGCTGAAAACATTGAACAATCACATTGTCTAAAACCTTGTGCAGTTTTATTTCTAGTATCTTGAACAAAGCGACAGATGAGGATATACTCTTAACTCCATGCCATATCCTAGCCTCCTGTCCTCATCAAGTCACCAGATACTTACTGATATGAGCAACCTTCCCCAATGTAATGTTCTCCAGATGTTTGGGGCTACAATTCCCATCATCCCTGATGGCTGGCCTTGCAATATGGGAGCTGAAATTCAAAACATCTGGGAGCATCAGGGTGGGGAAGGCTAAATCAGAAGATTCTTTTTATTCACTCAGTTCTTGATAGTGAGACCTCGCTAGCCTTGAGGTTGCAAACATCTTAGCAAAGATTAAAGGAGTTTTAGAACAATTGTGCTACTCAAGCAGAACACAACAGAATGAACCACCACATTAAATTAAATATTTTTTCCATGTAAATATCTTACAATACCAAAGGCTTTCTTTTTTGTGTGCCAGGCAGTGTCAGCAATATCAAAGCTGGCTTTCTTTCATAACTATAATCTTTCTTTCGATTTAATAAAAGATTGAAACTGATCCTCTCAAATACAACTCAGTTTAAATACTGGCTGTAAAAGAACAAAAGCATATACACAATTTGATAAGAGAAAGTGCTGTAAAATTATCTGGTCACAATTCAATAGTTTGTGAATTTTCCTCCTCTTTCTGGGAAATCATAGCCTTATAGATAGGCTATGATTTCCCAGAAAGAGAAGAATTCACAAACCACTTAAACTGGCGACATATAAAAAAGTAAATAAGAGTTCATATGGCATGTTTTATGCCCAGAAAGCTCCACAGGCAGAACCTTAAAGTAACTCTTACAGAAATATTGTAATTGCTGGTGGGCAAAGTATGGTTTTCCAACTTCTTGTATGCAACTCCTATCAGCTTTAGTAAGCATAGCCAATCCCAAGGGGCTATGAAAGTTGTAGTCCAATACCTGAAAGGCCACACATTGCTCACCTCCAGTGGGAATATTTACTTTCTCCATAATGCAGATGGGGAAACTGTACAGAAAAGGGGTGAGGGCTTACTTAACTAAGATCACTTAGAGAATTGACTTTAGAAGTAAGATGTGACGTAGGATTACGTTAAATCTCAGAATATAATGGGGTCGCCTTCACAGGAGGTTTTTAAACAGAAGCTGGGTGGCCAGCTTAGTGTATTTCTACACAGCACAATAGTTTTGTATTAGATAGGTGTTGGGGTCTAGAGTTCTGCTATTCTAATTTACCGGTCAGTCTCTTAGTTTGTTGTTGTTCATTCTTTCAGTCGTCTCCGACTCTTCGTGACCTCATGGACCAGCCTACGCCAGAGCTCCCTGTCGGCCGTTACCACCCCCAGCTCCCTCAAGGTCAGTCCAGTCACTTCAAGGATGCCATCCATCCATCTTGCCCTTGGTCGGCCCCTCTTCCTTTTGCCTTCCACTTTCCCAAGCATAATTGTCTTCTCTAGGCTTTCCTGTCTCCTCATGATGTGGCCAAAGTACTTCAACTTTGTCTCCAGTATCTTTCCCTCCAGTGAGCAGTCGGGCTTTATTTCCTGGAGGATGGACTGGTTGGATCTTCTCGCAGTCCAAGGCACTCTCAGAACTTTCCTCCAGCACCACAGCTCAAAAGCATCCATCTTCCTTCGCTCAGCCTTCCCTAAGGTGATCCAAATATACGCCCCAACCACAGCTGCTGAAGATATATTTGGATCACAGAGTCCCAGAAGAACTATGGACAGAAGTCTGCGACATTGTTCAGGAGGCGGCAACAAAGTACGTTCCAAAGAAAAAGAAAACCAAGAAGGCAAAATGGTTGTCTGCTGAGACACTGGAAGTAGCCCAAGAAAGGAGGAAAGCAAAAGGAAACAGTGAAAAGGGGAGATATGCCCAGTTAAATGCGCAATTCCAGAGGTTAGTCTCTTAGTTACTTCTCTTTAAAAAGAACAGCCTCTCATAAACAGATTAAAAAAAAACTAGAGTCACCTTATAGAGTGATGAAGTGGGATATAAATAAACATAATAATAATAATAATTACTATTATTATTATAAGAAAGTTGACGACAGATCTCAAGTGTAGCCTCTGCAAAGAAGCAGATGAATCAATAGATCACATTCTCAGCTGCTGCAAGATGATCGCACAGACAGACTACAAGCAGAGGCATAACACCGTTGCTCAGATGATTCATTGGAACTTGTGTCACAAATACCATCTGCCTGTGACAGAGAACTGGTGGAATCACAAGTCTGAAAAGGTTACAGAAAATGTACACATCAAGCTATTCTGGGACTTCCGAATTCAGACTAACAGAGTTTTGAAGCACAATAATAAACAATAATACCCCGCTACCATCTCCCGCAGGACTCGGGTGCGGTTTACAAGAGGCCGAGCCTAAACACATCATAAAACATAACAACAAAACAAAAATAAATAACTCATAAAAGCAAAAACAATACAATAATAACACGACGCATTTTAAAAACCTGTGGCAGGGCCAAATGTAAGAATTTAAAATTTAAAATGCTGGGCATGTCCAAGGGAAATAGGAGGGATATTTTGGGATAGGTGAGCGTGCAGACAATTCTAAGTCTCTCGTAAAGTGCATTTAGGACGTATTGCTTAGGGTTCCTTACAATACTCTTGACCTCACGATCGTGTTCAAAAACAAAGTATGGGTCGTCAATGTTGTAATTCCAGGTGACAGAAGAGAAACAACTGGAAAAGCTGACATGATACGAGGATTTAAAGATCGAACTGCAAGGACTCTGGCACAAGCCAGTAAAGGTAGTCCCAGTAGTGATCAGCACACTGGGTACAGTGCCTAAAGAACGGCCTGCACTTAAACACAATTGGCGCTGACAAAACTACCATCTGTCAGCTGAAAAAGGCTACTCTACTGGGATTTGCACACATTATTCACCGATACATCACACAGTCCTAGACACTTGGGTGACTTTGTTTGCTGTGTACTAATCTTGTAGTGTTTCAAATAATAATAATAATAATAATAATAATAATAATAATAATAATAATTTGTTTTTTAACTTGCTTTTCATGCAGGTATTCAAAATTTGTGTACATGCTGTAGTAGATGGAGTGATATGCAGAAATCTTTTAGCATTGCAAGTTCTTCCTAAGAGCTAAATGAACTCACTTCCTTTCCAAAGTCCTACTTCTGACTCAACAGCTTGTTAAACCAAAAACAAAACAAGACAAGCCCACAAAGTACTGGGGTTGAACAAGTTTAAGATCCTTTGTTGGAAGCAGCCCACAAGACTGGATGGGCTGAGCAGCCACATCCAGCCTCTGACAAACCCTCCATGTTGACACACCCTGAGACAATTGCTTTACCCGCAAAACAAGAGGGCGAGGCTTCATTGCTGTTTCAAGAACGCACAGAAATGAATAATTTTGTCTGTTCCCAATCTGCCTCTCACTGACTCCTCAAAAGATAACTATAAAAAAGGAACCAACCCCCATAAAAGCCTGGTGTGCCATAAAACAAAAGGTGAATTTCAGGGACTGAGGTCATGGAACAGGTTCAGTCCCTATGGTTTCTAAGGATTCCTTCTTTTTAAAAAGAGAAAAAAGTTTTTTGCTGTCTTGATACAAGGAAAACTAGATACAGCTTGTTAGTACAGAATCTCAAGAAGCATACTCACTGGAGGAAAGGAAAAGAAATATTTTTCCTAACACCCACCAGATCACCATAGCTGGGCGGGGGGGGGGGGGGAGACGGGGGACGGGACGGGGACAGGACAGGGATGGACCCTGTACCCTCAAGGTACCAGATCCCATCTAATATTGGAAAATAAGTTGTACTTGGGAGACTGCCAAAGAATGCCAGGTACTGTAGTGCAGTGTTTCTCAACCTGTGGGCCGAGACCCTTGAAGGAATCGCAAGGGGGTGTCAAAGGGTCACCAAAGACCATCAGAAAACACAGTATTTTCTGTTGAGCGTGGAGTTCTGTGTAGGAAGCTTGGCCCAATTCTATCATTGGTGGGGTTTTAAATGTTCTTTGATTGTAGGTGAACTTTAAATCCCAGCAACTACAACTCCCAAATGTCAAGGTCTATTTTCAGGCACAAAACTAATAATCCAAAAGAACAACTGAATGATTATTTACCAGTTGCAGAAACCATAAAAATTCACAGTGGGTTGTACTAAAAGAACAAAATCAGCATTTCTCAACCTGGGGATTGTAAGAGGGCATCATAGGTGTCACCAAAGACCATCAGAAAACCCAGTATTTTCTGTTGGTCATGGGAGTTCTGTGTGGGAAGTTTTGCCCAATTCTATCATTGGTGGGGTTCAGAATGCTCTTTGATTGTAGGTGAACTATCGATTCCAGCAACTACCACTCCCAAATGTCAAGGTCTATTTTCCCCAAACTCCACCAGTGTTCATTTGGTCCAGTGAATGAAAATACATCTTGCATATCAGATATTTACATTACAATTCATAACAGTAGCAAAATTGCAGTTATGAAGTAGCAACAAAAATAATTTTATGGTTGGGGGTCACCACAACATGAGGAACTGTATTAAGGGGTTGCGGCATTAGGAAAGTTGAGAACCACTGCTGTAGGGTTATATTGCAGAAGAAGAAATTGGCAAAAGCCTGATTGACACTGGGGACCTTATTTATTTAATAATTTATTATTTCAAATATTTGTACCCCGCCCTTTTCTACCCCCGACGGGGGACTCGGGGCAGCTTAAAGCCGGCAACAATTCAATGCCCTCCATATATAAACAGATAAAACAACAGTTACAAAATAGGTAAATCATTAATTTAAATTAAAAACCATTTAAAAATAGTGCAAATTGAATTGGTTGGCCAAACCTAAATCTGAGTTCCACAATCAACAACTTAATCTGAAGCCTGTCCATAGTCCATTGTCCATAGCATTGTCATCATTTATCAGCCTGCTATCCAAATGCCTGGTCCCATAGCGACATTTTCAATTTTTTCCTGAAGGAAAGGAGGGAAGCAGTTGACCTAATTTCACTGGGGAGCGAGTTCCACAGGCGGGGGGCCACCGCCAAGAACACCCTGTCTCTAGTCCCTGCCAAGCACGTTTGCGACAGAGGCGGGATCGAGAGCAGGGCCTCTCCGGAAGATCGTAAGCTTTGAGGTGGGACATAAGGGGAGATGCATTCGGACAAGTAAGCTGTGCCAGAACCATATAGGGAGATGCATTCGGACAAGTAGCTGTGCCAGAACCATATAGGGCTTTATAGGTCAAGACCAGCACTTTGAATTGCTCGGAACTGGACTGGCAGCCAGTGGAACTGATATAACAGGGGTAGTATGGCTCTTCGGCTTAGAGATAGAGATGAGCACCACACCCTAGAGTCAGACATGACTGGACTTAATGTCAGGGGACAACCTTCACCTTTACTATGCAGCACTGCTGCCACTAGCATAGCTTCTTGCACTATCAGCAGCACTGCTGCCATCAGCATGGCTTCTTGTCTCACAAGAGCATGCAATCACAACACTGCAGGAGCATTGGAAGATTGACATACCCTGATAATACCTGGTGGGAGAAGATTGGGGCAAGTCTCTCAATGTAAAGATGAAAAGGGACGTGGAAGAGAAAGATATGCCCCACCCTGAATGAAGGACAAGTAGAATAAAAATAGAATTAATGCACCAAAGTACTGAAAGGATCTCTGTTTCAATAATTCTTGTAACATCCTCAACAGCACACATACAAACCTTAAGGGAGAGAGGGAAACAAACCAATGATATGGTGGCACAATGAGGACTGGATAAAAGCCAACAGCATAACAGCTGCATTGTTAAATCACTATTGTTAATTGTTGTCGTTTTATTTTTTTCTGCTGTTCTTTCAGAGAAGGAGGGTCAGCTATTCCTTAAAGTAGAAGAAAAGTTCAGAGAAGGAATCTGAAGCTAGCCAGCCTGTAGCAATATCTGGCAATGCTTAGATGCCAAGTTGCCACAGCAAAGAGAAAATATGTCATTGCTTGCCCGTGGGGCTAGCCTTTGTTGTGCCTGCCGTGACAGCAATTATCAGTAGGAAGCAGTTGTAAAAACACCCATTTGTTTCTAAACTCTTTCCATTTGAGAGAGAGAATGAAAATATGAGTACAGAGGTCTGGGGATAGTGAACCACAGAAATACTGACTCCA
The DNA here is from genome assembly GCF_037176765.1 of Anolis sagrei. NCBI lineage: Eukaryota > Metazoa > Chordata > Lepidosauria > Squamata > Anolidae > Anolis > Anolis sagrei. Next base: position 330,015,344 of record NC_090021.1, read on the forward strand.
TTCCCAGGAACTTGCAAAACACAGACCAACATTTGTCCTCCCTGATAGGATCCTTGCAAACACTCAGATCCCCAGATGCAGTCAAGTTCCCTTTGTCTGCGAGATTATCCCTTTGGGCACAGCCATTTGGAAGAACTATTTATAGACAGGCATTTGAAACCCACCACAAAAGAAGCTATATAAAGAACAGAGAACTACTACAAACAGCAAAATTCAATTCTAGCAGTAAATGTTCAACTGGTTACAAAAGCAGGGAAATAGCCCTCTGGATTACCTCACGCTTTTGTGTCTGATTGCATCATTACACAACTTCTCAAAGCGTGTGAGATTTGCCCATGACATAACACAAACAAGGGAGGTATTGTTAAAGGTTTTCATGGCCGCAATCACTGAGTTGTTGTAGGTTTTTCGGGTTGTATGGCCATGTTCTAGAAGCATTCTCTCCTGACATTTCACCTGTATCTGCGGCAAGCATCCTCAGAGGTTGTGAGGTTGAGAGGAGAACAACATTTTCAGACATTTTCACCTGACTGGCACAAGCAACTGATGGCAACAGGTCAGCTATAGCCAACAGACAAAAAGAGATATAACTCTAGGTACAACACTGTGATATTTGGTCACTCTAAGTAGGAGGAGCCCCCTGTGCCGGCAAGACTGAAGACCAACAGGTCGCAGGTTCAAATCCGGGGAGAGGTGGATGAGCTCCTTCTATCGGCTCCAGCTCCTCATGTGGGGACATGAGAGAAGCCTCACACAAGGATGATAAAAACATCAAATCATCCAGGTGTCCCCTGGGCAACATCCTTGTAGACGGCCAATTCTCTCACACCAGAAGCGACTTGCAGTTTCTCAAGTAGCTCCTGACACGACAAAAAAAAAAGGACTGGAAGGCACAGAACAACAACTATAATAGTATCTAGAGCTGGTGTGGCATAATGGTTTTTGTGTCAGGCTCGGACTGTTTGTTGTAGACTAGGATTGAGATCCCACTTAGCCATGGAAACCCACTAGGTGACTTTAGGTCAGTCACTCTCTCTCAGTGTCAGTGGAAGGCAATGGCAAAACTCACCTGGAGAAACCTTACTAAGAAAAGCCCAAGATATGGTCACAGTAAGTCAGAAACGATTTGAATGTGCATTATAAGTACAATAGAGCCAGCCAGGTACAGTAATCAAAGAACTGAACCAGGACTCTGTTAGAGTCCTGAAATTAATAAATACCAGCTTCATAGAGCTATTTTATAATATATATTATTGACATCAAGCAAAGGTTTTCCAAATGTTTTATATGCCTTACAAGGAAAAATTATTCATAGGCATAAGTTCTCCTTAAGCACATATTTTTAAAATCAGAAACAATGAAAGCAAACAAAACATTTTTCTGTTTTGAACTTTACGACTACACGTGTATACACATGTTTTCATTGTTTATGTTCAGACTGTATTTTGTATACACAATAATATCTGAAGACAGTCAATTTTTAAGTTCTCAATTTTTCTGTGTTTCTTTGTGCCTGGGGAATATTTTTTCCACCTTCCCTCCATGCTTTCAGTGCACAGCAATCATCTCTTCTCACAGTAGTTTTAGCTCCACAAAATCTGAAGCAATCAGCTTTCCGTATTATCGAAGGCTTCTAGAAAGCATGAAGAACCAAAACACTATCTCAGATTGTTTTAAGTAAACCTGGAGCTCTTAAAGGACAGGAAAATGGGAGGAAGAAAAAGTGCGATTAAAAAGTTGTAGGAAGACAGATGAGACAGAGTAGGACAGGCCGCAGAATTGGCCAATCATTCTGTCAGAACAAGAAGTTACCTGCAAAATGTTTGTTTATGGGGTGTAGCCCAGTCTCGTTTACAGCTTACGGGTTCAAGAATAAAGATCACAACAGATAAAGTTATTCGGAGGCAAGTTTGTTGTGGAGAGCTTTTCCATTTAGAAGCGCCTTGGGCACTCTGCCAGTTCTATTATCCTCTAATGCCTCCTATGTTCCTTGTACACTCAGGCTTAAAACCGATCCGTCTATTTCCATTGCTTCCATCAATATAGTTATAACATGCCTGGAAGAAGAGTGCAATGTTTGCAAAAGTTTGCAAAAGTTTGCACTTGCCTTTGGGTGACCTTTCCAAAAAGATCAATATCCCAGGTTCCACCTAAAATCATGGCATTTCATAGAGGACATGCCTTACAACAGTTTTGCTCTTAACGTTGAGTCTTTCAGATGTGTGAGGTTCCATCTCCCATTCCCTCCTGATATTTCTCTTCCTTAAAAGACCTTTTTATGTTGGATTATTGGATTGCCCCCCTGATCCACCCCAAATATTTCTTAGGCAGGTTGAAGTCAAAATGGATAAAATATAATAGGGAGATTTCACCCATGAGATTTGACCAAGGGAATCACTTTTGGGTGGAAAGGGTTGAGTTTTGGGTGAAAAACTCAACACTCAATCAAGTTCTCTAGGAATCCTCTGCCTTCATCTCCAGTAGCAGTCCTGGCGCACTTTCCAGACCTGACTTCAGGTCCAGCCACTCCCAAATCTTCCTATCTGCACCTTCAATCATCTTCATGCCACTTTTAATTGTGGATTAATTGCTGCTATGTGCCTTCAAGTCGTTTTTGACTTATGGTGATCCTATCTCTGGGATTTCTTGGCAACATCTGTTCAGAGGGGATTGCCTTTGCCTTCCACTGAGACTTAGAGAGTGTGACTTTTCCCAAGTGGGTTCACTCAATGGGCTTCCACGGCCAAGTGGAGTGTCACACTTCAGTCTTCAGAGTTATACTAACAACATTCAAACTTATAGTCTACTAAGAATGTAAAACCTGACATTCAAATAGAAAAGAAAAATACTCATCAGGCATATCACATTCCTAACAACTGACAGGGGAGTCATACAACACAGAAAGTACTATAGTAAGATCCCTTTATCCATGATTTCAATACCCACTGTTTTATTTATTCCTCCAGAAGTGTTTGTGGGCCTCTCTAGCTGCTCTGATGTGATTCTATGTTATACATCCAGCCCACATATAGTCGAAATACAGGGTTTACTATTATCTATAATTTCAGGTATCCAAGGGAGGCTTGGAACATATTCCTCATAGATACATGGGTTGCCAATGTACTTTGTTCTATAACAAAGGCTCAGGCAATTAACAAAGCCCCCCACCCCACCCCAATGCATAGAAGGGAGTTCTACAACAACAACAACAACAACAATATCAGGTGAGATTCAACAGTACCAATGGCCAGGAGTACTAAAATAGATATAATCAACTACAAAAATGCCAGACAAGAGATAGTGCAAACCACGTGTCAAGGGATAGTGCAAACAAGGACTGGGGAAGTGGATGCAGAACAGAGTACTTTCTAGCAACCTAGGGACTGGGCCTAGGGACTAGGCATTCTTTAAAGCTTGCTGCAACATCCAGGTTTTCAGTTCCCTACGAAAGGAGGACAGTGTGGGGCTTGCCTAATCTCCCTGGGGAAGGAGTTCCAAAGTCAGGGAGCCACCACTGGGAAAGCCCTCTCCCTCGTCCCGTATAATCTGGGAGATTTAAAATAAATACTTTGGGAAATTTGAAACATACTATTTTGCCTTTTCAGAAGCACACTAAAATACTGAATTGATCATCATAAGCAACAAGACTCCTTTCAGTAGATTAGTACACACTTTTCTTCCAGGACATTTTCAAACATTCACAGTAGCCTGGACACACTCTACAGCAGGAGTCCACAAACTTTTTAAACAGAGGGCCAGATCTCAGTCTTTCAAACTGTTGGAGGGCCGGATTATAATTTGAAAAAAACAATAATGAATTGCTATGCTCACTGCACATATCTTATTAAGTGCAACAAACACTTAAAAACAATAAAATAATTAAAATGAAGAACAATTTTAACAAATATAAACTTATTAGTATTTCAATGGGAAGTGTGGGCCTGCTTTTGGCTGATGAGATAGGGTTGTTGTTTGCTTTCAAGTCATTTCAGACTTAGGTTGACCCTGAGCGAGGGCCGGGTAAATGACCTTGGAGGGCCGTATTGAACCCCCGGACCTTAGTTTGAGGACCCCTGCTCTACAGCTAACAAAATGTCGAAATCTAGTACCTTCTAATGCCTTAGCAAATCATCAATGAGAGGACATGCTTGCATTGCTCTCTTTGCTGTAAAAATAATTCAACTTGAATGTAGCCATGTTGCTCAAGAAGAGGAAAGCCTTCGGGGAACACTAAAGAACATCCTAACTGGATACTGATGAAATCTTCAGCTGCGTTAAGGAACCAGAGGATGGAGTGTACTAGAAAGAAGAACTCAATTAAGAAAGCTCCGGAGACCAACTTGCCCTTAGCTTTTCATATGTTGTACGTACAACAACATCTTCCTGCTCAGCAAATACGTCAGAATTCCAGAAATGGACAGCAGTCCCAGAATACCTAATAATTCAACTGCAGCAACTGCACCATCTATCAAAAATAGATAAATCAGGAGGGGATGACAAGAGACAGGTCCTGATAGAAAATAAAGTTAAGAATTTACAAGAGCTATAAAATAAGAATGGAGAGATGTGCTTCACCCACTTGAATTCAGATACGGAACTATGATTTCCAGTAAGGGACAATGTCCTCTGAATGCAACAGAGAAAAACCTGGGGGAACAGGAAGTACAAGACAGTTTGCAATCATGGCTCCCTTCCTTTGATTTAGTCTCAAAGCCAAAGAACTCTAAATTTCTCTATTATTAGGAGGCTGAAACCATGAACAGCTGCCCACAAGAGATTGCCCTGATTTGTCTGATAATATATAACTACCTGTCAGCAAGATTTATTTTCTTAAATTTACCTTCCGTATGATCTACGGTTAATGAAAATAATGTATTTGAAATACTGTAGAAACGTTTATATATAGTGCTTTAAGTCAAATAAATTAAACTTCAGTGTAGGATCCCAAGAGATCAATAAGCCATCATTCATTTATGAAGCACAAACTCCCTCTTTATTTCAAAAGGCAAGCGTAGGACATAAAAAATTAATTCGATCTGATCACAGAGTGAACTCTGTTTTGCTCCAGGATAATAATAATTCAACTTGAATAAGTGGAAGCAACCACTTCAAGTAATCTTGAAAAAGCAATATGTGAAGCTATTTTAATGCTTGAAATAATGTACAACTTACACACCCGTCACAGAGAAACCTCTCAGCCTCTTTCCAGTGCTGCTGTTTTCAAAGGCTCAAACCAGGCCACTGAAGCTGTATTCTAATTTATTCCCCAATTAGATTTCAGGAGTTTAAAATTTACTATGCCATATACATGAGTTAATTTACTTGTTTGGGAGGGGGGCGTTTGCAATTACCAAGGTTTTAAAATGACAACTACACATACTTTCACTAACAAGACTTTTAACAAAGGGAAAAGAAGAATATTTCTTTGGAAGCCTCATCAAATTTTTATGGCTCTTAATCTTGTGAAGATGTTGAATACTTATCACTAGTAGTCTAGTTTACAACACAGCAAATGCTCTTTTCATTACCAGGCTTCTTTTCTCCGTCTCCCTCCCCCTTCCGCCCGCTTTTAGGAGAAACTGTAAATTTATTTCTGTTACTGGAGTTCTTCACAAGAGAAAAATGCACTAATTGCACATATCGTTTGCCTCTGGTAAAACAACAGCTTCCAACAGTATGTCAGGATAAAAAAGCAGTCAAGTAAGTCCTTATTTTTGCACATTACATGGCCACAGGTTTCACTGCAATTTGGTAGTGATCCTGCACAAAGACTGACACTATGCCTTTGATTGACACTTCTTTCCAGAAACAGCAACTTCATCACTTCTGAAGAAATTGTTCAAATTCCTTCAATTCTGAAGTCAATACTCTACATTTTCAGTGGATGGTAATACCATTTATTAGGGCTGGGCGGTTTCGTTCGTTAATTTCGTAATTCGTTATTAATTCGTTATTTTTTTTTATAACAAAGCGATATTGAACCATTCAGGAGCAACTAAAAAACGAAACGAATTTTTCCAATTTGTTTCGTAATTGTTTTGAAATTGTTTCATTATTATTTCGTTATTATTTCTGTATGTCTGGTGCAAGTTTTAAAGTCGTTGTTTGTTTTATCAGTGATAAAAAAAAAATTATCACACCAACAGTCAACAACAGAGGGAGAGGGAAGCTTCAGAAGTTCCCCCTGTCCCATTTGGAGGGTTTTTTTAGCGTATTGCGCAATCGCGTCCGCCATTAACGAATCGATTCGTTATTGTTTCAAAATTGTTTCGTAATTTCCGAAATTTCGTAAATATGGAACTTTTTAAAAGAAAAATTTCGGAATTCTTTTAAATAACAAAACGTAAAAAAACCCCTAAAACCGAATCGAGTTTAGAAACAAATTTTCCGTGGTTGGACAGCCCTACCATTTATGGATAGTTTCAATGTCCCCCCCCCCCCCCTCTAATTTGAGCTAATACTGGCTTGTAAGGTAAGCTTTACCAAACTGAGATCCATTTGTTTGTTTTCAATTATTTTTCAGCTATTTTTTTCTACAAGGTTAAGAAAAAAGTATCAAAATTGTGCTGGAGAGATTATGGAGCATTGGGAGATTGGAACCGTATACAGCTCCCATATCCAACGATACAAAATTTCAGCAAGAGGTTTGAACATGGATAAGCCATATGATAGGAGAAAAAGTCCACCACCGATGCGCATGACTGCTTCTATCCTTAATTATTTAAGGACAAAATAAGAACTAACCAAACTAAAGGTAAAGATTTCCCCTGACATTAAGTCAAGTTGTGTCTGACTCTGGGGAGAGGTGCTCATCTCCATTTCTAAGCCAAAGAGCCAGCGTTGTCCATAAACACCTCCAAGGTCATGTGGCCGGCATGTATTTATTTATTTGCCACATTTATATGCTGCCCTTCTCAGCCCGAAGAGGACTCAGAGCGGCTTACAAGACACACACACACACACACATATATATACACACACACACACAATACATTATACCATGAGCACAATACAATATCAGCGCTATACATCACTATATTGTACTATACAATTATATCGTAATATTAGTAATATTACATATAATATAAAATATATGTAATATAATATAAAATATATGACTGCATGGAGCGCCGTTACCTTCTCACAGTACCTATTGATCTACTCACATTTACATATTTTCGAGCTGCCAGGTTGGCAGAAGCTGGGGCTAACAGCAGGAGCTCACCTCACATCCTGGATTTGAACCACCAACCTTTCAGTCAGCAAGTTCAGCAGCTCATCGGTTTAACCCGCTGTGCCACCAGGTTAAGCCACCTCATAATTTTTCTGGTTTGCATTGCGAGTGTAGATATAGTGAAAACATGAAAAAAATTAGAAATAGTATCAAAACAGACTTGGATAAACAGATTATAGACCATTAGCTCTATCTGAGATACTGACAAACAAAAGGAGATGAACAAGAGGAGAATTAAAAGACAATTGTTTGAAGTCCTATGGAAACCATATGTGTCGAACACCAAATTCAAACCACCTTTAGTTCAAGTAAGATTTTGGTTAGATGACTAGGGTAAGGTATCTCTGTTAATAAGCAGGGTTTGGAAATCGCATTTTATAGCAACAAATTGCATATTCTCAGCATGTTTTTTTTCCAATTCCTGTAAAATTTGTTCATATGGAACAGGCTACCAAACCAAAACAAAGCTTCTGGACCCCTGCTCATATTGAGATACACAAAAGAGAGCCACTAAAACACATTCTTTTTACATTAAATCCATACAATCACATTAGAAAGTCAGCAGAGGAGTGAAAATGTTTCTAGTGTTTTTCGGAAAGCACACGAAGACTAGAGCCTGGCCAGAAAACATGCTGTGACATGATCATCGTCATCACACCAGGGAACACACATCTCAACCAGTTCAATGGGATGCTTGGGGTGTGTGCGGTTGCACAAGCTCACTCTACCACTTCTGACGACAGAAGAAAGCATCCTGGAAATAAGCCTTTGCAGTCAGAAAGCAATTCCTTCCACTGCAGCAAATGTGGAAATGTAGAAAATATAATCCAAAAAAGGACTGTTTCCCAAAGCTCCTTCACAAGTTCCCAAAATAAACAGCAGCAGTTAATTCTTAGGTCTAGATCCAAAAGGTAGTCTCAACTAAAGTTGACATTAGAATAATAAAATACTAGAGATGGAAGAGAGGCTAGGGGGCATCCAGTCCAACCCCATTCTGCCATACAGGAAGACACAATCAAAGCACTCCTGACAAATGGCCCTCCAGACTCTACTTAAAAACCTCAGGAGAAGGAGATGCCATTGGATTCCAAACCAACACATTTCACTGCAGAAGAGCTCCTACCATCAAAGAGTTCTTCCTAATGTTTTCCTGCAATCCAAAGATTTACCAAAGTATTGATTCAGTGGATGTACTCTACTTGGCGTGGGCTGGTCCATGAGGTCACGAAGAGTCGGAGACGACTGAACGAATGAACAACAACAACTCTACTTGAGATTAGTAAGTAGGTTTAAATCTGCTTCTTCCTGATGAAGAGGAGAAATTTCTACTTCCACTCCCTCATTCTTTCGTTATTAATATAATTAATATGAATATTTTAACAACACTCCCACTCATAACCAAAGGTTAATGAATAAACTGTGTTAAAGTTGAACATACATTAAAGGAGTATTTAATTACAAACAAAAAATTAAGAAAAATATCTTAAGAATGAAGGAAAAAGAAAGTGTGGTTGAGGCTCCTTCTTCGGAGACTTTTAAACAGAGGCTAGATGGTCATCTGTCCGGGCTGGTTTGAATGTGATTTTCCTGCTTCTTGGCAGAATGGGGTTGGAATGGATGGCCCATGAGGTGTCTTCCAACTCTATGATTCTATGACTCTATCACCCTTGAATTGGACTTGTGGAGAATTTCATGGAGCAGGCCAAACTTATCCTTCAACCAGCTACCTTTGTGATGTTGCTCTATTTATAAGAAGTTCGGGCAACTTTTTATTCTTTAAAATAAATATCTATTTTTTTACTTTAAAATACAATTAATAGTTATAAACTGCCTTGGAGCAGTTTGTTTAAAAATAAAGAGCCAATGAATATAGTCAGCCCTCCACATTTACTATGGCTAGGGATGCAGGACCTCTATAAAAGTGGGAAAATTGAAAATAAAACACTTTGTTTAATCTGAGAGATTACCTCTTCAGGAGTCTCTAGGTCCTTGTGCTGAAAGATCTACAAATGCTTACAGGAATGTTCTCTGTAAGAATCTCTATGTCCTGCAGCACAGCTCTAAGGTACAACATATTAATCATAGAATTATAGAATAATCGAGTTGGAAGAGACCCATGGGCCATCTAGTCCAACCTCCCTGTCATACAGAAAAGCAAAATCAACGTACCCCTGACAGATGGCCATCCAGACTCTGTTTAAAAGCTTCCAAGGAAGGAGAGTTCCATTGCTGAATAGCTGTTACAGTCAGGAAGTTCTTCCTAGTCAGGAACACTTCCTAGTGTTAAGGTGGAATCTCCTCTCCTGTAATTGGGTTTCAAACTACAGGAAAGGAGATTCCACCTGAACATTAGGAAGAACTTCCTAATAGAGAGAACTATTCAAGAGGGAACTCTCTCCCCTGGAGTATGATGGAGGCTCCTTCTTTGGAGGCTTTTAAACAGAGGCAGGAGGTTGGATTGGATGGCCCATGAGGTCTCTTCCAACCATGTATAAATATGTGAGAGGAAGTCATAGGGAGGAAGGAGCAAGCTTGTTTTCTGCTTCCCTGGAGACTAGGACGCGGAACAATGGCTTCAAACTACAAGAAAGGAGATTCCATCTGAACATTAGGAAGAACTTCCTGACTGTGAGAGCCGTTCAGCAGTGGAACTCTCTGCCCCGGAGTGTGGTGGAGGCTCCTTCTTTGGAGGTTTTTAAACAGAGGCTAGATGGCCATCTGTCAGGGGTGCTTTGAATGCAATATTCCTGCTTCTTGGCAGGGGGTTGGACTGGATGGCCCATGAGGTCTCTTCCAACTCTATGATTCTATGATCCCATTGCTCTGAGTTCTAGTTTCCAGGCCAATAGAAAACAAGCTTGCTCCCTCTTCCTTATGACACCATTTCACGTATTTATACAGGGCTATCATATCTCCTCTCAACCTTCCCTTCTGCAAGCTAAATATATCTAGCTCCTTATGAAGCTTCTCATAGGGCATGGTCTCCAGACCGGTCATCGTTTTAGTGGCCCTCCTCTGGACACTTTCCAGCCTGTCAATATCTCTTTTGAACTGTGCTACCCAGAATTGAACACAGCATTCCAGGTGAGATCTAACCAAAGCAGAATAGAGAGGCACGACAACTTCCCTCGATCTAGATATATTCCTTTTGATGCAGCCCAAAATCTCATCAAATCCACCTAAGTGAAGTCTACAAATGCAGAGGGCTGACATGGAGTAACAATGACAAAAAGAACATGCTGTTTCCTCTCATACGGAGGTCTCAAAGCAAGGAAGGAAACGAGATCATGGCTTGTCTCTCACTGGGCATACTGAGCCAGACCCAGGATTCAAAAAGGACACTGAGGGATCTCGGTTCACTTTGCACCCTGGCATTTTACATGCCAGAATTTCAGCAGCCTAGAAATGTGGCCTGAATCTATGAAATATTGTTTTGGAAGAAAGATAAGAATCAGAGAGAGGGAGATACAGATATTGTTTTATATTAATTTATTTGACTTGAAATCTAAACCTCTATGCTTAACGCGTTTCAGTAAGTTTTTAATTCAGTCCAATTCAGTTTTCTACCCAGCTTTTTTTCCCCCTTGTAAACAAGGGAGGCTTAAGAGAACAAAAAAAAAAATCTCCCAAACAACCTGCACCTGTATCCTGTCCTCAATAGGACAGAAAAACCCTCTTCTCACCCTATGACTCAGGAACACTCCTGTTGGGCTCTCTGTTTCCAAAAGGACACACTCCGGCATCTGCGGCAAAGATAATTAAAACCCATTTGTCAAACATACAGGGGGTCCGTCCTTCATGTTTTCCATCACCAGCTGTAGCTATTCCTGTCTACAGAAAGTTCACACGGTGAGCCATCTGTTGGCTCAATTCGAGGGAACATAACAACTTGGTCCAATCTTCTGGCTTGCCAGATGAAAGGAGAACATGCCAACCGCCCCTCCCGTTAACTTCCTGCCCTCTTTCTTCTTCATGCAGTTTGTAGATTAGACTGTCAGCCTGCAAGCAGGGCTCCTTTCACCTCTAAAGTTCTGCAAAACTGTCAAACTGTTTAGGTTCTTTGTTGTTGTGTGCCTTCAAAGCTATTTTCGTTTTATGGCAACCCTAAAGGAACCTACCACCGGGTTTTTCCCGTAAGGTTTGTTCAGAGGGGATTTGCCTTTGTCTTCCTCTGAGGATGAGAGAGAGTGACTTGCCCAAGGTAACCGAGTTAGGTTTCTATGGCTGAGTGAGAATCCAAACCCCAGTGACCACACTCATAGCCCAGTATGCAAACCGACAGAGTTGCTGGCTCCTTTAGGCTCTTTATTAAGAATTTGCTTAATAAAGCAAATTTTATGTTGAAATTGTCCACACGCTTGTGGGTTTCAATGGCTTCTCTGTGAAACCATGAAAATGAACAAAATCTGGCTAATAGTTTAAAAAAAACTCTAAAATCGGGACAGTAAATAAAGAGCAACACTCAAAAAGCAGGGGACTTCCACACAGAATCAATCAGGGCCATATCCAAACACAGGATTCCCCCCAGGCAGGAAGCAGACAGGTCTTGAAGCTGCAAGGCCATTTAATGCTAATCAAGCTGGCCAATTGAAACATTCACACTTGTCTCCAACAGACAAAAGAGTTCTTTCTCCAACCCTGGACATTATTCCACAGATATATAAACCTCACTTGCCTAGTTTCCAACAGATCTCACAACCACTGAGGATGCCTGCCATAGATGTGGGTGAAACATCAGGAGAGAATGCTTCTGGAACATGGCCATACAGCCTGGAAAACTCACAGCAACCCAGTGATTCCAGCCATGAAAGCCTTTGACAACACATCAAAAATCTCATTAGCAGCAATTTTGGAATGCCATCTTCTCTTTAGCTTTCTTTATGGAAAACTTTTCACAAGGGCCAACGTAAGTTAGAACCAACATGAAGGCACATTTCCATTGCAAGAAGTGAGCCCACCTCTATTCCCCCTCATTTAACATAAAGTGAAACATGCATGACTGGATATCTAGTCCTTCTATTTAAAAGACATACAATTCTACATTTCCCCCTATGTAAATTACAAAAATGCATGTTCTCTGAAGGGCTTCATTTGAACTGGTTTGCAAATAAGAACACAATAAAACAATACAAACTGGCTATAAATCTATTATTTGGATTTATTTAGATTTATAGCCTCAACAGCTTGCTTCCTTGCAAAGAAAAATATCAATGTTGGTTACATTTACACAGTCCCAACACAGATGAGAGAGAATTTCAATTCCACTCATTTGTTTCAGAATTTATCCAGATTCTCAACCTCAACTTTGAGAGGAAGAAAAAACTGACACATTTGCCCAATGCTAGGACACAAGTGTGCATGAAGATACAAACATTTCTTGTAGGCTCTAAGTCTATTAACATGCCTTCCTAAAAAAAGATAAAGTATAATTTTTTGTAATAAACTGGAAATTGTGTGTAAAAAGGGTGCTGAATTCTCTGAAACCAGAAGCATGGAGTTCCTGTACCCTTCTGCTATTACATCTTCTACAAATTATTTAAATATGCAAAATGTATTACTCAAATTACAAGACAATAAGAACATTTTGCTCAATCTGCATAATTTAATACCAGTTTCAGCTTCTGTCAACATAGAAATTGAGTCTGTCTGGTTGCAGAACCTCTCTCTCTGATTCCCTTTCCCTTTTGAAACATGGAGTATATGCATAGTCTCAACTGTGACCCTTCAAAATCATGGGAATGTCAATATTATTACACAATAGGCAGTTCAATACACCATCCAGCTGAGCAAGAGAGTTTGAAGTAAGATTTAAATAGACTGGTTTCAGTCCACAAATGCTAATGCAGTTACAGGTTCACACTGGTTTATGGGATTAGACAATGGCAACATATGAAGGTGATAAACACCACCTCCTTGTTTCATCCCACATGCAAAGGAAAATCTACAGACGTACAAAAGTCATCCTTCACAGAACAACCCCTTCCCTCACCACCCATACTTCCAATTAAATTCTCCTTTATGAAAACAAACACTGAGCATTCCACCTGGAAAATACTATGCAAGCCAAATATTGTTTCAGCCACTATCATGGCGTGATTCATCAAAAACTACATTCAGCTCTTCCACCGTGCTCTCCCTCCCTCCTGGGAACTGCAGCAACAGCTGAACCACTCCTTAATCTTAATCAAACCATAATATACATGAGGGCAGGAAAGCTCAAACATTTAGATCCACACCACTGCAGTCTGCAATCGCTCCAAACAGCAAATGAAAGCCACCATCATGCAGTGCTAAGGATAGGGTGGTTCAGGGTGCATCCACTCTGTAAAATTAATGTGGTTTGACACCACTTTAACTGCCATGGCTCAGTGCTATGGAATCACGGGCATAGTATTTTACAAGGTCTTTAGTCTTTTCAGACAAATAGTGCCGGTGCCTCTTCAAACTACAACAGAATGGAGAACTACCAAGCAACCAGGCTGGCCAAGTTTTATCTATATCCTACAAACACTATTTTAGCAGTTTATTTGGGCCATAAACTGCTCTAGATTCCAAGCTTTTGTTTATTTATTTGTTTCTCTTTAAAAAGTTAATCTCAAGTGTGTTTGTCCCCCCAAATTATGAGGAAATATGGGGGACGTGTGGCTCGAGAGCAGTACATGTGAAAAAGATCTTGGGGTCCTCATGGACAACAAGTTAAACATGAGCCAACAATGTGATGGGGCGGCCAAAAAAACTAATGGGATTTTGGCCTGCATCAATAGGAGTATAGTGTCTAGATCCAGGGAAGTCATGCTACCTTTCTATTCTGCCTTGGTTAGACCACACCTGGAATACTGTGTCCAATTCTGGGCACCACAATTGAAGAGAAATATTGACAAGCTGAAATGGGTCCAGAGGAGGGCGACTAAAATGATCAATGGTCTGGAGAACAAGCCCTATGAGGAGCAGCTTAAAGAGGTGGGCATGTTTAGTCTGAAGAAGAGAAGGCTGAGAGGAGACATGATAGCCATGTATAAATGTGTGAGAGGAAGTCACAGGGAGGAGGGAGCAAGCTTGTTTTCTGCTGCTCTGGAGACTAGGACTCAGAATAATGGCTTCAAACTACAAGAAAGGAGATTCCATCTGAACATTAGGAAGAACTTCCTGACTGTGAGAGCCATTCAGCAGTGGAACTCTCTGCCCCGGGGTGTGGTGGAGGCTCCTTCTTTGGAGGCTTTTAAATAGAGGCTGGATAGCCATCTGTTGGAGGTGCTTTGAATGCAATTTTCCTGCTTCTTGGTTGGAGGTCTCTTCCAACTCTATGATTCTATTTGTGGCTTTACTCTCTGGAAAGACAAGCCCTGGGGTAGGGAACTGCAGCCGATTCAGGGGATCTAGGGGACAACTTTCTGTCCCAGGGATCACATGAACTGCAAAATAACAACAAAACAATAATGGAAGTGGCAAATAGTTATCTATTTGTTAACAGATATTTTTATGTTGACGTTTATTTCAACCCATTTTAAAGATGGGAGCCACCAAAAAGAGAAATCATCTCTCGCAGAGCTTTTTGAGCAGTTTATTTGCCCGTACATCCTTCAAAATTAACTGAAATTTACTCCAAGTGCCAAATATACTCATGTACAGTATAAGGCAAGGGAATGTTTCAATGCCAAAATTATGGGTCCTGAGATGATCCGTGGAGTCAAGGGTCATTCTGTGGAGAAGGGAAAACACCAATGATGACTCAGGGAGCCAGACACCCTTGGCCTCTGCCACCATTTCCTTGCCATGGCATCCAAAAATGCTACAAGTGGTGCCATGGCAGAGAGAGCACAGTAGGTCAATGTTTCTTTAAGGTTCCCCCAGGTCAGATTAAGTTTTTGCCTTCTGTCATTCTACTGAGGGCAGGGGATGGTTCCTTTTTTAAAAAAAGAGTTAAGATAAAATACTTTCTGTATCTGTTGATTGTTGTAAGCTGCCCCGAGTCCCTTCGAGGAGAAGGAGTGAGGTATAAATAAAGCTTCTCCTTCTCTCTCTTGTTATTCACAATGACCCATGGATAGATAGGTCAACCCAGGTTTTTGGGGTTGAGTTTTAATTAAAACTTCTGCACTTATACATGAGTATACAGGCTATATGTGCACAGATGTAGATACTTGTACTTCTTATGAATCCATGCTGTTCCGTACTGTTATGCAACCCATAACTGAGAAGCAAAAGTACAGCTACAGTGTGGGTGGGCGTGTGGAGGAGTAGAAGGGATTTGTATCAAGAAGCTGAAGTTAAATATGGGATGCTGCTGTTTGGGGGAAAAACAGGGTCTGCCAAATTGGACTTGAATTTGCTTTCAAAGATATGCTTTGCTTACACTGAGAGCACTTTTCAAACATTTCAGGGAGGCAGGAATGTCAGTCTGTTGCAGGAAAAACAAGCAAGCACCTTGAGGCACCTTAGAGACTCATAATTTTTATCTTGCATATGCTTTTGGATATACATGATTTGGCTACAGGTTACCTACAGGATTGCCATCTCCCATATAAACCACTCCTTAAGATACTGAGGGCCTCTGCAGGACACTGACTCTAATCAGGACAGCTCCACTGTCAATCATGACCCAGAGAAACCATATGATGAAGGAAGCAAAGGTGAGCAGCCGCCACCATTATAGGAGAACAAAGCCATGGGAAGTAAGAGTCAGAAGGAGATATACAGGTATGGGATAATGAAAGTGTAGCTGGAAAGGGAAGAAAAATGAGGAGAAGCAACAACATGGAATGAGTGCACAGGAAATGAAGGGCTGGTAAATGAAAGAGTGGTAGACAGACATACTTCTATGGTGACATGGAGTGGGCTAAAAGGGTTTAAGGAGCAATAGGTTTGTGATAGAGGAAAAGGAAGGCCATCTCGTTGAGGAGAGCCAGCAGGTCTCCAGGCAATGGACAAAATATTTCTGACTGTGTTGTCAAAAGCTTGCATGGCTGGAATCACTAAGTTGCTGTGAGTTTTCTTGGCTGCATGGCCACGTTCCAGAAGCATTCTCTCCTGATGTTTTGCTCACATCTATGGCAAGCATCCTCAGAGGTTGTGAAGTCTCACAACCTCAGAGGATGCCTGCCATAGATGTGAGCGAAACGTCAGTAGAGAATGCTTCTGGAGCATGCCCATACAGCCCGGAAAACTCACAGCAAACCATTTCTGACAGACTAGGTCAGCTGCTGCCAATCCAAGTAGACAATATTAAGCTG
The DNA here is from genome assembly GCF_037176765.1 of Anolis sagrei. Lineage (NCBI taxonomy): Eukaryota > Metazoa > Chordata > Lepidosauria > Squamata > Anolidae > Anolis > Anolis sagrei. The sequence continues at coordinate 330,031,808 of NC_090021.1, forward strand.
TCTGGTTAAATAGTCTGACCTTATATCAGAACTTTGAAAGGTTACTTTTTTGGACTGCAAATCACTAACCCTCAGATACTATGGTTGCTGACTATAGTTGTTCCCCAGAAAACAACTTTCCTAAGCTCTTGCCTGATGTAAGGCTTGTGAAGGTCCTCTCATTCTATCTAATGAGAAGGCCAACCCTGTGCATGCACTGCAACCCACTTAATCCTCTGTGTCACCTCTGTCAGAAGGCAGTTGTGCACATCCTCATATAGAAGAACGCATCCAGTGGTATAAAAAGGAACTGAAATGTAAGATAGAAAACACTGACTATGATTTTCTCTAGGGTCATTAACAAACAGTAGCTGGGTGGTAGTACACATATTCTAGAATAGATGTTGATGAATTGTACTGTGATGAAAAATTTAATTAGCTGAAAAGGTTAAATTCAAACATTTACTTAATGAAATATTTAATGTGTATCCTTGCACATGTTTCTTTTTTAGTTAAATTTCTGGTATCTGTTTTCAACTTAAGTCTGAAAAAGAAATAGGTGCGGTATTATTTTTAAAACTGCAAAAGATACTGAATACAGATTTGCCATGTCACAGCAGAATAGACCTTGGAAATTGCATGCAGATATACTGTGAGACAACCCTGAAAATAATTTTTTTCCTTTACAATTCCACACTCCAACAAGACCAAAACAAACACAACCAAATATTTGGCAAATCTTACTACTAGAACGTAGTTTCTGCTGGTCCTTAATTTTGAGGTCTTTGTGTACTTTAAAGAGCTGCCCCTTTTATGTGCTCTCCCAAATTCTAAGAAAAACTATTTGCAAGAGCTTCACAAAAACACTGTCAAAACACTTTCCTGTCAAATTCCTAGCACAAGTTCCTGCATGCAATTCACTCAAAACAATGCAGAAGTGTAATGTTCAGTTGGGGTCAGAAAGAAGTCAGCACCATTCTTCCATTAAAAACAATATCTCTTTTAAAAAAAAGATCAGCATGGGAAGAGGGAAGGGTCAGTGCTCAGCAACATAGTGAGCTGCATTCCATAAATCTCCAGGCAAAATCCCTGCCATCTACCATCAGAACAGAACAGGTAGCAGAGGGAGAATAAATTATCTCCCAAAATAATAGATAACTTCTGCCAGGGACAGTATTGGGCTAGAAAACCCTATGGCAGCGTTTCTCAACCTGGGGGCTGGGACCCCTGGAAGGGGGGGGGGTCGCCAAAGACCACCAAAAACACAGTAGTTTCTGTTGGTCATGGTTCTGTGTGGGAAGCTTGGCTCTGTTTTATCATTGGGAGGGGTTCAGAATGCTCTTTGATTGTAGGTGAACTATAAATCCCAGTATCTACAACTCCCAAATGTCTAATTCTACCAGTGTTCACATTTGGGCATATTGAGTATTCGTGCCAAGTTTGGTCCAGATCCATTACTGTTTGAGTCCATAGTGTTCTCTTGAGGTAAGTGAACTACAACTCCCAATGTCCACCAAACCCTTCCAGTATTTTCTGTTGGTCATGGGAGTTCTGTGTGTCAAGTTTGGTACAATTCCTTCATTGGTGGAGTTCAGAATGCTCTTTGATTGTAGGTGAACTATAAATCTCAGAAGCTACAACTTCCAAATGGCAAAATCAATCCCCCAACCCCAACAGTATTCCAATTTGTGCCAAATTTGATCCAGTGAATGAAAATGCATCCTTTATATCAGATATTTACATCACAATTTATAACAGTAGCAACATTACATTTCCGAAAGTAGCAACGAAAATAATTTTGTGGTTGGGGGTCACCACAACATGAGGAACTGTATTAAGGGGTCGCGCCATTAGGAAAGTTAAGAACGACTGCCCTACGGCATAACTGCACAGAAGACAGACTAATGTGTCTGTATGTGAAGGATATTCTAGGCAAAAACCGTACGAAACAAGGGAATACACTATACATGCGGTGTAGCAAATCACTGTTGTATTAGACACATAATTCCGCATGCGGGAAAGATCCTCTTTCTGCCTCTGGAAACACACAACCAGCATGTTTCTAAGGCAGGCTACTGTGATTAAAGTGCTCCCACTGATGACCCTGAAGGCAGATTGGAAGAAGGGCTGAACAGGATCTCAGAAAGGAAGGTTATCCAAATTAGCTCTCCTAAATAATTTGCTGTACTTCTCAACAGTAAGAGCAGGGCAGCAGTTGAGCTGGGAAAGGACTGAAGCTCAAAAGAGAGACAAGACTTACGGACGCTGGCAAAGACAAATGTCAGGATCAAACATAACAATTCACAGGAGCAACCACAACCCATCCCTCACACATGTGCAACTGCAAGCAAGAGATAGAACCCTCCTGAAACCCACTCCCTCTTCAAGTATAGGTAACACAAACAGATTATAAATCAGTCAACTGGATGTATATGGAAATGGTTGGGCATTACATGCAATGACCAGAAATGTGATTAATAATATGAATCTGATGGAGGGGAGGAAAGTCATAGAAACCTGACATCAAGCAAGAGCCGTGGGGGACAACAATTCTTAAAATTCCCCGGGCACCATGGCTAGTGACCGTAGAATTTGTGGGATTCGGGGGTTAAACCCTTGTGCCGGCAGGACTGCTGATAGAAAGGTCAGCAGTTTGAATCCAAGGAACGGGGTGAGCTCCCATCTGTCAGCTCCAGCTCCCCTCGCGGGGACATAAGAGAAGCCTCTCACAGGATGGGAAAACAGCCTGGAATCCCCGGGGCAACGTCCTTGCAGACAGCCAATTCATAGAATCATAGAATCAAAGAGTTGGAAGAGACCTCATGGGCCATCCAGTCCAACCCCCTGCCAAGAAACAGGAATATTGCATTCAAATCACCCCTTACAGATGGCCATCCAGCCTCTGTTTAAAAGCTTCCAAAGAAGGAGCCTCCACCACACTCCGGAGCAGAGAGTTCTACTGCTGAACGGCTCTCACAGTCAGGAAGTTCTTCCTCATGTTCAGACGGAATCTCCTCTCTTGTAGTTTGAAGCCATTGTTCCGCGTCCTAGTCTCCAAGGACTTGCTCCTTCCTCCCTGTGGCTTCCTCTCACATATTTATACATGGCTATCATATCTCCTCTCAGCCTTCTCTTCTTCAAGCTAAACATGCCCAGCTCCTTAAGCCGTTCCTCATAGGGCTTGTTCTCCAGACCCTTGATCATTTGAGTCGCCCTCCTCTGGACACATTCCAGCTTGTCAATATCTCTCTTGAATTGTGGTGCCCAGAATTGGACACAATATTCCAGGTGTGGCCTAACCAAAGCAGAATAGAGGGGTAGCATTACTTCCCTAGATCTAGACACTACTCTCCCACACCAGAAGAGACTTGCAGTTTCTCAAGTCGCGCCTGACACACACAAAAAGGGCTTGCAATCCAAAAAGCAAACTTTTACAAGTTGAAATATAAAGTCTGACTATTGTTCACTCCAACTGGAAGAAGCTGAAATGTTTTATCCATTGCTTGCTAGTTGATTCTTTCAAATGAAGACGTTGGGGCAGAACCTGGGATTTCCTGCATGCATTGCACTGAGCTTTAGTTCCTTCCCTAAAAGATCTGCTTCCATCAATCACAATGTCAAGAAGAAGATGAATGAGTGTTTTCCCCCATATTCACATGAGTGACAGGGAGGGCATAGCCCTCCATGAGACATCCTGTCAATTACATCATCAGGATCCTGCTTGCAAGAGAGACAGTGCCACCTAATGACAGAGTAAAAGGTAGGCAAACAACTTAACCGGGAATGGAACAGAAGGAAACCCGCTCTAATAGATCCCGATTGTCAATGCCTGCAAAATGAGTTATCCACTCTAGTTCCTGTCACTGCTTATGTAACAGGCCCGCTTAGATTGCTAAGCCAGATGGCTTCTCACACATAACTACTTTTTTCCTGGGGCTGGATGTCAAGGTAACTGCAAGGGGAAAACTAAAGCATTTGATCAAATAATTAAAGAGGCTAACGCTGGTCCATAATATCCTTTTTAGACATTTCTCTGATACACACAAGCACATTCCCAAAAAAACAAACAGTTACACAATATCCAGCCTACTTTTAAAATCATATCCAGTTATGATTTAAAATGACTTTGAAATGGACCATTCTCTCATCAAACGATCCTTCGGCAGAGCAGCTCCTTAAAGCTTAAATTTCCTGAGCAGAGGAAGGCTTTGTGTCTATACCCCCAAATGCCCCTGTCAGAAATATCATGAACCAGAAGGCGCTATCTAATTTGCAAATGTCATTTACATCATATGTCTGCCACAGGATCAAATTCACAAATCTGGAAAAATGCCAAGCTTACATCATTTAAGCCACAAACCTTTAGGGATGAAAAATAGGCAAGGCAGAGAAAAGCTGAATATATAAAATACAAAAAACAATAAAGTTGGGAGAGGCTAAGATCCAAACATGAGCTTCTACACAGAACAAAGGTCCTCCTCACATAAAAAGGCTATTTTATGAGAACAGTTTAAGAATAATCTTCCCAAAAATAGCAGCCTCCTGATGTGTTGGACTACAATCCTCATTTAACATCCCGGCTGTGGTGACAGGCTTTGCAGTCCCAACATAGCTGAAGTTTAGGAAAAAAAACAAAAAAAGATTTTGATAATCAATTCCCATTATGAAACCTTATTAATGCACACTAGCTTAAGATAAAAAAAAATCTATTTGTTATTATTTCTCAGAGTTTTATGTATTTATTAAAATTATGCCTGTTTATTCATTTGAAATATCAAATGTATCTTTTCATCTACTTATTATTAATTCTTTTTCATTGTTTCCTCAGCTACTCTGTATGGTTTAGAAGGACTATCTTGAAATCTTAACTTGAGTGGTGGGGAAAAATAATAAAGGTGTTGACTTTGCTTACTCTGACAGACTGTGCTCCCCTCTTTCCAAAAAAGAAAACACATCTCACATCATATCACGGTGAGATATGATGTGAGATGTGTTTTCCCAATGTGGGAGAAAAGCGGCATATAAATGAAGATTTATATTATTATTATTATTATTATTATTATTATTTGAAGCACAACAAGATGAGTACTCAGGAAACAAGACCACTATGCTGGCTGTTGTATCAGATCACATGTCAGACACTTCCCAAGTGTCTAGGACTGTGTGATGTATCGGCAAATAATACGTGCAGATCCCAGTAGGGTAGCCTTTTGCAGCTGACGGTAATTTTGTCAGTGCCAATTGTGTTTAAGTGCAAGCCAATGTCTTTAGGCACTGCACCCAGTGTGCCAATCACCACTGGGACCACCTTTACTGGCTTGTGCCAGAGCCTTTGCAGTTCGAGCTTTAAATCCCTGTATCATAACAGCCTTTTCAGTTGTTTCTATTCAATCCTGCTGTCATCTGGGATTGCTATTATTATTATTATTATTATTATTATTATTATTATTATTCTACCAAGGATTATAATGAATCCATTGCCTGAACATTTGGGACAAGGAGGCAGTCTTACCTGTGTGTCGGTATGCATGGGTGTGTGTTTTTTTCTTGTCCAATACTATTGTTCTTCCACTTTCTCTTCCTTTACCTCAGAGATGAAACTGCGCGGCTGGAACCCAGTGATACCCCTCAAAACATTGTTTATTAAATAAATGACACCAAAATGAAAATTTTCCAGCTGTAAATATTACTCTAAATGTATAATTTACCATTCTAACACTTCAGAAACAACACATCATTGCCCAAGAACTGACTCCTAGGTATTGTGGGAGCTGGAGTCCAAAACTCCTGGAGGACCAAGGGTTCAGAACCACTGCAGTACAGCCACCTTTACTTTTAGTCAGTATCATCACCTTCATTTTGTCCTTTACTTTTCATAGCATCATTTATATTACAGGAATCATATTATTTCTCCAAAATTATTTTGTATTCCCAACAATTTTACAGATCAGCAGTACCTATATCACAGAAATGGGAAACAAATGGCCCTTCCAAAGCTACTCTAATGCATCATCAACCACACAAGCTAAAACTAATACAGGCTGTAGTCCAAGGTCTGGAGGGCCAAATATTCCCTATCCCTCATCTATTGTTACCATTCCTTCTACTGTGCAAAGCTCCTGCAAGGCCATTATTCAAATTTGTAAGAAGACATGTTTGCTGTGTTTTCTAAGTATTATTCTGAGGCCTTATGTCTTTAGACTTTGAAATCCAGTTTCTTTTTTGGCAGTTACAATATGAAAAAGAAATAAAATATTCCCAAGAAATGCCAAGAAAAGAGGTATATAAGAATTGGACAGCATGACCACAAAGTCCAAGTGGGAGAGAGGTACAAAAATTAAAAACAGACTATCAGCTCAGCAGAAGCAAAAAGTATAGGATTTCATCAGAAGGAGGCAAGACTCAAAGGCCTGCTCTGGCTATGTTCAACATCAAACTAAATGTATTTCTGCAATTCAGAAACTTTCATTGCAGTTACAGGTTATTAATAACTCATTCAACCTTAAACAAATAGAGAGACAGACAGAGAAATTATTTTTGGCATACACAGCCTCATTCACAAGAAGAGCTGCTCGCTACTTAAAACCGTTGAACTGGCCAACATTCTCCTCCCGAGAAATAATCTCTTGTGGTCTCATTTAAAGGGAATGGAGCATACCACCCAATCCCACCCTGTTTCCTAACTGCCAGACCCTGAAACACAAAGCATTATATTCAAGTATGGATTAGACTTGGAAATTAACTTTACTGTTTACATTTCTTCAACTCAAACTGGTTTCCTAGTGCTTTCTTATAGAAATAAATACAGAGAGACAGACACGGTAGCCACAAAAGTTCTTCTACATAAAATAGCACAAGTTCTGAACATGAGAGTTAAGAGTTCAAGCGTTCTTCAGAAATGAAAGGATACGTGGGGTGCCTTCTGTCCTACACACCAAGTAGAGGCAAGCTGCTATGACATGGGTCATCTTCCTCCCACGGGTTAAGTGCTTGCTCACCGCCATCTTGAAGAAGTTGAAGGCGGTATCAAGGCAATGCTGATTGAGCTGAAGTTGGTTTCCCAAATGATGGATCTGCCGTTTTCCTTTTTAGAAAAAGAAAAGAAAGTACATATCACTTGCAAAGTGCACTTACATAATACACTGAAGTCTGCATGGATGCTCTACACAAAATGAAAGACAGAGGCTTGGGTTCTATTGTGCTAAACCACACACATCAAACGGAGTAGTGCAAATGGTTTGACACTTACTCCACTCACACAACGAGGCATCCAGGAAATCACTGTGCAAATATAAGCAACTGCGTCTAAATTAGGACTGCCATTTGAAAAATAAGCTGGTAAGTTTTCCACTTCACTGGTGTCCAATTGTCTATCACATGTATGGGCAAACTCTGGCCGTCCAGGTGTTTTGGACTTCAACTCCCACAATTCCTAACAGCCTACCGGCTGTTAAGGAATTGTGAGAGTTGAAGTCCAAAACACCTGGACAGCCAGAGTTTGCCCATGTCTGATCTATCAGCTGGGAATTGTGACCCTCCAGATGTTTTTGGATTGCAACTCTCAGGATCATCTCTACGGCCTCGTCTGATTGGGGCTGTTGGGAGTGGCAATCGATAAACATTTGAAAAGCCATCTCTGTGTTTTAAAATAAGTGGGGCCCCAAGAGATGTGAAGTTAAAAAGTCACTAAAGACCGAAACAGTAGCAATGTTTTCATCTGAACAGATTGACTATTCTGAAGACATGAACAATATCCCACTCCCCAGTGTATGGATGCATGCTCCAAAATGTCAAATGTAACATCAACTCAGGAGCAAACTGCAGGTTTTTCAAAATCCACTAAAAATCTGCTAAAGCACTTTCTTACACTCATAAACACATATACATATATGTATATACAGGGAGAAAACCACAACTGAAGGAATCCAGCTGTAGAAAGACATGTGCTCTTTGCACTAGCCAGTCCTGAGGAAGCACTTCCTTCCTGTGCTTCTGTTTGGAGGGAAGAGGGTTGGCAGATCATACAGATTAGGTTGTGGTTTCAAGAAGATGGCTGCACCTCTTTGCTTTGTTTGAAGTCCTTTAGAAGAGGATACGGTACAGCTGTTGATGCAGTTGTGGAAAGTGTAGCACAGGCCCACCATGCCAATAAATATTTTGGTCGCAGGAAACTGAGAAGAGCACACAAGACCAAACAGTGCTTACAGAAGAACGGGATAAGAAAAGTATGGTATTTATTGACAAGCCAATAAATAGATATAGATATAGCATGTAAGGAAGATGTTTATACCATGTATTATTACAGAAGACAGCCAATAACCTAAAGTTTCATAGGGACCCTTGAATCCATTAACATTTCCATGTGGGAAGAGAAATTTGTCATGTGGCTTGTTTCAGCTTTATTATGATGACAACACCAGGCTTGCAATGAAAAAGAAAAATGCTGGGACCATTACATGCATCACTTGGTGCGTCTTGTACAACCAAAGCATCACTAACAGAGTAGTAAGGAAGTGCTGTCCAATAAAAAATATCAATTACCATGGCTAGTAAATACAGGCAGTCCCCAAGTTACAAACAAGATAGGTTCGGTAGGTTTGTTCCTAAGTTGAATGTGTATGTACAGTAAATTGGAGCAAATACATTTTAAGTGTAGCTTTGAGTTGCCTGAAGGCTGAGAAAAGCGGTATATAAATAAAGTAAATAAATTTGGGTAACATAGGGAAGGGTGAACACCCCTGTGGTGTTTGTTTTGTTGCCTCTGCCCCTGTTCAGAAGATTTCGCTTCACTTTCAGTCCCTGTGAGAATTGCATTTGGAAAGATGTGACTTATTGTGGAAAGAAGGATTGGTGGAGACACCTTTTCCCCATGATAACTCTTTTAATACGTTTCTATGTTTCTTTCAAGTTCCAACTTCTCTTCCTAGGTCTAGGATTCTCACTTCCTGTTGTCTTGCCGCTGTTCTTAACTATACGTCATTTGTAAAGACAGATATATGTAACTCAGGGATCACCTGTGCTATGATCACCCACTTTAAAAAGCCCTTTTAATCTTTTTTTACTCCAGCTTTCAGAATCTATTAAGTACTGGTCATTATGGTTGAGGATCTAGAAGCAATCGTTCTCCTTCTGCTATGTTTTACATTCTATATTAAATGCGCCAAGCAACGGTGTAGCATGTTTAATATTAACCAAACCTATGTGTAATCAAACATATGAAGCAACGTCATATATTTAACCACATCACAGGACCATCTGGTTCAGGAATTACTTCATTGTCTGGGGGCAGCTCTCCAGGTTTCTCTTCGACCAGGCCTGCACAACTTGTAGCCTTCTTGGTGTTTTGGACTTCAGCTCCCAGAATTCCTGACCACTGGAAAAGCTAGCTTGAGTTTCTGGGAGTTGGAGGCCAAAACATCTGGAGCTGAGTAGGCCTGTCTTAGTGAGATGGGTCAAATGTCATAAAACCGATGAAAACCTCAACCCCACTTACGAATTAGCATGCAACTTGCATGCAGGTAACATTCATGTATGTATCTTTGCCTAGAAGTGATGGGAGGCTTCAAAGAACTTCCCTGTAGAAACTCTACACGCCATAAGGATACATACTTGATGCCTGTGCTACACTCTACGTGTGAGATGCATTCAGATTCTGATACAGAAGTACCTTTCTAGAACCAATTTTGTAATGCTTAATAAAATCTTCATTTTTCTTAGGTTTGGAGGAATGGGAAATACTGTAATTTAGCACTCAAGATAATGAAATGTCATTCCCTTCTGTCTGGGACTACATGTAAAGTGGTATGATTTTCCTGTATTTGGGGAGGTTTAGATTGTGCGCTTGTACTGAGAGCCCAATTAGGGAAGAATGAAAGCATATATGTCTCCAGGATCATTTTTTAAAAAATCCTAGCCTGCTAGATATTGAAATACAAAGACTAATAACTGTTGTCCACTGGTGAAAAAGCCAGTCATTCCGCTCCTATGCTGTGGAATTTCCTTCCAACTAACTCCCTACTAACTCTCCACCAAGAGTTGAAGATCTTTTCTATTAGACATGTCTTTTGCAAATGATAGGCTGCTCAGCGAGAAGCTAATAAAGTTTATAACTTTCTTCGTCTCTAAGCTTTTAATTCAATTTCATTTGAATACAGTCATGTCATCGTATCCACAAATTCAACCATCCACGCTGGAAAATATATATATATTTAATTCCAAAAAACAAACCTTGATTTTGATATTTTTATAAAGGGGGCATTTTATTATGCCATTACACATGTATATAATGAAGCTTGTGCATCCATAGATTATATTTTGATTGTGTTTGAACTTGTGACATTTCTGTTTTTTCCCTTCTGTTTTCGTAAAGTTAATTTTTCTCTGTGCTATTTCGAGCCTCCACTTTAAGAGAAAGACAAAGTACAAATCATTTTTCATTAAGGCTTGAAGGATATCAAACCAAATCAGTGGTTTAAAGATTCATGGGTTAAATAATATCTGAGGCATCAGAATCCTGCTGCATCAGTCAAGGTTTTCCCATCAGCTGTGCTGGTTGATGACATAACTAGTTGGCACCAGGTTGCAGAAGCATGCTATACAGTAATAAGAATATCTTTCCTGAAATACTAGCCCTTATGTAAACAAAATGGCACCGATCATGCAAAAAGGGTATACTAAGGGCCGCGATGTAGTCCTAATGTTTTCGCAAGCACAAAAAAAGTGTTCAGAAAAATTAGTACAGGGAGAAAATTCAGTAAGCAGTGCATGCGATGCAACTTGTAGAAAGAAAGGAGGGAAATCTGAGTGAAGAAAATGATGTTTTTCCCTGTGTCCCTCCTATGTAAAAGATGTTGGGACCATTGGAATATGCATAGGCCTTCATCCCTCACCCAATGAAGCCCTACGAGCCTCATCCTTGACTTCCCATCTAGAGCCTTAAATCTCCTTGTCAAGGACCCTATTACATATCTATAAAGGGAAGGGCCTACTATATCTGAAATGCACAATTAACTCCCCTTTGCTTTGCCCTCTGTAGCTTTAAGCAGACCTCTTTCCCAATCCCAAAACCCTATGGGGGCTGCACCAACTTCTATGCTTATTTTTACTATAAACAATAGCAAAGGTCCAAAATCCAGGCTGCACAGCATAAATCTCCATTAGGAGTTTTACACATTAATTGTACTGAATGGCAACACTGCTAAACTAAAGAAAGGCACTAAACGTACAGGCAAGTTTGAATTTACATTGGGGTTATGTTACTGAACTCACAGAGCAAATTGAGACTGATGTTTATGGGGAGAGTGCATTCCATAGGGAATCATTAATGATTAGGGGAATGAGTTCCAATGGAACTGAAGAATATTTACATTAAAAAAAATGTGTTTCCACAAAGCTCTAGGAAGTACATTTAAAGTAAGATGCATTGCAGGATCCCCTGACACACCTTGGTCAAATTAAAAAATAGTAAACATTTGAACTAAAACAGGACTCAGGAAGAATATGAACTAAAACCATTTTTGTCCTTGACAGGGGTAAAACTCAAACCCTCAAATTTTGCTTATAATTTCTTTTTTGTTTTGATTTTTTAAAATTTTTCAGTTTCATCAAAAAACAGTGAAATAATTCTACAGCAGTGCTGTAGAATTTGAAGAGGCACGAGGCATGAGGATGGCGCGTCAAGCCAATCCTGACCGGGATTGCCTTCCACCTGGAAACCGATGCCCTCACTGCAGGAGAACATGCAAGTCAAGAATAGGGCTCCACAGTCATCTACGGACCCACCGCCAGTACACTGGACTTGGAGAACAATCTTACTTGGACAATGAGGGATCACCTAAGTAAGTAAGTAAGACACTCCATATATTCTCCCAGTTTTTCTGTGAAGAGGACTGACTCTATCCATAGGTGAAACGAATGTTCACAAGACTTGTGTTTCCTAACTGGCTCCATGCAACACACAATTAGCTCCACCACACTGTACCTTGCCCTCAACAACTTAATTGTGAGTCCTCTTCCCACTCCTTACTTATTTTGGCTCATGAAAGAAGCACATAAGCTTCATGCGCACTGTGCAGCTTCTCAAGGAAATCAACTGATTTGTCTATAATTAGCCCACTGCTTTATTGTATTCTATACTGGTTAATCTCCTTTAAACAGCAGCCCCATCATGTCTTTTTCTTGCCTTTGTTCCAACACAAAAGATTCCCAAAGTGGGAAATGTTAAAAGAAATGAAACATTCTTCATCCAAAAATGTGTTTAACTGCAAAAAAGGAACATGTACCTCAGAACAAAGGTACCTCTCAACAACCTCGAACCCATCCAAAGGCAGAAACTCCAGAGAAATGTCAGTCTCCCAATGTCGGAAAGCACCTACACCTAAAGACTCAAATATATGTCACATGCAAATTAGTATAATAAGCCTTCGGTAGCTGTTATTTCTAGGCAAAACAGGTTCAAAAGGTGACAATTTACACTGGAAAAATGAGAGGAAAGAGAGCAGAAAACAATGTTCAAGCCTTCCTCTTGACTGCCGTTTAACCCCCTTTAACCACTTCCCCTCAAGTGCAGGGTTTCAAAAGCACTGACAGATTAGAGAGTAATGACTCAAAGTTGTTCAGGCTGAAAATGTGTTCAAGGCATTGATATGTGAACCCAAACACTCATCAGGCTTCAACAAATCCACTTGCCAGAGAAGTTATGGTGAAGACTCACATCTATTCTGGCAACTGGATAAGGAAATACACAATGTTTTTCAACTCTGCTACTAAAAGTGGTTGTTCAACTTCACAAGGCGTGACTGTGCGCATTTAAGTTGCCTGCCAACTTATGGCAACTCTATTAATTTGATGTGGTTTTTTTAGGCAGGGAATGCAGAGAGGAGGTTTTACCAGTTCTTTTCTCTGAAATATGGCATACATCCCCTGGCATTTCTTGGTCATCTTCCATCTATGTACTAAGTAGGAGCTAACCCTACTTACTTTCCAAGATCTGATAGAATTTGGTAACTTTAGAGCAGTGGTTCTCAATCTGTGGGTCCCCAGGTGGTTTAGCCTACATCTCTCAGAAATCTCAGCCAGTTTAACAGCTGTTAGGATTTTTGGGAGTTGAAGGTCAAAATATCTGGGGACCCACAGGTTGAGAACCTCAACCTCAACCATTTCACTATGAATCACAGAGTCATTCAGACCCCTTCACCAAACCAATTCTTAAACAAAGGGATTAACATTAAAATGAAAATGAAGTAGGGTGACATGGAAAGTGTGATTTTTACAAAATTATGTCAAAGCTTCCCAATTCCTTGTGGTTATAGCAAAGAGAGACTAATGTTACCTGGGGTGTTTTTTTTTTGTGGGGGAGGGGGAGGTGCATTTCTGTATCTCAACATGATGAGAGAGGGCCTAAATGATCTAAAGCAGTGGTTACGATGACTCTGGAAACCATGGTTTGAATGCCAATTCAGTCATGGTCTTGGGCAAATCTCTTGGCCTTACAAAAAAGTAATGGCAACAATACCTCCAAATAAATTTTGCCAAGAAATCCCCATGAAAGGGTTTCCTCTAAGTCATAAAGATCCTGAAGTCACAACACAAAAACAAGTCTTTGCTTCCTTTCTACTTCATTACACTAGAGAATGAATCCACTTTAAATCCCGTTTCTGCCTCCTGCAGAATTCTGGGCTTTGTAGTTTAGCGAGGCTGTCAAAGGCTCCTCCCTAAAAAAAACCCCCAGAATTCTGCAGGAAGCAGCAAACGGATTTAAAGTGGATTCAATTCTCTAGTGCGATGAGGTCTTCCCTTTGCTACAGCACAGAAGCTGACCAAGACTGGGATATGTGTCCCAATAGATTTAGCTGAATTAAATATTAAAAGTATAAATCCATTGACCCAAATCCTAAGAATTTTAACTATAGTGAGAGAAAACAATCATTCAGGAAAGTGACTGGTTTTCACCAACCATACTTAAAATGATCCACAGTTTAAAGTGCAGATAATAGAGCTTCAGACAAAACAGAAGCAGGCATGTTTGATTTCCTCCTGGAAAGGTGGAACATATGTACCTAGAGCAGGGGTTCTTAAACAAGGATTCATTGAATTGAAAAAAAGTCAACTTTGTATCTTTATTTTTTCTTATCCTTAGCTGAAATTTAGCATTTGCTTCACTTGTGAATTTCTAAATGTTTGCTGAAAATTATCGTTTGGACAGATGCTGCACCAGGTATTGAAATGGTAGTGAAGTTGCAAAACTTTGATGAGTCCTAAAACTTAATTGGATGTTGAACGTCATAATACTATATGCTGCTACATTTCAAAAAGGGGTTCATAGTTTTCACCTGACTGGCAAAGGGGTTTGTAGAACAAAAAAGGTACTACTGGCCTAGAGGGAAGTTAGCTCATTCTCATAACACTAACATTTTCCATCCCACTGGAATATAACTATCAAAATCTGGAAAGTCTTCTTCAGTTATTTTATCTATTCTAATCTTCTAGATCAGGGATTTTAGATACAAAGAAGACAGGAGAAATGAGGGGTGAAGCTCATTCCTCCCTTAGCTCCCTTTCAGATTCAGCCTCAATCAGACCAAATGTCTGAAATCCTTTCAAGTCACTGATCAACACTACATCTCAATGTCCTGCTAGCACAAAAGACTAAATACAAATAAAGAATAAAAAGAAAGGGGATGAGAAAAAGAAGGAAGGAAATGAATCATAGACTTGACATTGCACTACTGCTTTGATGAGGTTTCTACTTCAGGCCAGCAGATTAAAAGGCACAAGTTCTTTGTAAAATCTTTTTGCACTTCTAATTACATGAGAAATAGTTGCATTTCAACCAGATGAAGAAAACTTATTTGAAAAACAAATAATGTGCTTTATGATTTAAAATCTATGCAAAACTGCTCAGAAGTAAAAGCTCCTAGATTTAGTACCATTTACTCCCAAGAAAGTACACATAAGACTGAAGCCTTAAATTGATATATTTGGAAATAGTTGGAAGCTGCACAGTGTTCTGTAACTGGAACATAGCAGATTTCCATCCATCACCACCACCCACGTTTGAACAGAGAACATTATTCAGTTTGTTTACACAAACTTTTAGGACTTGTGGAAGGTTAAAGTCAGACAAGCCAAAGAAATGAGCTATTTATCAGGCCAGATTTTAGATTTCTCACCTGGCATGACGACAAAAGTGGTGTATTTACTTATAGCAGCACGGTTTCATTGAATTAATTTTCATATATGCTGCTTTTTTGTGTGTCAGGAGTGACTTGAGAAACTGCAAGTCGCTTCTGGTGTGAGAGAATTGGCTGTCTGCAAGGACGTTCCCTAGGGGGACACCCGGATGTTTTACCATCCTGTGGGAGACTTCTCTCATGCCCCTGCATGAGAAGCTGAACCTGACAGATGGGAGCTCACCCCACTCCCCGAATTCGAACTGTCAACCTTTCGGTTAGCAGTCCTGCCAGCACAAGTGTTTAACTCACTGTGCCACCGCGGCCTCCATAGATGCTTCTGAAGGGTGGGGAGTGAAGGAATCAGTATTCTGACAACCGTAAATAAAAGTTCATCAAAAATCCAGTTTCACATTAACTAGAGCAGCGTTTATCAACCTGGGGGTCGAGACTCCTGGTGGGGGGGGGGGGGGGTCACAAAGGGGTGTCAGAGGGGTCACCAAAGACCATCAGAAAACACAGTATTTTTCTGTTGGTTGTGGGGGTTCTGCGTAGGAAGCTTGGCCCAATTCTCTCGTTGGTTGGGTTCAGAATGCTCTGTGATTGTAGGTGAACTATAATTCCCAGCAACTACAACTCCCAAATGTCAAGCTCTATTTTCCCCAAACTCCACATTTGGGCATATTGAGAATTTGTGTCAATATTTGGTCCAGATCCATCATTGTTTGAGCCCGTAGTGCTCTCTGGATATTGGTAAACTATAACTCCCAAACTCAAGATCAATACACACCAAACCCTTCAAGTATTTTCTTTAAGTCATGGTTGGTTCAGTTCCATCGTTGGTGGAGTTCAGAATGCTCTTTGATTGTAGATGAACTATAAATCCCAGCAACTACAACTCCCAACTGACAAAATCAATCCACCCAACCTTACGCATCGGGTATTTGTGCCCAATTTGGTCCAGTGAATGAAAATACATTCTGCATGTGGGATATTTACTAGGCCTGGGCAGTTTCGTTTCGTTAATTCGTAATTCGTTAATAATTCGTTAATTTTTCCAATTACAAAACGATAACGAACCATTCTGGAGCAATTATTTAAAAAAACGAATTTTTAAACACGGTTTGTAAATGCTTCGTATTTTGTATTGTATTCGTTTCGTTATTGTTCTGAGGTCGTTTCGTTATTATTTCCGCATGTCTGGGCCAGTTTTATGGTTTAATTAGTGAAAAAAAATTATAATATCACACCAACAGTCAAGAACAGAGGGAGAGGGAAGCTTCAGAAGTTTTTGGAGGTTTTTTAGCGTATTTCGCGGTCGCATCCGCCATTAACGAATCGATTCGTTATTGTTTCGGAAATCGATTCGTTAATTTTTTACCATTTACGAAATTTCGTAAATATCGAACTTTTTAAAAGGAAAATTTTGTAATTATTTTAAATATCGAAACAAAAAAAAAACCCCAAATACAAATCAATTTTAGAAACAAATTTTTCCGTTGTTACCCAGGCCTAATATTTACATTACAATGCATAACAGTAGCAAAATTACAGTTATGAAGTAGCAATGAAAATAATTATATGGTAGGGGTAACCACAACATGAAGAATTGTACTAAGGGGTCGCGGCATTCAGAAACACTGAACTAGAGGAATAAGAGCACCTATGTAAACACTGGCTTACAAAGTATCATCAGTTACATTTATAAAATATTGTGTTATCATGATGGGATCTTAGACAACATGGTTGCTAACATAAACAAATGTTTGCTTACCACCTATAATTTGTGGACCTACAGGATGAATATGTTTAAAGAAGAAGCATATAGTCCTTCTGTTTTGTTCTTTTTAAAGATCTCTCAAAGAATACAAACAAACAACTCTATTTCATTCCCTAGTAATTTTCCCTTAACAGCATAAACTCGAGAGAGAAATCTCACATCAGACAGCACCAAGTTAAAGCAGAAATTGCATCTATACATCTGCTGGAATCTACCAATAAACAGAACATTTGTACACATCCTCTCACTTGTATGAACTCAAGCCAAAAGAACAGAATACAAAACACCTTATTTCCTTCCAAATGGAAAGGGTTGTGTGCAGCATAGCTGCGATCAGGTGTCTTCATTTCTCACACATGTGCACACACCTTGAAAAAATGAGTCAACTCCAATCAAGAATTTCAAGGAGTTACTTATTGTTTTCCTCCAGGATGGGGAGGTAATCCATCGTGTTGGGTCTAGCTCCTCCTCTGCACTTCTCAGACAGTGTTTCCTCACCTCTCAATCATCCTCACCACCCTAAGAGACAAAACCAGCCCCATCCTTCCTCAGCTTGAACCAAAACAGAACTTTTAATCATAGTTTGAAAATCAGTTCTCTTTGGGTTATTGTAGGTAGTGAGGATGCTTGCCATAGATGAAGGACATCTAATCACCTCCCAACAAAAGTTTGCTCCAGGCACTGTCAGGCCATTATATGCTAATCAAGGTGGTCAGTTGAAACATTCACACCTAGTTCCAGCAGACAAGAGTCCTTTGTCCCACCCCGGTCATTCCACAGATATATAAACCCTTTTTCCTAGTTCCAACAGACCTCACTACTTCTGAGGATGCTTGCCATAGATGCAGGCAAAACGTCAGGAGAGAATGCCTCTAGAACATGGCCATATAGCCCGAAAAAACCTACAACAACCCAGTGATTCCAGTCATGAAAGCCTTCGACAATACATCAGTTCTCTTTGTTGGTCAAGAGACCCTTAAATGTATGAGACTTGCCACCCGAATGGGTACAATCAGTCTCAGGAAGATGGGTAGTCAATGCATCACCTAGTTCTTCTTTGATGAGGAATCAGTGGTAGCCTATGTAATTTTTGAAGCAAGCTTGGGTTGTGCTGAGGGAAAGGACCAAGCTGTCCTCTTTGGAGAAATGGAATGGACTGCAATTCAAGTTACAAAGGAGCATGGCATCAGATTATTATAAGTTTTTCGGGGTTGTATGGCCATGTTATAGAAGCATTCTCTCCTGACGTTTCGCCTGCATCTATGGCAGGCATCTTCAGAGGTTGTGAGGTCTGTTGGAAACTTGGAAAATGGAGTTTATATATCTGTGGAATGTCCAGGGTGGGAGCAAGCATGTGGACAATTTCAACAGAAAGGAGGAAACCATGAAAACGAACAAAATCTGGCTACCTGTATTTTAAAAAAACTCTAAAGTCATAACAGTAAATAAAGAGCAACATTCAAAATAGGGGAACTCCAGACAAGAAGCAATCAGGGACAGCTAATTACCTCTCAACAAAAGATTCCCCAAGGCAATAAGAAGCCACACCTTGAAACTGCTAGGCCATTAATCAAGGTGGCCAATTGAAATATTCACACCTACCTCCAACAGACAAGAGTTCTTTCTCCCACCCTGGACATTCCACAGATATATTGACACAATTTTCCTAGTTTCCGACAGATCTCTTGAGGATGTCTGCCACAGATGCAGGCAAAACTTCAGGAGAGAATGCTTCTGGAACACAGCCATACAGCCTGAAAAACTTACAACCACCCAGTGATTCTGGCCATGAAAGCCTTCGACAATACATTGAGCATAGCATTGTTTCACATAGCAGGACAGGGCACATAAGAGAGGAAATGGATGTAGTTTTGGTCACAGGGGTGAATGGAACTGATTCTCCCAGTTCTCTGCCTCTCCTTGTGAGTGTGTTAACTATCCAAGTTGGTGGGTGAGTTAAGCGTCATAAGAAAAGGTGTAAAAAATCAGTTCTATGATGCTCGCATGCCCTTTCTGAATCTTTACCTTCATTGTTGAAGGCTCCCATTGAACCCTTGCGATCAGGTGGGATTGAAATCTTTTCCTTTTTTGAATGCAAAATCATGATAACATAACTCATGTCCTATGAAACCAGCATTAATGTTTCTGTTTTGTTGTTAAACTTCAGATTAAGGTTTGTGGGTTTTTAAAAATGATTTTAAGAAAGGTAAGGAATTTTGTATTTTGAAAGTATTATTTTTAGTAGCAATTAATTCAACCTACAGGGTTTCTAGGTCATAGGTTCACTCGGTGCTTGGGGAGATGAGTACTTTTCAAACAGATGCAGCTGTTCTTCAGTTAGATCCTTCCTTTGTTCCTAATATAAATTCTATGTTCTATTGATCTCAGGAAATTGTGTTGCCTGCCTTTTGCTCACAGGAGAAACAGTGGCATAGATTTTTTTTCCCCATGTCAGGAGCGACTTGAGAAACAACAAGTTGCTTCTGGTGTGAGAGAATTGGTAGTCTGCAAGGACATTGCCCTGGGGATGCCTGGATGTTTTGCTGCTTTACCATCCTTGTGAGAGGCTTCTCTTATGTCCCCCCATGGGGAGCTGGAGCTGACAGACGGAGCTCATCTGTGCTCTCCCTGGATTCAAACCTGTGGCCTGTCAGGTTTCAGTCCTGCTAGCACAAGGGTTTAGCCCAGTGGTTCTCAACCTGGGGTCCCCAGATGTTTTTGGCCTACAATTCCCAGAAATCCCAGCCACTTTAACAGCTGTTAGGATTTCTGGGAGTTGAAGGCCAAAAACATCTGGGGACCCCAGGTTGAGAACCACTGGTTTAGCCCGTTGTGCCACTGCAGGCTCTAGTGGCATAGATTATATGTGAGCAGAGTTCTCACATGCTATTTGGACAGGAGCAAGGACTTTTGTGAATTTGAGCGTTGCAAAACCTTCTCTTTTCAAGAGAAGATGAAAGAAAAGAAAATATATCTTCTTCCATCTTCTTTCATAGATGTTATATATTGCACTGGCATATGTGCACAATTCAATTTAGTCCCAGAGGGAATACAGGCACATTGAACACGTAGTGCTGCCCACTTTAGCATGGCAGCATCCTTGCTTGAGATTTGTAGGGCACCCACTTGGACTTTCCCGCCAACTTGTCAGACACTACAGGACTGACAATTTTGCTTCAACAGATGGGTCTTTTGGCAGACATGTTCTGCAACAAGTTATAATTAGATTGCTGCCAGGTGGTGAGGTGACAGTTTGTGTAGGTCCCAGCCGGGAGCATTGTCTCCCCACACTGCGGGAAAATGGAACATTGGCACTTACCTGAGGAACTCAACGTAATCCGCTAAATCATATACTACCAATCTCTTCTCATTCTCTAAGGTTCTGCAAGATCCCTTTGCATTCCAGAAGCACACCACTATGTATTTGAATTGATATTTATCATGAAAGTTCCTTTTCCTGCAATCCTTTCCACCCTAACTGGTGGATTCGATATTTCTTAAGCTGCTGGCAGTATATTTCTGTTTCTCCAGAGCTTTATCATATTGATGGAAAGGTGAGTACATCTCTACCTCTTAGGATGGTAAGCATGACTTACAGCAGGGGTCCTCAAACTGAGGCCCAGGGGCTGGATGTGGCCCTCCAAGATCATTTACCCGGCCCTCGCTCAAGGTCAACCAAAGTCTGAAATGGCTTGAAAGCACACAACAACAACAATCCTATCTCATCGGCCAAAAGCGGGCCCACACTTCCCACTGAAATACTAATAAGTTTATATTTGTTAAAATTGTTCTTCATTTTAATTATTGTATTGTTTTTAAGTAGTTTTTTGCACTACAAAGATGATATGTACAATGTGCATAGGAATTCATTCTTCTTCTTTTTTTCAATTTATAATCCGGCCCTCCAACAGTTTGAGGAACTGTGACCTGGTCCTCTGTTAAAAAAGTTTGAGGACCCCTGACTTACAGAGTAGGAAGTCATATGTGAAACCAAGAATGAAGGATTCTCTCCCCACAATAGAAAAGGGATCTTCATAGTAAATATCTTTGCCCTGAATTCCTATCTCACAGGACCCATCCCTAGAAATTCATGTCCTTCCTTTCCCAAGTTCCATAAATTCTTCCACTCTCAAAATGGGAGCTTTTTGTAGATACTATCAGCAGCATTATTTCTCAGTCAAGAATCAGAAATCTTTCTCATCCTTCAGACATAAACACAAGGGATTCTCAATCTCCCAAATAATGGAGGAACACCATGGAACTGTAAAAGATAAGCAACTGTGCCTTTAAAATGTCCTTTGATGTTTACATACTATATCTGAAATTGTTTTTATCAACCCTATTAAACATCTAGACCTGTCATGGTACATATGCAAGCACATATGATGCCTGGTGCTCTCTGCAAACTTTCATCTTTCCCTAACATTTCTAAAGACACAGAAGAGCAGAGGAAAACAAGAAGGGATTTAAAAGTATTGATTTATATAGTGTACCTTGGTCTACTATCACAGGGCACTTTAGATGTAAACTGTGACAGCTGAATCCTATCGTTCGACCCATCCAGAAGTAAACTCAGTTAATTAAGTGAATCAACACTTATATAAAACCCATTAACTCCGCTAGTTAGAAGTCAGAAATGGATTCAGGCCTGAGCACTGAAAATTACTTGGGGTAGTCTATCACTTTCAGCAAATGTGCAGCTGCTTAGCAATAGTCATTACTGAGGTTATGTGACACAGAGATATCATACACATATGCAATTCAATTATCAATCTATTTAGTGTTTCTGGCTATATTCAAGTCATTTCCAACTTATTGTGACTCTCAAGTGAGACTGTCCCCAGGCATTAAGGAGCTATACAAGAAGATGAATCCTATGCCCAAATACGTTCAACTCCTTCAATAGTTTTCCAACTCTGAGCTGATTCACCAAACTGCAGAGCCACCAGCTGTCACTGAGGCCAAGGAACCTATATTATTCAAGAACTGATAAGTGAAAATGCAATCTACCGAGCCTATCTGCAGCTCTTCATCATGCTAGTGAGAAAAACATGCAAAACATAAAGGCATAAAAACTCAAATGTTTGGTTGATTATCCAATTAAAAATATTTTGATTAATTATTCAAAATTAATCAAGCAGTTGATTTGTTTTAAGTACCACAAGTCGAAAGTTGCATATATTAAAGAGGCATCTCTCCTATCACACACTGAAGAGGAACTGCTTCTTCTTAAATGGAAATATTGTGATACATGTGTATATTACCAAGCAAATCAAAGAAAGCTTATTCGGAAATATGGGCTAGCATTCTGTTCCGAAAACCCTGTTTGGTGTACTCTCTGAGTTCAGTTGTTACCACCTGTAAGCATGAGTCCCCTGCAGTTATGAGATCCATCTCAGTATCCTTGTCTCCAGAGCAGCAGAAAACAAGCTCCCCTCTCCTCAATGTGACATCCTTTCAAATATTTAAACATGGATATCATGTCCACTCTCAATCTTCTTTTCTCCAAACTAAACACACTCATCTCCTTTAGATGCTTCTTGTAGGGCTTAATTTTCAAACCTTTGATCATTTTGGTTGCCCTTCTCTAGACACGATCCAACCTGTCAAAATATTTTTGAACTACAACATCCAAAGCAGAAGAGTGGGATAATGACTTCCCTCAGTCTAGACACTATACTCTTACCGATGCAGCCTAGAATCACATTGGCTTTTTGAGCCACTGCATCACATTCTTGACTCATGTTCAGCTTGTAGTCTACTAAGACTCCTAGATACCTTTCATATGGACTGTTTTCAAGCCAGGTGCTCCCCATCCTATATCTGTGCATTTCATTTTGATTGCCAAAATGAAGTACCATACATTTCTCCCTGATGAAATGTGAGTTAGTTTTGGCCCAGCTTTCTAATCTGTTAAGGACATTTTAGATTCTGATCCTGTCCTCCCTCCAAATTTGGAATCATCTGCAAACTTGACAGCCATGCCCTCCAGGCCTTCATCCAAGTCATTAATAATGGTGTTGAATAGCACTTGATCCAGGACAGAACCCTGTGGCACCCCACTGGTCACTTCTCTCCAGAATGAGGAGGAGCCAATGGTAAACACACTTCCAGCTAACCCATTCCCAATCAACCTAATATAGTATTGTCTAACCCACATTTTACTGTCTTTTTGTGAGAATGTCACAGGGAACCTCATCAAAGGCCTTACTGGAATTGATATAGGCTACATCCACTTCATTTACCTTGCTTGTAACTCCATAAAAAAAGATAAGGCTTGGTTGGCATGACTTGTTTTTGAGTAACTTATGTTGAATTTTTGTATGGCATTCTTTTCTAAGTGCTGACAGATTGTCCGTTTAATTATTTGCTCTAGAATCTTTCTTGGTATTGATGCTGTGCAATGTATGTAACCTGCTTACAAAAAATAATTCTAAATTGTTAGGTAATGGCAATGGAGGGATGGGCAAATTTCATCCTTCTCCTGCCACCAGATTTTGTGACCATCCCTCTTTTGATAGAACTCCATACATTCATCTTCAGGCAATTCCTTGTCTCCTCTGACTACCCAACTGGTCATTCAATACAATGTTGATTTATGCTAATACATTATATGATATCACTGTGCTGTGGACCATACAAAAGCTTTACAAGACAATAACCTTTTCATTAGCTATGCCTTGGAGCAATGAGTTGCAATCTGAAGCTGTTTCTTTCTTAACACATGTTAAACTAACCAGTTGCCAAATAAATAATAATGGGGACACAGGAGTTAACATTTTACACATGACAGCAGTTTAAAATCACGTGTAACACCCATCTCCCTCCAGGAGAGCTAACGCTGTTAACCGTGTTTTTAAATACAGATTCAACCAAACTCCATTTAGCACTAAATTTGCCAACACAGAGGCTGCAGATCTAATTCTCCACAGGGAAAAAAGCTTTCACTTTAATGGGCTTTTTAAAAAAATTGCTTGATGACTCTTAGCTTTGCCTTCATGCATAATACAAGGCATGAGCGCTACTCACCGTTGGAGCGGCAATGACGACAGCGGCAACATTAGCCGTGCCTTTGATCCTCGTATAACAATTAGCCTAGTGACACATGGCAATGAGATTCCTCACTTTGAACAACAGACCCCACACTTCAGACCCAAGTAAAATAAGTATGAGATGATGAACAGTCTCTTTTCTGCCAACACTTCTCAGAAGAGAACACCGTGTTTTTTAAAACCTAGTTTAATTATCTCAATATGTCTTCTTAGTCCAAATCACTCTTGGTGTGATGCATCCACAGCACCACTGAACAGCTCTGAATTGTACCTTAGGCTTTCTCCACTTGGGATGTAATTTTTCTTTTTTTTTCTTCTTCTTCTACATCCTTGGGGAAATGGGTGGGTTAATCAAAAAGATTTGAGATCTGTTCACCGGTTTGGTATTTCTTCCCTTTAGAGTACTCCGTGGGAGGTTCTTCTTATGACTCTCTGTGTCAGATTCAGAGTTTGAGACAACATCCAGGGAAAGTATTCTGTTGAGCATAATTAAGAAAAGGTTCTACAAGGCAGGATTACAAAGCTCAAAAACAGCTCCATACTTTACACTGTATAGACCGGGGGTCCCCAAACTAAGACCAGGTCATGTATCCGCCCTAAACCTTAGACTTAGGGTCACCCTAAGTCTGAAACGACTTGAAGGCACACAGCAACAATAATCATAATTAACATGATTATCTCACCAGCCAAAAGCAGGCCCACACTTCCAATTGAAATACTGGTAAGTTTATGTTGGTTAAACTATTTCTTCATTTTAAATATTGTATTGTTCTTCCATTCTTTTTTTAATACAAATAAGAATTAGTTCGGGCTTTTTTCAAACTATAGCCCAGCCCCTCAACAGTTTGAGGGATCACGAACTGAAGCCCTTTGCTTAAAGCATTTGAGGACCCCTGGTATCAGCTATTATTGCTTGTACCAATGTTTTCCACCACAGAGTCTGAGGACAGGGTCATTTATGCTTAAACTGGAAATATCAGCATTTTAAAGAAAATACAGTAGAGTTTTGCTTATCTATCCTTCACTCATCCAACATTCTGTATTATCCAACACAATCTGCCTCCTGCCCAGATCCACAGCTGTTTCAATACATTGCAATGTTTTGATGCGAAATTCATAAATACAGTAATTACTACATAACATTATCATGTATTGAACTGCTTTTTCTGTCGATTTGTTATAAAATATTATGTCTTGGTGTTCAATTTGTAAAATCATAACGTAATTTGATGTTTAATAAGCTTTTCCTCAATCCCTCTTTATTATCCAACATTTTCGCTTATCCAACGTTCCGTTGGTCCATTTATGGTGGATAAGTGAATCAGTTCCACTAAATTGTTATTATTTTATTATCTTACTTTATGTCCGGCTTCTTTCCAAAAATCAGCTTACATGTTAAAACAGGTAAAAACATAGTTTAAAAATAAAAAGGATACACATCACAATTAAACTGAACCATTAAAAACACTACTGAAACATACAATCAAGATGTTTTAAAAGCATTGTTGGAAACAAGGCAAGTGAAGTTTATATATCTGTGGAATGTCCAGGGTGGAGAAAGAACTCTTGTCTGCTTGAGGCAAGTGTGAATGTTGCAACTGGCGACCTTGATTGGCATTTAATGGCCTTGCAGCTTCAAAGCCTGGCTGGTTGCTGCCTGGGAGATCCTTTGTTTGGAGGTGTCAGCCAGCCCTGATTGAATTATTTGAGTCATTCAACAGATATATAAACCTCCTTTGCCTAGTTTCCAACATACCTCACAACCTCTGGAGATGCTTGCCATAGATGTGGATGCAATGTTGGGAGAGACTGCTTCTGGAACATGGCCATACAGCCTGGAAAACTCACAGCAACCCGGTTATTCCGGCCATGAAAGCCCTTGACAACACAATAGCCTTCTTATTTCAGGTATTATTCATTTCTAGAAATAAGGTGATTAGCATACTCCTGCCAATTTATTGATAAGGTATTTACATTACTAAATGATAAAAACAACATTTTTCTATTGGTACCTAGGATTTTGACTATATAGATCTCATTCTTGATTAATTTCTCACAACATTTATTCTCATTCAACAGTCTAGGTCTCCTAAATACATGCTAACTGCTCTTCACTTCTGTGTTCAAATTTCGTTCTCTTTCCCATTTTCAAAGCTAAACACAGATCCGGAATCTTAATCAACCATGTTAATGTTAGCTTGTTTAATTGTTTATCAAAAAATTTCAATCAAGGCTGAAGAAATATGTGGAGAAAAGACATAAAGTGTTTGCAGTTGAATACTGTGCTTATGTCAGTTGTCGGTTATTTGTTTTGCATCTCTTTTTTGGCAGCTGACAAGGCACCAAGACATTTAGCATGTAAACCGTAGCAACCAAACTGCAGTCAGAACTACCAGAAACCTCTTGGCATCAACCTTCTATAGCAGATAATTGAACAAGGAAGAATCCATATTCAAGCAGGTTGTGAGGTTTCCAACAGACTTCACAACCTTTGAGGATGCCTGGCACAGATGTGGGTGAAACATCAAGAGAGAATGCTTCTGGAACTCAAGCATACAGCCCGGAAAACTCACAGCAACCCATATTCAAGCTTCTTAAATGGACTTATTTCTTGATCTGAATAATGAGACTGAAATCAGGGGTCCACCATTCCCCACGAGGTTACTGTGGAAGTCGAAGGATTAAGGTTAAGGACAATAAGGTAAAGGTTTCTTCTTGACATTAAGTGTAGTCGAGTCCGACTCTGGGGATTGGTGCTTGTAATGAAATTTAGAGGCTGACCCTATGTTAAAGATATCAATGACCGATGTTGCTTGGTAGATATAACTGCCACCACCTCAGCTTGTATTGGCCTGAGGAACCAAAGGTGTGAATGTGTTGTAGGTAAGGTGTGTTTGAGCTCTTGATTCTTCTATTGCTTCTTCACTGGATGACTGGACTTTAAAGGATTTGACAGACTTAGTTCTGAGGAGATGGATAGACTGAGGCATACATCAGTTAAAAGTGAACTAAGAAAGGTTTATTAAACTTTAAACAAACATCGTCTCATATAATGAGAGGTACAGAAGCGTAATTCAGATGTTGAGACTTAGTTACTTAAACAAGTAGTTCTCCTGACAGTAAAGCTTTTATCAACTGTGAGATTCCTTAACCACACTGCTCTATCTTTAGGAACAGTAACACATGGAGAACAGATCCCTATCTGTCTCTCCCACAGGGCAAATAAGCACTCTTATACTTTTCCTCAGTATAAACAGACAAGTCTTTCTGTTACTGATCCTACTAATACAGTAACCCTAGCCCTTGTCTGTCTGCTTATTCCCTATTCTAAAGGCTCACTTAAAACTTTCTTTCCCTGTCAGATCCCTACTGTAACTTCCTATCTTAACATTTCATCCTTCTCTCTGATGTCAAGACACTTCTCTCTCTCTGTCAAAAGCTGACAGCTTATTTCCCTCTCTCAACCGATTCCTCCCCCAATTGCTCCCACCAATCAGGAGTCGGCTTGACTCCTCCTCCTGTCTCTGCCTGCCTTCCAAGATGACAGCTACTGTCATGCAGGCTTCGGCCTTGTCGTCTTAAAGGTAGATTCCACTACAGTGCTCATCTCCATTTCTAAGCCAAAGAGCTGGCATTGTCCATAGACACCTCCAAGGTCATGTGGCTGGCATGACTGCATAGGGCATCATTACCTTTCTGCCTACTGATCTACTCACATCTGCATGTTTTTGAACTGCTAGGTTGCCAAAAGCTGGGGCTAACAGCAGAAGCTCATCCTTCTCCCTGGATTCAAACTGCCAACCTTTTGGTCAGCAAGTTCAGCAGCTCAGTGGTTTAACCCACTGCACCACCAGGGGCCCATTGAGGAAAATAAAGGCCACTGCAAATGGGAATTGTGATATGTTCCAAAAGAGAAGCTGAAGAAAATAATATGTACCTATTTTTGACTTACACATCTTGTATTTGAAGAGAAATGTGTCAAGCAAAAAATAGTTCAGCAGAATGGGTTAAAAATAAGTTCAAATTGCTAGTAAGCATATGCTGAGAAAAATAAGCTGAAAATTGTGATAAGTTTCATCAGAAAAGGTGGGTGGAAGAGAAGGAGGAATGTAATTTACGGTGGATTAACTGCTAAATTAACTGTTAAATTATTGACCTCTACATATGCGATAGAGATTAAATCTTAAATCCCTTTCCTTCAAACCTGCTTCTCCTTGAACAGTATGACAAGAGGTGAACTAAAACTCTGTAGAAAAACAAATTACCTAAAGAAAACAAGGTATTCCCATACCTACTGTCAAGGGACCTAATTTCTAAGAAGAAAATAAGCATCTGGTTTCTGTTAGATGATTCTATCATACAAAGCACAGTATAATGTATGCGTAGAAAGATGGGTTTGGATTTTTTTCCTTATTAAAATCCATTTCAATTGTCATACTCCCTTGTTGTGTTGAATTTCAATCCTATGATGTACGCTACAGCCGGACATATCCTTTGGACTGATAGGTTCCCAAAACAAATACTAGCTGTTGAAAGGCTAACTGCTCAAATGGGGAAACTGCTCACACAGAAGTAGTTTCTCACTGCAGTTGTTACATTTTCAAAAATATGGAAGATTACAAGTGGAGAGGGATTGAGGAAGCAAGATGTAGTAGAGTCTCATCCAACATAAACGGATTGGCAGAATGTCGGATAATATGGAATATCCAACTGTTACCTGTCCGACGCAGCCCTAGACACCTAGAATACTAACAACAGGAACTCAAAGGGTTAAGGCAATTCAACGCCTCGGGGCTATAGCGGCCCAGCAGGAAGTGCCCGGATGCAGAAGAGGACCATGGAAATCACAGAGAGAAGGAAGAAAGATGCTTCCACTTCCGTTCCTGCCTCTTTCCCTCTTTCCTCCTTCCTTTCCTCCTTGTCTTGCCTTTTTCACTTATTGGAAATTGAGAGAGATTTGGGGAGCGCTCCTTTAATTGAAGGGGAAATGCTGGAGGAAAAGGGGGGCGTCGGATAAGATGGAATGTTGGATAAGTTAAGGTTGGATAAGCGAGACTCGGCTGTACCTCATTTGTGAGCAATTCAGGGAGCTTTTAGCCAGTTTTCACACAAAACAAAATCACTCCAAAACTGGTCTGTTTTTAATAACAATAACAACAACATTTTATTTATATTCCGCCCTTCCACCCCGAAGGGGACTCACAGTACACATATACAGCAAACATTCAATGCCGTTTGTATAGACAGTACACAGACAGACAAAACAGAAGGAAGTGTGTTGTTTCGATGCCATGGATGGTTGGGCTTGAATCCACAGGGGATGCTGTCGCTCCGTCCTCTATGATGAAAAGCCATCAGGACTACCACATTTCAGCATTTTCTGATCTTCTTTTCTTTTTGGGGTTATAAAACACCTCCCCCGCTTTTAGCAGTACTTAATTTCTCTAAATACAGCTAAAGCTGCTTTTGAACTCCTTAGGTAAACAGTGAGCAGGGCTGACGGTTGGCCGTTCACGCCGACCCGGAGCTTCGAACTTGCAACCTTTCAGTTGATAGATCTTATAGTTGCTGATGATTTATCAGCTGTGCTAAACCTTGAGTCCAAAATGTTGGCTGAGAATTTCGAGGGCCTTCAGTTAGGAGTCCAAAAGCCACCTGCAGACCAGTGGGGCACACTCTGACCACTTCTGGACTACAGAAATAGGTGATAAGAATAAAATAGAGGGCAGCATGTTATAGATTGTCAGTGTGGAAGTAATCTACATATTTGAGATTAAGAGCTCATTTCCAGCCTCCTTTTCACATGATGCTTATCTAGGGAGATGGAATGACTTCTGAACAAGTTTATGTTCTATTTATTATCAAAGGCCCTTCCTGACTTCTCTGTCATAAGGCTGATTTGGCCCAAATTTATATATAATAAAAACCATAAAGGAAGCTATCCGTTCACAAAATCTTATTGGATATTTGAAGTTTCTCTTTGAGGTGGAAACAAAGCCAGGAAAAAATCATGAGGCTCTCAATAATACTGTTTTCCTGGATACAGGTTGTGAAATGACAGTTTGTGAATCTTAGAATAATAGAGTTAGAAGAGACCACATGAGCCATCTAGTACAACCCCCCGCCATGCAGGAAAACCACAATCAAAGCACACCCAACAGATAGTCATTCCACTGAACTCTGAGGCAGAAAGTTCCACTGGTGAACAGCTCTTACAGTCAGAATGTCTTCTTAATGTTCAGGTGGAATCTTCTCTCCTGGAATTTGAAGTCATTGCTCCGAGTCCTAATTTCCAGGGCAGCAGAAAACAAGCCTGTTCCCTCCTCCATAGGACACCCTTTCCCATATTTATACATGGCTATCATGTCTCCTCTCAACCTGCTCTTCTGTAGGCTAAACATACTCAGCTCTTTAAGATGCTCCTCATAGGGCATGTTCTCCAGAACGCTGATAATTTTAGCTGTCCTTCTCTGGATACCTTATAAGCTTGTCAATATCTCTTTTGTCACCTACAGATGTGAGAGCTGGATCTTAGGGAAGGCTGAGAGAAGGAAGATAGATGCTTTTGAACTGTGCTGTTGGAGGAAAGTTCTGAGAGTTCCTTGGATCGCCAGAAGATCCAACCAGTCCATACTTCAGGAAATAAAGCCCGAGTGCTCTTTGGAGGGAAGAATAGTAGAGGCAAAGATGAAGTATTTTGGCCACATAATGAGAAGACAGGAAAGCTTGGAGAAGGCAGTGATGCTGGGGAAAATAGAAGGAAAAAGGAAGAGGGGTCGACCAAGGGCAAGATGGATGGATGGCATTCTTGAAGTGACTGGATTGACCTTGAAGGAGTTGGGGGTGGTGACGGCTGACAGGGAGCTCTGCCGTGGGCTGGTCCATGAGGTCACAAAGAGTTGGAAATGACTGAACGAATGAACAACAACAATCTCTTTTGAACTGTGGTGCCCAGATTTGAACAGTATTCCAGGTGAGGTCTAACCAAAGCAGAATAGAGAGGCATCATGACTTCCCTCCACCTAGACACTATACTCCCTTGATGTAGCCCAAAATCCCATTGGCTTTTTACGTTGCTGCATCATACTGTTGGTTCATGTTCTACTTGTTGTCCACAAAGACTCCAAGTACTTTCTCACATATACTGTTGTCAAGGCAGACATGACCCATTCTGTTTCTTTGCATTTCATTTTTTTCTGCGTAAGTATAGTATTTTACATTTGTACTAATCTGTTAAGGTCATTTTGAAAGAAAGTTTGAAGTGATTCTGAAGAAGAGAAGGATCTGTGAATTCAGAATAGATTTCAAAGTAGGGGTTGAGGGCTAAATGCTCCATATCCACTACATATTCAGATCAATTCCTGAAAAAAGGAAAGATGATTGCTCAGTACGAGGTGTGATAATAAAAAGTGTGTACCTTCAAGATGTTGTGGAGGTAAATGTAGCCCCGTAGCTCTAGTCCTACCCAATCCCTTGCATGTGCTATTTTACAACGTACTACACTTACAGTGCAACCGAATACAAGTATACCCCAAACTATTGTTTGGAGAGGACTTATTCCCAAAATAGAAGACTTAAAGCAACAAACGGGTGGTTGTTATTGTGTGCCTTCAAGTCACTTCCAACTGGGTTTTCTTGGCAAGGTATGGTCAAAAGGAGTTCATGTTGTCCTTATCAGACTGGAAACCCACAGGTTACCCATGGGTTTCCACATGCGAACAGGAATTTGAACCCTGGTCTCCAGAAGTGTAGTCCAATGCTCAAACCACTACACCGCACTGTCTCTCATAAACAAATAAACTGTTTCTCGTAAAAAAGGAAGTAACTTTTACTGCCACAGTACCAATCATTGCTAATTTGGCCCAAAAGTTTGGGGAAATGAGCAATTCCCCACAAATGCATATATAAACAGAAAGCAATCTGACCTTGGGCACATTAATGCAGACAGTCCTTTCAGCACCTGGGGGATTTGCCAGCACACTGTTGCACATTGCTGGAAAGGAGTTTCTCAGAGACAGAATGGCAACGTGCCAGAGGAAAGCTTGTTGTACAGATTAAAAGCTGCATTCCTCTCTGCAGAGTGAAAGAGAATATCTGCCATGTACTGACAGAAAGGCGGCCCCAGATTAAACCAACAAAAGAACACAATTCTGTAAGCAGTCTGCTTCTTTCTACAACAGTTTAGCAATGCATTTTACTTTCAGGCAGCCTATCTGGGACAAGTTTCTTTTCTATTCATTTTTTGTTCAGTAGGATTAAACCCACTTAAATCAAAATACTGCTGTTTAGTGGTCTGATGGATTAGACTATACCCCCACATCACCAAAAGATGATGAAATGAAGAAAGAAGGTTCAAGGATTCTTTCTGGTAGATTAAAAGCCTTTGATGAGGGGGTACAACAACAGTCACTAATACAAAGGAACCATTTAAAGCCAACCTTAAAAACTGTGGCATAGACACTGAGAACTGGGAAACCCTGGCCCTTGAGCGCACTAACTAGAGGTTAGCTGTAACCAGCAGTGCTGCAGAATTCGAAGAAGTACGAATGGAGGGTGAAAGGGAGAAACGTGCCAAGAGGAAAGCGCATCAAGCCAACCCTGACAAGGACCACCTTCCACCTGGAAACCGATGCTCTCACTGTGGAAGAACATGCGGATCAAGAATAGGGCTCCACAGTTACCTAGGTACCCACTGCCAAGACACCACGCTTGGAAGGCCATTATACTCAGACGAGGGATTGCCTGAGAACTCATTATCCCAGCAGCATGGATCAGCTTCTGTCCAAACAGCTCACATGTGACTGGAGCAATGTTTATACAACTTTCCTCTGGAATTGGCAATTTGGAGGCTGTCACACCATCACACTAAAATCTGAAGGTCACCACAACTAATATTCCTGCAAAATACAACTTTATGTACACAGATCAATGCCCTTCAAACTATGTGAAATGGAGCCTAGCCATTTTTCCCCAATACAACAGGGACCAGAATCATATTTGTGCCCATTAGCTAGAAGCACTTTTTTCCTGGACATTTGCAAGGGACTGAGAGTTCACTATCTGTACATGTGCAGTGGTTCAAGGACCACCACTTTGAGCGACACTAGAATAGGAAATGAGTCCAGTGCATTTGTTGCTGTGCCGATTAATTCTCAAGACTCCTCAGCAGATCTCAGAATGTTCTGATTTGGGCCTCGTTCACACTATAACATGAACTGCCATAGTTCTATTGAATCCTGGAATTAGCAGTTTAAGTCATATAAAATTCTAAACTATTGTAATTTTAACTGTTATCTAGTGCAGTGGTTCCCAACCTTTTTTTTGACCAGGGACCACTCTCCAACATTAGTACCAAAAAGGTTACAAATCAGTTTTTGGTCAACTTTAGATTCAGTTTAGTTACTTGGGATGCTAATTCAGAAAACTGCAATGGATTGACTACATCAGTTCTAGTTCCTGACACAGAACCTATGCCATCCAGTAGTCATCATCAGCTCGACCACAGGAAACCACGGCTTAACGATGCAAAAGAACATGGATTAAAACCTGGAAGTCATCGATTTTATAGTTTTAATTTGTTTTTATATGAATTTTATGTGATTTAACCTATTTTAAACAATGTATTTATGTGTGTTCGGCATCTAATTGTTGCCAGTCTGTACATCACCCTGAGTCGCCTTCGGGCTGAAAAGGGTAGGATAAAAGTGTGGTAAATAAATAAATATTTAATAATCTAGAGGGCCTGCTCCTGTCCAGCTGCTGCCTGGCCGGCCTTCCCGGCTGCCTCCCTCCTCGCTTCTGGGGCTTCGAGAGAGGACCGAGGGTCTCCTGGGCAGGCCCCGCTCTCCCCTCCTCCGTCCCCTCCCCTCCTCCGGGGGGCATGACGCTTTTTGGCCCCGGAGAAGAAGGCGCCTGGCAGTATCTAGACATGGCGCGGGAACCTAAGCTGAGCCATACCAGGCCTGGTCAGAAGAGGCAACACAACGGAAGCCTATATTCCTGCGACCTGGACTACGACGATGATTTGCCATACAGAGTTTGTGAATTCCAAAAGATCCCTCCACTCATCACTCGCATCCCTGTAAAAACCAGGCGAGGCCACCTCGGCAATGGGGCCAAGACTGGCCTGGCCACACACACAGGGTCCAGAGGAAGCAGTTCCACAGCAGGACACACAAAACTACGAGCAGAAGAGCTGCACTCCATCAAAGGGGAATTGAGCCAGATCAAAGTCCAGGTGGACAACTTGCTGGAGAGTCTGGATCGGATGGATCAGCAACGAGACCACAGTCCGGCTTCCAAGGAAAGCAGTAAGAAATCCCGGGGGAGTGGGGAGGCCTCATGCCATGCAGGGAACCTGGCCCAAAGGAAGGCCGGCACCGAATAAGAGGGTCCTGCTGCTCAGCAGGATGTTGACAGCGCTAACATGTGGCATCAGTTATCTGTAAATAGCGCAGGTGCAAAAGGTGTCCTCCGTTCTCTCAGGTCTCACAGAGAGAGAGAGAGGCCTCTATCATTCGTTGAGGGAGAAAAAGCTTGGTGTTCTTTGTTGGTGAAAATGTTTTAAAATGGGGAACGGAGGAGCAACTTGTATTTACAACTGAACCAGCACAACATTCAACAGAAATAAAGCAGTAGCAATCTCCTACAGTAAATTAAAAATAATAATAATAATCTAGAGCTAATGTGGTCTGTACAATGCAATTTTCTGTATTAGCACCCCAAATAACCCCAGGAATAGGCCTAAAAATGAAGACACCAAGGCGCCTCCACTTCCAGGGACCACATGGTACGGCTCCGCTCAGGAGGAGAAGCAGCAGTCAGGAGGCTTCTTGTTGAGCCCTTTGTGGGTAGTCAACCTCTCCCCTCATGACATCCCCATCACCTCAGCACTATAAGAGGGTTGTGCAAGACCAGTAGCTCTCGTCACAATGGTGTAGTAACGGTAAGGTGGTGGACCATATTTTAGTTCTTGTAGAACAATAGTGGTCCACAGACCACAGGTTGGGAACCACGGATCTATTGCCTCACCAAATTAAAAACTCCATGATTCCATAAAATGGAATCATGATATTTAAAAACAGATTATAGCACTATATGTGCCCTAAATGTATGACCTTTTTCAATATAGAGAGCTTGGAATATTGTTTTTCGAATCCCAGAATTCACTGGTCAGTGTGACCAGTATTTGGATAGGGGATATTAGGATTCACAGTCCAAAAATAACACTTTTAGGTTTGGTCTACAGTTTGTGTGTGTGTGTGTGTGTATATATATATATTGCATTTTACAAAATGATACAGATGTTAGTTAGTCAACAGAAATAGAATTGCAGCTGAGACTCTAAATCTGGTTCACTTTTGTTTCGTGCAGTTATCAATTTTAGATAATTTGTTTCATTGTGTTATTTTAAATCTTAATAAAAGCTTCTACCACTGGTCCTTCATTTGAACCAATCATTTGGCTGATCATGTAATTGCTGTTGTGTGCCTTCAAGTTGTTCCCAATCTGAAAGCAAACCTATCACAGGAATCTCTGGGCAAAACTGGTTGTTGGGGGGGGGGGGTCCTTTCCTTTTGAGATGGAAAGGCTATATCTTGCCCATATCACCCAGTGGGTTTTCAAGGCCAAGTGGAGAACTGAACCTTGGTCTCTAGAGTCCGAGTACAGCACACAAACAATGGCTCTCACCATTTAACTACCATTGCTCAAATCAGTTTGTAGCATATTTCAAAGAAAATCTGTTAACATTAAAGTTCTGGATTCATATGGGACACAACATTTGCAAATAAAAATCAGGGTGAACGTGATCTTACATTCTGGAAAAGACTGACAAGAAAATTGACTAATTCTTTTATCAGAAAAATAAGAGGCAACACCTTGAGGTAATCTGTAAACTGGAAAGGGCATCGACTGATGCTGTAAACAGATTGACGAAAGAAAGCTTAAAGCAATGTGGGAACACTGAGAGGAAATTTGACTAATAATCATTAAAAATAATGATGGTACGTAAGTTCATTCAAAATAAAAGTCAGTAGTGTGGTGGTGCAAGTGCAGTTACATGCACACACACACACACACACACACACACACACACACACTGGCCCTTAGAACTGGACCATAGTACTTAACTTCTCAATATAAATATCAAAGTCTTTTCCCCTTGTTAGGTCAATAGC